>NC_064551.1:10689026-11026526 GCF_023856365.1 Brienomyrus brachyistius
TATCGAACGATGTGTTTATAAATCCTACCAGAATAAAGACCTTCTGGCAGGGGCGTAGTTAGAACCCCTCCCTACCAAAATGTTATCTTGAACCCTCTGCTAAGGTTGCCACTTTCTTGAAGAAATACAGGACGCCACCCCGACAATAAAATTTCTCGTTTGTTATATACAGTGGTCAAGAAGTCTTGGGACACCTGTTTAACTCAATAAAAATATTGCCAATGTAGTGGTTTTCTAACAAAAAGTCATTACGTTTTTCATTTGTTTACAAAAATGTATATCACATTAGAAATAATCTGTAGTTTTAAGTTAAACATTCATTTCAAGTAGTAATAAATTGAAACCTAATTTGTAGTTCTAAAAGAACCGTTCTGAGTTAAACAGTTAATTGACAAACAGTCTCACTTGTTGCTTTTTAATTTAGTGACACATTTGCATAACATAAAACACTAATGTTTGTGTTTAGTTTGGGAGCCAGTGACTACAAACAGGATATATACAATTTAAATTATGTATTAAAATACCAAATATTTCAATATAATGTTAATTTTGCTTACCAATTTCTTCAGATAAAATATAATTTTAACAAAACATTATTAGTTCTTTTATTATTTATTATAAAGTACAATCAATGTAAAAAATCTTATAACAGTCAGACAGCCAGAAAACAATCATTTAGATCTGTTTATAATCAACCCATCCATCCATCCATCCATCTTTTGTACTTACTTGTCCTATGCAGAGTTTAATCAATATATTTATATGCATGAGTCGTGCTTTTCAGTATCAAGACAGTAAAAATATTTGCATGACCATGATAGTCATTTTCGGTTAAACATGTATCAAATTTCTGACTTTGCCTATGTCGTTAGCTCCATGTATCCCGCAGCCCCTAATACACAGACTTGGACAGTGATATCCAGCTCCTTTTCGATTGTCTGCTAGACAAAAAAGCCAGAGCTAATCCCGTAACTGAAACATATAAACGCCATGTTGAAAAGATCGCCAATACACATAGCCTCCTCACAAAAGTCATGGATTAACTGTCTATTTGTTTATAATTTTAATCTGCAGAAGGGCTAAAGGGGTGGTCCCACCGGAATACGCATTTCATAATCTTTGGTTTTCCCCGAGTCCCACATATCGGCAAATCAAGGCTCAGCTGCTGAGAACATGCACGTTATATACGGACACCTGGGATACACGTGTAAAATATTGATAGGCATATATAGGCCTAAGGAAATGAATAAAATAAATAAACATTGAGAAGATTGTAGACTGTGACCTACATAGATCTACACAAAAAAATCTTAACAGACATCATTTTTTGATACGTCTTCTGAGTATTTGATCAATATCATGCGGCTTCACCAGATTAAGGTCGAGATTTAATGTACGTTTTATTTTTTAGCAAATTAAATCGATACATACATCGTATAAAATGTAGAATACAAAATATGTACGAAAGAAATGAAAATTTGAAAATAGCAGTTTATAAATGAACGTTATCAAATCCTACAATGGAATGTTTTTTGTCAAGAAGGTAAGTACGCTTGAAATATATCAGTACTTATACATCTCAGACCGTATTGAATATAAATAGGATTAATGCGCAATGAATTGCAGGCTCTTCGTGCTAATGAATAATCTAATGTGAAACACTGAAGTTGTCAAAGGCTGTGATTTATGTTTACCTTTCATCAGAAGGTGTTATAACTTTCGTTAGGGAGGAGTTCGGCGCGATTCTGCCATTATGTCCCTAATGGGACAAGACTTTGATGAAGATGTCTTTCTTCTGAAGTTGGACTCCACCCACCCCTGCATGTGTGAAGTGTTTTTCTCGGAGTCTGACAGGGGAAAACCGCATATAAGGTCAGTCTGATGTCCCCCAGAGAAGAGTCATGGGTCCATTCAGCGCCTTCGTTCTTTGCTCTGCAATGCTCGCTGTTGTTGAAGGCTTCACGCTGGAGGACATGAAAGAAGCCATGCTTCAGAAAGTAGGACTAAACGAGCTTCCCAGGATTCACAAGAGGGACGTGGAGAACCTGGTCATCCCACCGCACATCAAGAACAAATACGTCTCCCTGCTTAAACAGCAAAATAAGCGTCGGCGCCGATCACTGCCCAGCTTGGCTGGCATCCTGCGAGGCATCCCGGGAAATGCAGGTGCGTTTGGCTCCCTGGCATGTAAGATAAATGTACCTCGCTAATGTCAATCCATTTTGTTCGTGTAGAGAAATTAGTCTAATGGGTTGGGTTAAAGTCTTGTGTGATAATTCTGCGTACAATTATGCATAGCCAAAAAGTATTAATGTATTAAATTAAGCAAATAATACTGTATATTTTCAAAACATGTTAAATGATTTAGTTGCATACAGAGGTGGAAATTTCAGGTCCAGAAGGTAAAAATCCAGACCAGGATTTTGTTTCAATCAACCAGTTGAATACTCTGTGACTCTGACTCTTTATGCTGGTTGGTTGAAACAATATCTTGGTCTGGATTTTTACTTTCTGGACCTGAAATTTCCACCTCTGATTGCATACATAAATCGAGCATTGGTTTGTTGCACTTTGTCTCAACGGAGGCCCAATATTTCCATTCCAGATGTTTCGGGAGAAGTGATGTACTCAGACACTCACCGGCAGCGACTGTTTTTTGACATGGAGACCAGAATTCCGGAAAACAGTGAAGTGACCATGGCAGAACTAAAACTGTTCAAGACAGCACCGAAAAAGCAGCCAGTTCCCGAAAACAAGAACCGGCGTCCGGTCAACAATGCGAGAGTGAGCATATATTGGGTGAATATACTGGAAAATGGATCAAACCACACTTCTCTCGTAGATTCAAGGTAAAAAAAAATAAACAAAACATGGATTTTCTTTTTTTAACATCTGCATAATTAAGTGCAATGATAATAATTTCATATATGATTATATATATATATAATTAGGCCTATTAATCATTTTACAGGTTGGTGCCGATTCATGAAACCGGCTGGAAAAATTTTGACGTGACCCAGGCGGTTCATTTTTGGTCTAAAACCCAAAGAAACCGCCCAATGCATCTAGAGGTGTGGATCGAGGCTGAGAGGCCGGGCAGCTACGCTGCGGAGCTGGCCAAAGGCGTAAGGTTCGCCACCCAGAGCCCTGATGACATGGACGCCGGGAAGCCAGAGGTGGTGCTGTACACCCTGAACACGGAGGAATTTGGGTAAGCATTCCTAATGCGATTTCTGAACTACACGTGCAACAACACAATCGTTGAAAATACACCTAATTTATATTCTTGATATATATACATTATTATTATTTACAGTTCCCGTGGCGATTGCTTGGCTGGAAAAAGCAATGTCTGCTGTAGGGAAGAGCATTTCGTCAACTTCAGAGAGCTGACGTGGACGCAGTACTGGATTATCGAGCCGGCGGGTTACCAGGCTTTCCGCTGCGCAGGCGGCTGCAAGAAACCAAAGCGCAACTACGGATACGGAGTGCGGACGTGCGCGGTAGTGGAGAGCGCTCCGCTGCCCATGATGTACCTCGTGAAGAAGGGTGACTACACGGAGATCGAGGTCGCCGAGTTCCCAAACATGATTGTGGAGAAGTGTGGCTGCACCATGGACGATATGATCGTATAATGAAAACCCGGAGTACTTCTATACAGAGGTGGAAATTTCAGGTCCAGAAAGTAAAATTCCACTCCAAGATTTTTTTTCAACCAACCATTTGAGTATAAAGACTCACAGACACAGAGTGCTCAGCTGCTTGGTTGAAGCAAAATCTTGGACTGGATTTTTACTTTCTGGCCCGGAAATGGCCACCTTTGCTTCTATATAGTTTTGCAATTTTGGTGATCGGAATATGGAATCCATTTTTTTGCACGAAACTTTCTTGCTTACAAGCACTTAAATGTAAATAATCTAATTTAAAACTAAAGTCTTTATTTTTGCATTTGTGCCAAAAAACGTGCATGACCTAAGTGTTTTATTTTGGTTCGTAAATATTGCGGATCGAAAACATAGGCTATCATTGTGTTTTAATTCTTGAAATAAAGCATTGTGCATTGATATACCGTGTATGCTGTCAAGTGTATTATTACAACTGAAAAGAAGTGTGATGACTTCTAAAAGTTTATATTTAGGGTTATTTTCAGATACCTAATGTGGGCGCCTGCAGCTAGGGCCTGAACCAATAGAAGGGATTAAGAAATCCATCCATCATCTTCCGCTTAATCCGAGGTCGGCTCGCGGAGGCAGCAGTCTCAGCAAGGAGGCCCAGACTTCCCTCTCCCCGGCAACTTCATCCAGCTCCTCTGGGGTGATCCCGAGGCGTTCCCAGGCCAGCCGAGAGACATAGTCCCTCCAGCGTGTCCTGGGTCTTCCCCAGGGTCTCCTCCCAGTGGGACATGCCCGGAACACCTCACCAAGGAGGCATCCAGGAGGCATCCTAATTAGATGCCCAAGCCTCCTCATCTGGCTCCTCTCAATGCGGAGGAGCAGCGGCTCTACTCTGAGTCTCTCCCGAAGGACTAAGCTCCTCACCCTATCTCTAAGGGAGAGCCCAGCCAGCCTGCGGAGGAAATTCATTTCGGCCGCTTGCACCCACGATCTCGTTCTTTCGGTCACTACCCATAGCTCATGACTATAGGTGAGGGTAGGAACGTAGATCGACTGGTAAATCGAGAGCTTCGCCTTTTGGCTCAGCTCCTTCTTCACCATGACAGACCGATGTAGCGCCCGCATGACTGCTGACGATCCGCCTGTCGATCTCCCGTTCCATCATTCCCTCACTTCTCCTCCTGAATCCGAGGTTCGACAATCCGGCGGACCCTCCTCTCCAGGACCCCCGAATAGACCTTACCAGGGAGGCTGAGGAGTGTGATCCCCCTGTAGTTGGAGCACACCCTCCAGTCCTCCTTCTTAAAGAGGGGGACCACCACCTCGATCTGCCAGTCCAGAGGCACCGCCCCCAATGTCCACGCGATGCCGCAGATGCGTGTCAACCAGGACAGCCCCGCAGGATCCAGAGCCTTGAGGAACTCCAGGCGAATCTCATCCACCCCCGGGGCCCGGCCACCGAGGAGCTTTTTGACCACCTCAGCGACCTCCGCCCCAGAGATAGGCGAGTCCACCCCCAAGTCCCCACACTCTGCTTCCATATCGGAAGGCGTGTCGGTGGGATTGAGGAAGTCTTCGAAGTATTCCCTCCACCGACCCAAAATGTCCCGAGTTGAGGTCAGCAGCGCACCATCCCCACCATAAATAGTGTTGATGCTGCACCGCTTTCCCGCCCGGAGCCGCCGGATGGTGGACCAGAATCTCCTCGAAGCCGTACGGAAGTCGTTCTCCATGGTCTCGCCAAACTCCTCCCACACCTGAGTTTTTGCCTCAGCAACCGCCAAAGCCGCATCCCGCTTGGCCTGCCGGTAGCTGTCAGCTGCATCTGGAGTCCCACAGGCCAAAAAGGCCCGATAGGACTCCTTCTTCAGCTTAACGGCATCCCTTACCACCGCTGTCCACCAGCAGGTTCGGGGATTGCCACCGCGACAGGCACTGACTACCTTACGGCCGCAGCTCCGGTCAGCTGCCTCCACAATGGAGGCACGGAACATGGCCCATTCGGACTCAATGTCCCCCGCCTCCCCCGGGATATGGGAGGATATTCTGCCGGAGGTAGGAGATGAAACTTTCCCTGACAGGGGATTCCACCAGACGTTCCCAGCAGACCCTCACTATACGCTTGGGCCTGCCAGGCCTTGCCGGCTTCCTCCCCCACCAGCGGAGCCAACCCACCACCAGGTAGTGATCGGTTGACAGCTCCGCCCCTCTCTTCACCCGAGTGTCCAAAACATGCGGCCGCAAGTCCGACGACACGACTACGAAGTCGATCATCGAACTGCGGCCTAGGGTGTCCTGGTGCCAAGTGCACATATGGACACCCTTATGCTTGAACATGGTGTTCATTATGGACAATCCGTGACGAGCACAGAAGTCCAATAACAAAACACCACTCGGGTTCAGATTGGGGGGGGCCGTTCCTCCCAATCACGCCCCTCCAGGTCTCAATGTCATTGCCCACGTGAGCATTGAAGTCCCTCAGCAGAACAAGAGAGTCCCCAGGAGGAGTGCTCTCCAACACCCATTCCAAGGACTTCAAAAAGGGTGGGTATTCTGAACTGCCGTTTGGCGCATAAGCGCAAACAACAGTCAGGACCCGTCCCCCCACCTGAAGGCGAAGGGAGGCTACTCTCTCGTCCACTGCGGTAAACCCCAATGTACAGGCGCCCAGCCTGGGGGCAATAAGTATGCCCACGCCCGCTCGGCGCCTCTCCCCGCGGGCAACTCCAGAGTGGAAAAGGGTCCAACCCCCCTCAAGGAGACTGGTTCCAGAGCCCAAGCCGTGCGTCGAGGTGAGTCCGAATATATCTAGCCGGAACTTCACAACCTCGCGCACCAGCTCAGGCTCCTTCCCCATCAGAGAGGTGACATTCCATGTCCCTAGACCTAGCTTCTGCAGCTGAGGATCGGACCGCCAAGGTCCCTGCCTTTGACCGCCGCCCAGATCACATCGCACCCGACACCTATGGCCCCTCCCATGGGTGGTGAGCCCATTGGAGGGGGGACCCACGTGCCTTGTTCGGGCTGTGTCCGACCAGGCCCCATGGGTGTAGGTCTGGCCACCAGGCGCTCGCCATCGAGCCCCACCCCCAGGCCTGGCTCCAGGGGGGGGCCCGGTGATCTGGTTCCAGAACAGCTGATTTTGATCACCTGTCAATCCAGATAAGTAGATTCAGATTGAAGGAGGCTGAGGATGTGCACACTGCCAGGCTGGCAGCCTGTTCGGCCGTCTGTACAGAGGACTCAGAGCTTTCCGCCGCCAGCTGACTCTACTGTCTCTGCAGTGCCAGGGCATAAGAGACCAGACCTCTGCTTTTCTCATACATGGTGTGGTGTACTGCAGTGTAGGTACAAGTTCTTCATGTTGGAGGTTGGTGACAAGCCAGACTGGGTTTTGGTGGATGTCAGCAAGAGTCTCTACTGAGACTGTGCGCGAGTGGTGGACCACTGCAGATACCCCACCCCTCCCAGCACACCATGACCCATATTGGGCGGGTGATAAGGCCTCCCCGATAGTAGTACCTGTCTGTATTTGTGAATTCTGGGGAGGGGGGGCTTGTGTAGGAGCTACTACTGTTTAGACAGAATTCACATGCCCCCTTACTCATGTTCATGTGTATGGGCTAGAATAGGGTGCGCATGCCCCGGGGTGGGGGTTTGGAGAATTGTTGATCCTGGGTCTGCTGCTTTTCCTTTACCGCCGCTCTCCGCCTCCGCAAACCAAACTCAGCCCGGTTCCGGTAAGCCAGTGAGAGCCGAGACTTCATACTGCTGAGGAGGAAGCTAAATATGCAGTGATAATCAATAAATTATGTCGGTATCAAGCGGAATATAGATAATTAATATAATAAAACATGTCAGTGAGACATTCTTAAGTCAGATATACGTTTATAATTCATGAAATATATTGCTAGTGAGCCGAATATACATTAATTATCTAATATTACTTGACTAATGTAACATGTCAGTTATTACCAAGCTAACGGTGCAGCCACACATCCCACTGAGGGAGAAAGGGCCCTATTGGCACGCCTTTAAGCTTCGCCCTTGGGGCATAGATGGAGATGAATGGATGGGGGATGAGTTCTTAACATACACATTTACTTGGGTGGGCTAAAGAATATTTTACGGGGCTAGTGCCTCCCAAAAATAGGCCAAACTACGCCCCTCCTTTGCCCTCTCCTTTTTATTTAAATATTTGCCTTGCCTTAGTTATCTGTTTGGTACAGCACATTAGTTACATATACCGCAATATCTATTCTCTACATAACTGCTGCTAAATCCCTCTATTTCCCTTTTATTGTGAATAGTTTTTTCCTTTCCCCCTTTCCCCCCTCCCTACTCGTATCCTTATCTGTATGTTGGCTCTTACTTTAGTACGTGTATTTTAAATTCTCTTATATTGTATTTTTTATTGTATTTTTATAACTTGTAATATGCTGGTGTACTGCTGCTGGAAACTAGAATTTCCCAGAGGAACCTTCCCGAGGGATTAATAAAGTTCTATCTACCTATCTATCTATCTATCTAGTTGACACCCAGTTTTTTTTAATGTGCTAAATGAAGATGGCTTGACTATATAGAATATTGTAAAGAGTGTAACATAGAATGTGAATTTTTCAGTGGAGTATATTGGGGGGGAAAGTACTATTGGTGTTAGAGCTGTTTTTTCCACAGCCTAAGCCTGACAGAGCCCTCCAGTGGACATTTCAGATATCACAGGCAAAATTAGTTAAATATTTTTTTATTGGGTTTATCTTTCTTTGTTCTGTGGATTTCAGCACAACAATGTGGTTTGGGAAATGAGTCAGCAGCATCAGCATGACGTCATAGATGACACTGACTACCCATGGTGCAATTTCCCCATTAATAAGTCTGTTTACATTGCTGAGTTATAAAGTTACGGTACTTTGAATCATGGCTGTGCAGAACTGAATCAGGAGATACTGTTCTGCATGTATACAGTGGTCTGAGATAATACAACCTCTGCCAATTTCATTATTCTAAAGGGAACCACTGAATGTGTGTCTCGGCCAACTGTGCATTATTACCACTAGAGGATAATCCTCTTAAATAATACAGGAAATGGTAAGAATTAATTGAACTATTTTATTCTTTCCAAACCCAAACAAGCCCTCTGATGGACATTCACCGATTTCCTTTAAATCAGCACATAAAGCCTGAGTTCAGCACCATACGTTGCTCTGCAACTAGACCCACAGACATCACCCCCCCCTGCCCCCACAGCATTGTGGTCAAGAGGACGAAAGGTTCCCGCCCACAGTTGGGATTGTGTCCTTTCTCAGAAGACAGAGCCCCCCAGCTCATTTTCAAAATTAAGACTATAGGAGTGGATAATCATGAGAGCAGCAGAATAAATTAAAAACCACACTATGGTAGAGTGGCACAGAAAATACGGAATCAAGTGTCTCTTTGTATAAGAAAGGGAATAAAGTTACCACAGAACACAGAGGCTAAACCAAGGCGGTTTAGGAAGAGAGACAATAGCAGAGATGGTTATCTACTTCCCTGGCCACAGTGTGTCCCTGAGAGGTGCCGTCGTCAGCGAGCGCGAGGCCCATTTCTGTGACCGGTCGCTTCCCCACGCCGTGCTGTTCATATTGCATCGGTTGTGCGATTAGGCACAGGAGGTACATCGAACATGCTGCTGTAGTGATGCTGAAATGAGCTCAGACTGGCCCCCCCCCACACGAAAAGCACAAGCAGGCCACCAGTGGCTAAAGTGAACCACACTGGGCCTTTTCAGGTGAACGCAAGCTCTGCAATTTCCAAAACATTTTAAATATAGGATTTACAGCATGGCCTTCCAGGAGCCAGCTGGGCTACATTTCCAGTCCTAATTTTAAATTCGCACACTGAAATAACAACTGAACTGACGATACCATCTGCATTCAGGCATATAAACAAAAAAGAAGAAACAAAGAATGATGTGGAAGAGAGTACAGACTTCAGAATGGGTGGGAGAATAAAAGAAAAGAAGCTTAAAAACAAACATTCAAAATGTCCCACATCCCCTCATTACAATTAAAAAAAGAAAAGAAAGATTTTCCCACCAAATCTACCTTCACAGTACAAGGCCAATCATTCATTTTCAAACGGGGAAAGTTAAGGGACCTGAAAAGCACATTGATCCCAGGGTTTACTAAGGAATGATTGAGTAAAAATGGAGATGGATAAAAGGCATCTTAAGGTTTCCCATAACAGAAGGCAAAAGATCTCGGATCAGCCACTGCCTCATTTACAGTGATCATCCTTTTGTAAAATTAAGCAAGCTCACGTTCTCATACAATATCTCGGAGCAGAATTTCATTGGTTAGGCTGCTAACACTGGACATGAATTTCACTTAAGACCTGATGGTGTTCCACGAAGCAGGGATCCTCTGTTAGCTGGGTTAACTTCAGCTAGTTGTCATGATTGCCCAATAATAGTTTAGGTGAGGAGCATTCCTATTGGACAATCATGACTTCTATTTTAAGTTAATCCAGCTAACTGAAAAACCTTGCTTCATGGAACACCCCCCAAGAAAAGAAAAAAAAAAATCAAAATATACACATTCCTCCGGGAACAACAGAAATGACAGCTGGCGAACAAAAGCACATTAAATCCCATCTTCAGTAGCATACATAACTTAGCCCTACGGGATGCCTCACTTCTGTACGAGCCCTGAAGTCATCACAGTTGTGGTCATATCTGCAGCACCAGGCCTGCAGCAGAGATGTTGTCCCCTCCCCCCGCGGTCTGGTACACCTCGGTGCACACCAGCACGGGGGCCACGCACACTTCATAGTCGTCCTCATGCCAGCAGGACACGGGCCGCGTCTCCAGAAGCGGGATGCGCTGGCTGCCCTCCCTCCGACTGACGGAGAAGGACTCGTCCAGGATGAGCTTGGCCTTGCTGAGGTTGATGTCCGGTGAGCCGCACACGTGCCGGTTGGCGGTGAGCGAGGCCTTGGCCGTGGCCGACATGGTGTTCTTCCACTGGGAGCCGCGAGTCACGATGATGGCCTGGAAGGCCAGCGTGTGCACGTGCACCCTCGTGAGCGGCCGGCCGACGCCGGAGTCTCGGCGCCGCCGATTCACCAGCCGGTAGAGCTCCCGCATCTGGTCGAGCACGGTGGCCACGCGTGGGTTGGGGTCCGACAGCAGGGTGACGCTGCCGCCCCGCAGCAGGCTCAGCAGGTTGGGCAGCTCCTGCTCGTTCATGCCCAGCGAGTCGGCACGTGGCAGCACCAGCCGCAGAAGCTCCGCCAGCAGGCCCTCGTCCACGAAGCTGGCCATTTCGAAGTGCACGCCCGTCCCCAGAGAGGTAGAGTCCAGTAGCTGCGCCAGGCGGTCCAGGAGGGCCTCACGCTCACCTGCGAGGGTGGAGGGGGAAGAGAGCGTGGGGGTGCTCCGGTTAGAGAGGAAAGCTTCACACATCCACCTTCCCAACTAAAACCATGAGACACTACCCCACATCCACCCAACCCAGGCATAACACATCAAGGCAGCAATTCATCTTTGAAACAGACAGCAACATACAACACCAATTTAAAACAAAACACACACATTCACATACAAGATCAGATAGATTAATCTAAGTTACTATCCGTGCAATATTCTGTTTGCATCATATTGACATGTATACAGTGCTTACTGTTTAAACTGTCTGTACTGCACTACGGGTCTGTTTTCACTGCTTGTGTACCTGTGAACTTTCTGTACATCACTGCTATATGCGAACATACGACTCGGGAATCTTAAAATCACGTTAGTGCATGACACAATGTTTCCGGGCTTTTTCAACACATGCTCACGTCCAATTAGTACTGGTAAGCAAGCAAATGGACACACATAAAGACCGTCGGCCAAATGACAGGCAGCACAAGATTCTGACCTGGGCTGATAGGCGTATCCAAGAACAACTGGTTACAACACACAAAATATCTGGTGAAATATGCGAATTATTATTATGGATACAATAAATGAAACAAATGAAAATAGCACTGTTGCGTACTAAACACATCTATAAGAGGAGTGTCATCACGGCCAAATTGACACCACAAAATAAGGACATGAATCATGAATTCCATTCTGCATTGTGACAGCGTTTTCCTTCCCATGTTCTCTTCAACACAAAAAAGTCGAACTGCGATGATCGGGGTCAGGGTCCGAAAGCGCAATTAAAAGGAGGATTTGTGGGTTACAGGAGCAAAATGGTACAGGAAAACTTGGGTCTTAATCTGCAGATAGAACCATATGACTACAGGTGGACTTACATTCATACTAGTTCCACAAACATATATTCTCCCACAGCCTCCAGTTATGAAACCCTTCACAGATCACATATCATCGTCACCTTTCCGAAAGGGGAAGTTGTCCATCATCTGCATGCCGCCAACCACTAAGAGGTCAGGGTGGAAATCCTTCAGCTTGCGTTCGAAAGCTTCAATTGAAGCCAAATATGGGTTGTGGTCATCGCTGTGGACAATGAACCTGCACGAGAACATGATTCTGTCTTTGAGCATTTATTGTGCACAACACATATGTGGGAAATCATGAGGAGAATACTAAAGAAGCCCTTCCTACACCTCACCTGTTGGCCCTTTTTGAGGTATACTGCCCCCAAGTGGCACCAGAGGGATACTCCAGGATGAGGTGGATATCAGGTTCCTCTACCACATTGCCCACCACTAGAAATAAAAAAAGGGAAAGGATAGGAATGCAATCCAGCAGATCAAACGTATACAATAAAAACATGACATTGAACATACATTTGTTAAAACTCTTGGACCTTCTGATTTAATTAATTGCCATGATGCCATTTGTATGTTAATCTGTGCATGTTCTTTCTACTATTTGCATCAAAATTCCCCATGGGATCAATAAAGTCCATCGTAATCTTAAAACGGTGGCATACCAGTTATCTGCTGCGGAAGCACGTCGGTGAGCTCGGGGCTGAAGTCGGCTCCAAGCAACACCTCGCAGCCCTCCAGTGCCATGCGGCCCGCCATGACGGCCGCGTTGCCCCCCAGCGACCAGCGGTTTCCTGGTAACTCTCGGGAGGCCTCCACCAGCTGACTGAAGAGGGTATCGTTCATGACGAACCTCCTAAAAGACGGGAGTCAAGCGTGAGCAAAACAGAGGAAATTATGCAAGAATAAAAAAAAAAATCGTTACGGAAGTATAACAGAAGTATAATCTCTGAAAACACTTTAGTTTGCTAAAACTTCGAATTAACGCCTCTCATTTATCATCGCATAGCTGTAATTCTTTGTTGTGTAAATATCTTTCCGTTTTGATATTGACTTTTTAAACGGCCGAGTCCTACAGAAAACACTGACAGAAATGACGAGTTTCTAGGCAGCTACTAGTTCTGTTTTGCTCCTTGGATCTGGCTCTTATCTTGGTCACCTGACTGCTACGATACCCCAAACATATCTGGCAAAGTCAGCTCGGCCCCCGGCCAGGTTTCAACACCCTGCACCTAATCTACAACGCTGAGGTACTGCGACAGCAACCCGCGGGTCAAGTCACACGCAGCCAGGCTGACTCACTCGGACGCAGCGCCTGGAGGGAAGAAGTAAGCAAAGCTCTGTGCCAGCTGCTCGGCGTCCTCGATGTAGTCGTGGTGGAGAGGCTGGCTGCTGGGCTCCAGGCCAATCTTGTTCAGGAGCGTCACGCCGTCCACGATGATGTCCACACAGCCCCCGAAACCTGACAGACCAAAACATCAGGCCCGAACTGCTCTGTGCAGCCGAAACTTTACCAACCACACAGTACAAACAGGAGAAAAACAGCTTCAGGGCAGCATGTGACTCTGGGTTAAGCCTCTAGAATTCAGATGGCCGTTGGTTCAAAACCAGTGCTTAGTACAATGACGTTACCAGTCTTTGACCAACAATACTGTCTCACTCTGCTTTCTCGACTGTAGACCACTTTGGACAAGGAGTCTCCTACGTACATAAAACTGAATTTTAAAAATGGACCACGAGAGCCCTGTAATAACTTCAGCAATATCAAAAAGAAGCCTTCAGCTGTTTTTGGCTTCAGATTATTTCCATGGCCCTGACCTGGACAGAGAGGTATACATGTTTGCTCTAGGAGGCCTAGTAAGTAATACGAACCATTCCCAAAGGACCTACGAATGTAAATTAACACATAGTGGTAATAGCATTAATAGGTTTTCCTGCAGCATAGACAGAATTCACTTTATTGGGTGGGGGGGGGGTTATCCTGAAGTTCTCTGATCGAACCACTCAAGAATCGAACCACAATAAAACATCAGGATAAAAAAAAGGATTTATAGTAGAAAACAATTACTAGAAAGATTAAGTCATATCAACTGTACTGATGATTTATTTCGCAATCAGAAAAGTTTATATATATATATATATATATATATATATATATATATATATATTTCTGTACATTGACAACGTTTAACTAAAACTTATTCGCCAGCTGATGCAAAAATTTAACCTGTCATTTTTGTTTAAACTTAAGTTTCGTTATATTTTAGGAAATACACCGGAAAAACTAAATCTAAAAGTTAAAAAAGAGGCGATAGTCTCACCTATAGCGACTCTGGGTCTTGCGAAGTCACTGCGGCCCGCTTTGCGCTCGGCTCGGAGCAGCGAGGACAGCACGGTGTCCAGCCTCCCATCAAGCGTATCCTGGACGGGCGGGCGCAGCCAGTACGCCAACAGGACCATCAAGAAAGACAGTACGGTGCCGTATTTTAACACCACGGCACTGTTACCTAACTCCACCGCCATGGCCAACTACGAGGAGATAAAAATCACACCACCGTCAGAGGAGCATTCAGACTACAGCGGCGCATCACCTTCCAGCAGATGATTAACATAAAAGCGCGCTGCAGCTTGGCGTCCGGCAAACTATGCGAACTGGCAAACCAGGAAGTGACGCTGCAAGCGGAAATGACGTTTCAACAGCCAGTATTATCCCTGTTTGCTGTATACAGGGCTTTAAAAATACATTTTAAATGCAGAGCTAGAAGCCTGCAGTAAAAGACATACAGATTAAACTGGATTAATAAAATATGAACAGGGCTAACTGAGTTAAAAAAGATGACAGCAAATAAGTAAACGCTTACGCAGGCTCAATCTTATGTTTGGCGGTAGAAATAGGGTGAATCTCAATATGCATACGTGCCCGTTTTACATCATCTTCCATTGCCACAGACCAGTTCCAATACTAAATACACGAGGACGGTAACGAGACCAATCCCATCATTCATTACGTCCCAAGTTTGTTCTTGGAAGTTGGCAATACTTTTCTTGCAAAGGCCACAAGTATGGTCTTTGCATTCTTGGTATTGAGATTCACCCATAGGCTCATGGGAGTGTTACTTAGGGTGAATCTCAATATGCATACTTTACCATAATTGTGTCCTTATGTACCCGTTTTACATCATCTTCCATTGTCGGAGACCAGTTCCAATACTAAGAACACATGTACACAAGGAGGGTAAAAATCCCAAGAGGGTCTAGCTGCCTGTACAGTGGAGCTCCACCGGAAATACGTCACCTCCACAGGAAACACGTGATCTTTAAGGATGTAAAGTGGAGCTCCGGTTAGGGTTAGGGTTAAGGTTAGGGTTTATGCACTGTAAGTTGAGATCACCTGTTTCTTGTGGAGATGATGTATTTCCAGTGGAGCTCCACTCTACAGGCGTCTGCAGCTGGACCCTTCTCAAAAATCCCCGGATATTGGTCTTGCTCCGTCCAAAATATCAGGGATACATCAGTTGCATCCTTGCCGAACATGACTAATCCCATGATTCATCCATCCATTTTCCAAACCGCTTATCCTATTGGGTCGCGGGGGGTCCGGAGCCTATCCCGGAATCAATGGGCACGAGGCAGGGAACAACCCAGGATGGGGGGCCAGCCCATCGCAGGGCACACTCACACACCATTCACTCACACATGCACACCTACGGGCAATCCAGCAACTCCAATTAGCCTCAGCATGTTTTTGGACCGTGGGGGGAAACCGGAGTACCCGGAGGAAACCCCACGACGACACGGGGAGAACATGCAAACTCTGCACGCATGTGACCCAGGCGGAGACTCGAACCCGGGTCCCAGAGGTGTGAGGCGACAGTGCTAACCACTGCACCACCATGCCGCCCTCCCATGATTCATTACACCCCAATTTCATTCTTGGAAGGCAAGTTCACAAGACTGGTTTTGTGCCATTTTTGTGCTGGTTTTGACCACAAGTATGGTCTTTGACTTCTTGGTAATGAGATTCATCCTTAGACAAGTTCTGAGGTCAAAATGAAAAATCATTGGTTCAGAGAGATAACCAATCAGATTATAGAGTAGGTGGGTCCAAAGAACTAGAGGAGGCGGGATTGAGACATCTGGTTGGTTGGTCCCACCTCCTGAAGTTGCTTGGACACACCTCCTCCACAATCTGATTGGTTATCTCACTGAACCATATCTTCAGAATATTTTTATGTAAGTAAAACTCCACCACTAGAAAAGATTGATCTTATAGGTTGGCAATGAGACAAATATTCCAATATTGCAAATAAAGAAACATCATCTTGACTGTAATACAACCATTCCCTAATATTCAGTTATGTGGAGAAAAATCACAACTTCCAAAACAAAAGAGCTTGTTGATAGAGCGATTACTGATTGAGTGATTTCATAGAAATTCTAGATTATGAACATTTTTGAAAATATTGTGCCATAGTAAATATCAAGCTGAATCAGTTTAATATAAGTACAATTTAAATTGTAGAAGTAAAGGAGTTCAAATTTACGTTCCACTCCTGACCCCGAAAGAACTGTTTTTTTTTTTTTATATGGCAATGCTTCTTCCAAAGTATCTCGACAAATAAATGAATATTTTGTACAGGTATAGAATCTTAAACGTAAAGGCACAAAACAGGATAAACAAAGCTAGGCTTTCTTTCTGCTTTATTTAAATGGAACCTGCCTAAAATATGTGAATGTCTTTGAAGAAAATTATTTAAATAACTGAGATGCCTGCAAAATATTCAACCATTTTGACATCCACGCATCTTCCAACCACTCATCATGGTCATTGTTGACGGGGCTTGGAGTCTGTTCCTGACAGCTTGGGGAACGAGGCTGGGGTACACCCTGGAAGGGTTGTCAGTCCATGCCAGTCAGACTAACCACATGCTATGAGCTACAGGAGGAAATGCACATGAAATAGTTTTGGAAATGGTAAACTCCACACAGACAGAGTGGGATTTTAACATTGAGCTACCTTCTTTTTTACAGGTATGGCACATGAAATGGTTTTATTATAATGATAAAGAGGTAATAGTACCCTTTTGGCAAAATTAAGTTTTAATTAGGATGACTAAGAAAGTGTATTACGTTGTGACAGCAACTTGATGCTTATGTGTCAATGTCTGTAACAGTGGTGGATTAAAGTATCCGGTGGCGCTACGCTAACATCAATAGGGGCTGCTGCGGCAGCATGGATGAGCCCAGGCCAACCTAGATGGAGCTCAGGCCCATTCAGCATTCACAGCGAGTGATACAGTAAGTGATTGTGTCTGACAGGTATGTGTGCGCATGCTTAGATCAAGCAAAGGAAATATGCTGCCGAGAGCCAGAGAGATTTTTCTTTCTCTTTGTTCATTTGGTCTTAGCAATTAAAAACTGAACGAAAATATGTAGTCTTCTATGTGATTTTGTCACCTAGCAAATTGTTGTGGGACTGACCCACACTATGATTTCTGGTGCTGCTACTACACCGGGGGGCCCGTAAAGTGCCATTTGAGCTATTATTTGATCTGTAAGAGAAAGGAGAGAAAATGAAAAAGGATCCAGCCTCAATAATACACGGCTGGCAGTAAAATTTGCCGCTCGGGGAGACAGAGTGCTAGTGGATCGATGTGCTTTTAAGTGATTTTACTGGGGCCCGAGGCTATACCCTAACATAACCTATTCATTAATCCATCCCTAGCCCACTGCTGTGTGGACCCACACTACTCTCTACATTTGGCACTCAAAAAACCGAGAGATGTGCCATGCTTAAAGGCCATGTCCTTGCATGCGGCAGCCAATTCTTGGTGTAGCCAGTATGAAAAGTAGTTTTATTCAGTGAGCTGTTAATGTGCACATTGCACGAGTTCTAGTGTAGTGTAGTTTGCCTAATGTTAAGATTAAATCTTAATTTGTTTGCAAGTTAACTCACCATTGATTATCTGCGATTCTCGACAAAACAAGAAGCATTTTCCTTTATTGTTATTAACAAAGGACATAAGACCAAAATTGGCTTTTACTGGTTCAATTAACCGTCCATTCATTTCGTTCATCACTTATCTTGGTCGGGGTTATCGCATAACACACAAGGCAAAAACTGGGCTGTACTCTGGACAGAATACCAGTTGGTTTCTTTAAAAAAAGATGCCTCAGTGATTCACATCGTCTGAATGAAAGCATCGCACAGAGGAACATCCCTTTATAGACTTTAAAGAATGCAGCAGATGTAAGTGTTGATTATGGTAACAGAAGACCCCCTGCTGACAGGTAGGGAGCTGACCAAGTGGTCTTCTGCAGCGATGGTTCCCCAATAGCATATGGTGCAGACATGGCCAGAGTCCCTCCATTCCTATGGTTTATTGCCCTTGAGAAAAAGATTTTCGACTTATTGAGCTGCCACTTGTATGGGGGGAAAAATAGAAAAGTATTTGACGTCCTCATCTTTTTAATTTTTTTCATAGCAAAATACAAAACATATCAAGATATAAAAACAAAACTTGTCTATTTTACAAAAATGGAACATCATCGCAGTGCCGTCTCAATCAGCATCCAAATACTTCTGCATACATCCAGACATTAATACGCAAATTCACCTCAGACCAACTCTTTTAGACAAACAATCAAAAACAAAGGGTCAGTGATTAAAGGGATGTGAGCTCCTGTAGACACATTTTATTTGTGTGCAGGGAGAGCGTGAGATTCAGCTTATATACAGAGAGGTTAAAAGAAAACCGCAAGATGAGTGTCAGTAGAGCTTCCCTATCGTTTTAATCTAATCTTTTAAAAAAAAGCTATTTACAGCGTCTGTAGCAACTTACACGAGTATAATCCTGAAATAAAAAGGTTAATCTTGTAGAGATAAAAATCAGATCAATATTTTGTATCGTAGAATTATATTTTCAACAAGAACATACAAAAGCTGGGGCTTTTATTAAGATGGGAAAAAAAACACAACTAAGTAAAGGTTTCATATCAAACACCTGAAGTAGTGGAGTAATTTTCACAAAATAAGATAAATGTATAGGGGTGACCCCCTTGAAACACGCCCACATCCCTACCAGACGGCTAACCCCTTCCCTTCTCTCCAAGGTAGTCCCAGCATTAGCCTTGCACTCTAGCCTCAAATTTATAAATAATTTACATATATAAAAACCACTATAAGTATTTCTACACTACAACAGTACATCTTAAAACATGGGGGTTATTACAAAAAGACACCCTTGACTGAAAACACTGAATCAACTTCTGTAATCATGATGGGTTCTTTTAAAGGCGCCTTTATTCCCTAAACCCCAGGCCTCCAGGGGGCACTGCAGAAACATAGCATTAGTGTCAGCATCCCTGACTGGAGGGGCTCTCTGTTGGCCTGACCTTGGGTGACAAAGCAGACCGATATGTGGCATTCCGACTCAGTCAAAGGTCGCTTAGCACCTTTGATGTGGATTGTAAAAAATAAGCCATACAAGTTAAAAAAAGCAAAGAACCCGTTTATTGTTAGCCTATTGTTAGCTATTACAGGGTTTATGTCTTTAACCAACAAGTTAAGGGGATAGGGGCGTGGAAAGCTTAACCGTCACAGGTTCACCTATTTGAAACACATTTGATGCTGCAAGACTACCAATACAATTTATTACAATGGCAACATGCTTCTAAAAGGAGCAATAGCTACTCCTGATTTGTAAGCGTTGAAAGTTTACACTAATAAGGACAACCGATACTATGCAAAAAAAAAATTATACTTCAGTAAAAATCACATTGTACAGATAAAATGCAGAACCCTGAAATTCTCTGAAAACATCCCACCCTGAATCAATGCTGAGGTTCCTGGCAAGTTAAAGCAAGGGACTTAAAACAACCAATATACACAAAAAAAAAGAAAAGATGAAACCATGAAGCTGCAAGATCCCCCAGGCACTTCTCCTAAGATGTGGAATGTCTTTGTTAAAAGCTGGGAAACAAAAAATGGGAGAAAAAAAAAACAATAAATGTAGGTGTCCACAGAAAGTGTGTGTGTGTGGAGAGGGTGTCAGTGTGCCACAGTCCATTCTTCTGCTATTGGTCAGTAATATCCTGGATGATACTGCTGGCTCCAGGGCTTCTGGTTCCAGAACTAATGATGGAGAAGGAAAGAGGGATCAGAAAACTGATCAGACCTGTTTCAGCATCATACATGCAATCTGCATGCAGGACTGAAGATCAGACATTAAAGCTGGACAGGTGTGACTCCCACAGAAGGACGAGTGCAAAGACTAACGAGATGTATTATATAAACTCACCCCTTGTTGCCAGCTCTGGTTGAACGCCTGCGCTTTGTTCATACCAAAGTTGCCGTCCTTGAAGCCACGGTTGTTCCCACCTCGGCCCCGGAACTTCGGCTGGGATAGCAGAGTATAAACAGGTTAGTAACCAGCCACAGGCAGCTTACGAATCCATCAGTGGAATCTACAGGTCAGGCGACCGACCCTCCTATAAGATTCTGAGAAGACTCACCTGGTTGAAGTTGCCTCTGTTGTTACCACCTCCGCGTGCCATGTTTCCCCTGCTCATAGAGCCGCCTCTGGGGACCATGTTGCCCCTGTTCATAGCGCCTCCTCTGGGAGCCCCACCACGACTAGGGGGGCCACCGCCTCGGTTGAAGGCTCCGCGGTTAGCAAAGCCCCCTCTGAAAGCAGGTGGTGGCAGGAAACCTCGAGGAGGCCTGACAAATCCACCCCTGAGTCCGGGTACTGTAGAGACAGACGGGCCCTAGTGTCTTATTATCACCAGGTCCCTTCCACCATCTAACCAAAGGCCCACAAAGCATGGAGCCACAAGTGAAGGAGGTACATTGTCTCCAGATTCTGCGTCCGGGCTTTACTCGGCCTTACCTCCCCTGAAGTTGCCTCTGTTCTGGAAGCCTCCCCTGCCCCCCCTCTGGCCTGGTCCACCGCCACGGTTGAATGGATTCTTGGCACCTCGGCCCCGGTTGCCTCCCTTCTTGGAGGAGGGACCCCCCTGGTTAGGCTTCTTCTCAGGGGGCAGGGCGTTCTTGCTCTCCTCCTTGTACTGCTCTAGCAGCTTGGTGGCCTCCTCCTTCTGCAGCTCCACGTAGGTGACTTCCGAGAAACAGTCGCTCTCCTCCGGCAGGGTGAAGATACCTGCAACGTCGGGACGTGTTCAAATTCCACTGCAAACCTTAAAAAAAAAAAAACAGACAGACCAAGCCAAGTCTGCTGTCAAAAAAAAGAAGTTCACACCTTTCATTTTGAGAACGGCGTGTTCTGGGACGTCTTTGCCATCCGACTCGGCTTTCTTCTGTGTCCTCTGCTTGTAGTCCTCATCTGTGGGGCAGACCACCACAGCTTTGCGCTGGAAGCCTGCGAAGAGGCACATTTTCCTCCTCTGGGCTGGAGCCGACACGTTAGTCTGATGAGACAGTGGACACAAATACTTGCACGTTTCCCCCACAACAAGAGATTAATAAAGAAAAAGAGAAATGAAGGTTCCCCCTCACCTGGTCCAGGATGTAGTTCCTTTTCTTGCGAGCTGCAATCTCGATGAACTTGCCCAGGAAGAGAGGAGCGCGCTGGGAGATGGCAGTCAGCTTGGTGGTGTCCTTCATCTGTCGCTTTAAGCTCGAGATCTGCACAGCACACAAACAGCCGCGTTTATTAAATACCAAGCGGGCTGCGACATTTACATAGGCAGGCAGAATGGCCCAGAACTCACACAGAAAAAGCAAACATTTAGGTAGCAAAACCACTGTCATACACTGGCTGAAAAACAGACATATCCATCAGTGAAACAAAGGAGCAGGACATAACAGGAACTAACCATCATCTTCTCCAAGATAGTGTTGGTGCCCAGGACATTGTATTTCCCAGGGTTCTCCTCAATATGCTTCTTGACCCAAGCGGTCTTACCAGCTCCAGGAAGGCCAACCATGACAATCACCTGTAGAGATGGAACACAATGAACACTGGCTGGAGGCAGTCACAGTAATGGCATGTGAGAAAGCCCACCAGCCTACCACGCAAAGCAACGTACCTCACAGTCAGCCTTGTTTTCCGGGCCCTTGGGCCCCCGCACCCTGTCCTCCACGGGGACCTTTTGCAAGAAGGTGAAGCCCTCCAGCGGCGGGAAGAAAGGTGTTTCCCGCTGGCCGAAGTTGAATTCCACAGCGCAGTTGTGACACAGAACGTGGGGGTAGAGGGGACGGCCCTCCAGCTCGTCCTTGCTGACCTTGAAGGCCACGCCCAGGTCCCGGCCGTTCTTGGAGAAGGACAGCTCCACCTCACTCCCCTCGAAGTTCTGCGACACAAAGCTGCATCACCACCTCTGCACGCGGGCACCAGGCAAAAACGCAACTTTGCTTCACTTCACATTCACGAACAGCATTAGAGCACCACATGAGCTCTGCTTAAATGCACATGCTGTGTTCCATTTGAACTGGGAAGTCGGAATTTCAGAGTTTTTGGTCCAAAACTTCAACTGGAACGCCCCCCGAAGTCGGAAGTGCGATTCGGAAAGTTGAGGAAACCTTAAGATGGCTGTGCCCTTCATCAACAGAAGTTAAAGCTGGGGTTATATGCTATTAGAATTTACATCGTATTTGTGACTCATTAAATCTGTCACTCGCATAGTACTGTCCAGCCGCTATCTGTGGGTCAAGGTGTTTGCATGTAGAAAATACTGCGAAAATGTGTTTTCAACTGGTATTGCTAACAAGGGCTAGAACTGGGACCAGTTTCAGAAAGCAGGGTTTCTTGCGTAGTTGGATAATTTGTCAGATTTAAGGTAGTTTGGGCTAAATGTAAGTGAGCAAAGATAAATTACTGGGGTACCTTAAATATGTTAACCAGCTAAACAAGAAATATTGCTGTTTTAAACAGGTCCCCGATATTGCTAAAGGTGCGTTTCCACCGCACCAAACACCCTTTTCCTGCTTTCCCTTTTCCACTGACTTTGGTTGAGTATCAGTACCAAAAGGACCAAACCAGCTGGTGTACTTCGATAGTACTTTGAGGCAGGACTTGAAAAGCTGCCTGTTGATAGGTAACCCTAACCACCCTCTAAATAATACAAATGCTGCCTTGAAAACAGTTGAACAAAAAATTTTTTTTATGATAAACGAAGCTTAAAAAAAATGTGATTCGGTTGTGAGAATGTATACAAGAAAAAGATCCAGATGACATGACAAATTAAAAAGCATCTTATTCAATATACCTGGACAGCAGGCAAATAGTGTGCTATCCTAGGGATGTGATTTTGAAAAATGTTCATGAATTTCACACAAACCTGTGATTTAAACGACAAGGATGAAAATGGTCCTTTCAAGGAATGCATGCAGCACTCATGCAAAAGCAGGGAAGGTTTTTTTAAGGAATAATTAAAATCGCAAATCAAAAATTGTTTTTCCTATGACTGAGTAACAGGGTACTGAGTAAAGTAAAAATACTTTAGTGAAACTTTAACCCCCGAGCTATAGTGTCCGTACAGAATTGAAAGTAAGAAAAAGCCTTATTTTAATATAGCTGACCAGCAATGTTAGAATTGCATTTGCATAACATGCAATGTTGGTAATGATACTGCACGTCACCGTATATTGGCCCTATAATATACAACAGACATTTTTCGAATTCAGTACAAAAATATCCACCAAGTTGTGATATCATGTAGTGTCGGTACCAGTTCTTATGCCAGTGGAAAACCAACACCTTTAAGTACCGTACTATTGGTACTTTCTCAAAGTACCAAAATATAGTTCCTGGTGTGGTGCAAAAATGCCCTAAATGGGTTTCTGGAACGCATTAACTCGGACGTGACGTCATTCCCAGTTCCGACTCCCAAAGTAAACTGAACGCAGCAATAAAATCTCTACGTTAAAACTGTACACCTACAGCAAAGCAACCGATGACGTCATTCTCATCGTAATTCTCTCCGTAATCTTCTGTCACGCAGTTAGCGGTTTTCTTGGCCTTGACGGAGAAGGCATACGAATGCTCTTCCTCCCCTGTAACAGAAAATAAGGTTACTTTAACCTTCTCTGTGGTGAAAATTGTTTCTGTGATCTCTGTGAAACAAATAAAAAAAATCTGGGTGGTGGTGGCGGGGGGTCACAGTTCGGGGTTTGCCAGTGTCTAGTGACCCTGGAACAGTAGTGGTTAAGGGCCTTGCTTTAGACCAGAAATAGGATTTAAACCAGTAATCATCTCATCACAAGTCCTTACCTGCAGAGCCAAACGCAACCTACAAACGAGGATTAGACCAGATGCACAAGCAGGTCGAGCTGCAGACATCGGTAATGCGGACACTCACCCAACAGTAAGCTGCCACTGGCCAAGGACCAGCCCACCTGGACCTCGTGGATCTCAATGCCTTTGCTGGACACGTGTTTCACAGGAATCTTCTCAGTTATCTGTTAAATACCCCAAGAACAGACTAAATGTGAGCCGGAAATGGCCAGTCTGTGACTCTACGGCCATGTTCAGTGAAAACAAGACCGGCCCCTCACCTTCATTTCAAAACAGGCCTTGCCCTTAGCCACTCCGTACGTAGCCCTGCCCCCAGCCCACAGGTACGCGAAACTTTCCATAGTGAGAGAAGAGGCGCTGTATCGGTCCCGAGAGACTTTGAAGTGCAAATCGCTGTTGTCTGTTCAAAACAAAGGCCGTCTACAGCTTCAAATTGGACATCTCAAAATCTCAACACTCATCTGTATTATGGAAAACATGATGAATAAATCACAATCTAAAAAACATCACGCGAATTCAGTGGAATCTGGTGCAATCACAGAATAAACATAAAAAATTTCATGCTGTCTAATCTCAAAAAACATACTTACTCCATGTCTGGGAAAAAAACAAATACTCACAAGTGTCAAGACAGACAGTGGTGTCATCAAACTCCTCATCTTCCTCCTCCAAGGGGGGCTGTGGAGACTTAGCCCTACAAGAGGACACATGGTCAGTAAAATTAACCTCTAAGGGAAAGATTTGGCGGATGTAGGTCTCTAGGGAGCACTTTCCGGACGAGGGGAGCAAAATTTATGCAGGGAAATTCAACACCTCTCCGAGCGGGAGCTCAACACTGAAATGCATCTCAATGGAGTTTAAACCACCACACAGTAAACACTGTGTAAATCTGACACACTCCCGCTTGCAGTCAAAAATAGATCTCAGCTGCCACAAGTATAATAAACTGCCTGAAGTATTAGTACAGCACTCAAAGTCAACAAAAAACACCACAGTGACCATCACAGCATCTAAAAGTAATCTCTAAAGGAAATGATCCTTAATGGAACACAGACCAGACAATGGCTGTCAATACAAAAAAAAAACATGTGTTACGTACTATATGAAAAAACCCTTTGTCAAATAAGCAACTCTGTTGTTCATCACAGCCAAACTAAACTATGTTCTAGACCAATCAGTAATAGGCCTACAGACAGGTTCACACAAGTACATGTGATCCTGTGGATTCTGTTAACCACCGGGAAACTTCGCGGAAGGCAGCAAATCCAACGAACATGCAGAAAGCAACTTCGCATTTGGCAGCGCCACCAATCATCTCTTACCTTAATCATCCAGCACATCTGAGGTAAAATTTTTGAATGGCAGTCTTACGGTTTCTTTTTTTAGCGTACGCTTTAAACCAAAGAAAAAGTTCAGCACGGGTTTGGACAGTCCCCGGAGCAATCGCGGGGTTAACAGCCCTAGCCCTGCCCAAGGGTCCAACAGTAAAAGCACTCTGCCAACCCTGGGATTTGAACTAGTGACCTTCTCGGCACAGACACAGTGTTCTAACCCACCTAGCCATATTGCAAAGTTGAAAAGGGAGCATTGTTACAATTCCATGTGTCGAATTTGAGGAAGCACCATACACAGCGTGTAGTTGGAGTATGGAATAGTCTTCCTGCTAGTGTAGCGCAAGCTAAAACCATGGGTTCCTTTAAATCAGAGCTAGGTGAGATTTTAACGACTCTGAGCTATCAGTTAAGTTCTCCCCAAATGAGCTTGATGGGCCGAATGGCCTCCTCTCGTTTGTAAGTTTCTTATGGTTCCATGGAAGGGCCATTGATGAAATTTTCAACCTAAAATGAATTAGACAAAAAATTTAAATTGAAAGCCTTTTGATAAAGATAAAAGCAAGGTCACTTACACAGAGACCGATTTTTAGGAAAGCCAGCCCAACAAAACATCCTTAATATCTAAAATATTATCTTGACCTCATTTAGAAAATGCATGCGTTCTTGAAAGTCAGTCTGGATCAATCGGGACATTAGCAGGTCCCCAAGCTGCATGAATGACTCCTTCGAGAAGCTAAATGACCCATTTAGCAGCCAGGCTCTATAGAACTAAAGAAGGTGAGACACACACATTTGAAATTAAATACATCACAAAAACAATCCTGTCCAGAATGAAGGGAAAGGAAAGCAGTAAAAGATAGAAACGCAAGCAAAAATAAAAAAAAGTCCATAAAGGGGGAAAAAGGCACATTTATACCAGCATGAACCATCTCATCGATCAAAAGGGAGGATAATCCCGATGACGTCACCCGCACAGTGGTGTGTCCCGCCCCCCAGAATAAGCGCATTCGGGATATGGAGATGAGCACATAGATACTCGATCCGAGGAGCCGACTGCGCATGCGCCCTGACTCCCACACCGCACGCCTTTCACCGTACGGCCACCATCCCCCCAGTTCCGCACAGCTGCTCCCCTCCTTTGTCACTCCGAGAGGGAAACCTCACACCGCGTCCGCTGAATTGCACACCGCAGCGTCTCACTTCCTAAGAGTGCCCCCCCCCCGCCACATCTACAAACGTCCCAATATTGCTCGATGAATATACCATTATATTTAGTAATTACATATATGGTACATAGTGAAAGCAAATGTCTCCTTAGCCAGTTTTCCTCCTGCGTTGTCCTGCATCAAGGATCGCAGACAACACACGGAGGTCATCGTCACTTAATAGATAAGTACAGTAAATGGAGGATGTAAGCATTGGCGTTTAATGCCAATACAATATTTCAAAAAAACGTCGTGTGGCACTTCAGGCATACCGAAGGCCAAACTGTACCATCCTTACCGGCTGTATTTGCTTTCTTCAATAAATTCAAAGTAGCCCCTTCCATGTTCCTCCCGACGTCTCTTAACACCCTTCTTATTCTTCTGTTCAGCATTCTTGTCTTTGTCGGCATCCCCTTTGAAAATAAAACAGTACAGAGTAATGAAGCGTGCCTCCGTGTTGGACCGAATCGTTACGGTTGACCCACACGAAGGTTTGGTCTTTCTTGGACGGACCAAAAGTCAAAGATGCACCCCTGATCTTTGAACAGGAAAATGCGAACTCTGTTCTCATGCCGGTTAAGGTCGGGTTTTTAAGCTCCTTACATTTTGCTTGGCAGCACAAACATGTGCGCTGAGGAAAGATCGCACGCATTTAACACAGAACGAATGAATGAATGCGACGATCCCCACGCTAATAGGCAGCCGAGAAAAAAACAAACATTTTTATCTTCCAAAAACCCTCACGATCGCCATTTGAATGTGTGCATGTGCAAAAGAGTCGGGAAACAAGGCTCAGACAACGTGGATTTTTGCAAGATCTACCCGCGCAACATCGGCTATGGGACGCCGAGCCATTGTCTAGGCGCCATGGGAGAGCAGCTGGCCGGCCAAGGCCGAAAATCCGTTCCGCAATACCGACATAAAACCGAAAGATAAAACGGACCGTATGCAACATCATAAACCACTTATAAAACAGCAGCACGTTAACCGAAAAATAAAAACTACCGACAGATGTTCAACGATCCAATGAATCAGCGGGAGACGCGGGTTGAAACAAAATGTCAGTATCTGTCCTTCCTCAACAATGGAGCCGGATCCGTCCTCCTCTCGTTCCACAGCCTCCAAGTGCATCTTTGTCTGTAAAATCGGCTCAACACGTCAAACGTCTGCAGATGGCCGGGGGGAAAGAGCCTTTGCATCATAACGTTACTGAACTGGAAAACGCTTAAAATCCATATTAAAATATAGCAATCAAGCGATCAGACTATTGCAAAGGACAGATCTCGCCAAAAAGCCTCACAGGTCGCTCAATATCCAATTTCTAGACACGGATCTCACTGCGATACCACACAGCGATTTTACATTCATCCTTAAAATGGAGACTCACCTTCGGCCGGCTGGGACTCGGCAAGACCGTCATCGTCGTCCAGCTTGTCCATGTCCTCGTCGTCCTCCTTGAGCAGGGCATCCTCGTCTTCGTTCAGCTTGTCCATCTCCTCCCCGACGTCCTCATCCTCGTCGCCCATCTCGTCGTCCTGCTGCTCGGCGGCGTCTCCGCAGCCTCCCTCCACGTTGTCATCGGCCTCCGCTTCGCCCCCGTCTCCTTCCTCCTCCAACGCATCGGCCTCCATGCTCTCCCCGGCTACGTCTTCCTCCAACTCCTCGACCATTTCGTCAACGGGAGCTGCGCTGTCGTCGTATCCAGCCTCGGCGCCATTCTCCTCAGTCCCGGGCCCGGGGAAATCGCCCCCGGCTTTGGCCTCCTCGTCGAGCGCGGCCTGCAGCCGGTCCATCAGCTCGGCCTTCAGCCCCTTGTCGGAAAGCTGCCGTTTTTTGAGCTCGTCCTTCAGCTCGTTTACTTTCAGCTTTTTCACATTGATCGAACTCATCGTGCAATTATATTCCTGCCTATGAATCCCAATAAAGAAACTCCGATCTATAAAAAGGCGAGATATAACACACCTTATTAAAAACCAGAAAACAAACCTCGCTTGTGGAAGATAGGATTGAAAGAAAGCAGACAGCCGCCCACGATTCGTACTGCGCCAAACAGCACCCTCCCCCCGTCGCTTCCAGACTGCAACAGGACGCGCGCCGCTTTCCAGCCTCACGTAAACGCAGCCCTATATCCGTACCGTAATCCTGCGAAAGGAGAGGAGGAAAAAAATCGGGGCCTCAGCTACCGTAATAAGGCTGCGATAAGCTCACTTAAAGATTCATTTCACATCTTCCTGTAGTGGCTTCGCGGCTTGTTTGTTGTCATTTCTGTGAGGTAGGAAAGGAATACGACAAATAATCTAAGTCTCAGTAAGACAAAAGTATTACCTGTGTACAAAGTACTAAATGGTCTCGGGCCTAAATGCATTTATGATTTGCTTGGACATTATAAAGCATCCAGATCCTAGTTCGTCTTGGAAAGATTTACTCAGTGTTCCCAGAATCAAGACCAAGCAATGTTACATTTCTCTGCTTCCTGTCTGTGGAACAAGCTTCTTGAAAACCTGATGTCTGCTAAATTTGTTGGACTTTTAAATCAGGGCTTAAAACATTAATTAGCTTGTTGCAGCTTTTCAATAAATTAAATCAGTGTAGTCATACACTGTCACTACAATATAGCTACTTTTAATTTAATTATTTGTTTGTTTTGCTTTTATTATTATTATTATTATTATTATTATTATTATTATTATTATGCGTTTTAAATGTTATTTTAATGTCTTTTATTTAAATGTATTCTCTTGCCTTTGTAAAGCACTTTGAATTGCCTTGTGTCTGAATTGTGCTGTATAAGTAAACTTGCCTTGCAAATTGTAAAATGTATTTGTAAACAATCCAATCCAGACAACACAATGGAAGACATATCAGGATTGAAAATGGGACAAATTGTTGGTGTGTCTTGCTAGCACATCTGTAACCAGGACAGTAAGTCTTTTTAGTGAGTCCAGAACCACTGTATCCAGGGAAATGTTGGTATCACCACAAAGGACAGACCACATGCAACAGGAGCAACTGTGGACACATGAGGAAGGTACCCGAACAGGATGCCTGGGTACTAACCTGTATTGTATCCAAAAAACAAAACTAGCATGGTCAAACTCACTGCAGAATTAAATGTGTAACGTAACTCTACGGTTAATCAGGAGACCCAGAGGGTCAATATTCATGGTCAAGCTGCTATAGCCAAACCTTTGGTCACAATGCCAAATGTAGGTGCCAACGGCAAAAATCTTGGGCTGTGGACAATGCGAAATATTCAATGAGACCACCTTCATTGTCTTTCCCACATTGGGAGAGTTACGGTTTGGAGAAACCGTGCCCTGAGGCTGACCACCCAGGCGGTTGTGAACCCCTGAATGCGGCACGGAGGTAGATCAGTGATGGTTTGGGCTGCAATATCATGGCATTCCTTAGGCCCGCTACTTGTTCTAGATGGGTATGTCACTGTCAAGGTCCATGTTCACCCAATGATTTAAAACATTGTACCCTGAACATGGTGCCATGTATCAGGATGATAATGCACCAATAAACACAGCAAGACTGGTGACAGAATGGTTTTATGAACATCCATGTTGAATATTATTGAGCCACTTTGGGGTGTTTTAGAGGTGCGAGTCAGTAAATGTTTTCCTCCACCAGCATTGCATAGTGACCTGGCTACTGTTCTGCTAGAGGAACGACCCATAATCCCTCTGGACGCTGTGCAGGACGTGTATCTGTCATTCCCAAGACTGACTGATGCTGCATTGGCCGCTAAAGGAAGCCCAACACCATACTAATAAATTACTGTGGCCTAAAACCAGGGGTATGAGTTTAATTATCCAACCCTTGTACATCTTATTCTCAGATTAAGGCATTTAAGGCTTTTACCTTGCAACCCTGATCAGAGTGGTTGGAAGATGGATGGACTTTGGTTTTTCTATGATACGCTTTTTTGTTGGGGGCCCTTTAAAAAAGGTGCGTGGCACAGTGGCTGACATAGTTGCCACACACTGCTGAAACCAGGGTTCGAGGCTCTACGTGTGTGGAGTTTGCATGTTCTCTCCTTGTCATCGTGGGGTTCACTCTGGGTTCCCTGGCTTTCCTTCCACAACCTGAAAACATACAAAGGTTAATTGGAATTGCCAATAGGTCTGAATGGTGTGTGTGGATTAGGTTTATATTACATTGTGGGGACCAAATGTCCCCCACAATGCAATAAAAACCTGTTTTTGACATTGTGGAGACCATTTTTCAGGTCCCCACAAAGATCTGTGAATGCAATCAAAAAAGCAGAAAATGCCAAAAGTCTTGTATTTGGTTGGGTGATCAGTGTTGACACACAACGATGGAATGTGTCCTCTGCATTTAACCTTTATGTGACATAGCAGGGAGCAGCTAATTTAGTGCCTAGGGAGCAGTACCTTGTTCACAGTATTTCACCAATCCGGGATTCAAACCACCAATCTTTCAATTACAAGTGCACTTCCCTAACCATTAGCCCACCACTCACCTGCTTATGGTTGCTTATGGTGAAGGTTAGGGGTGGGTAGGGGTTAAGGTGACAATTAGTGTTTTTCCAATAGAAATGAATGGAGAGTCCCCACAAAGATATAATTACAAACCTTTGTGTGTGTGTGTGTGTGTGTGTGTGTGTTTGTGTGCCCTTGTGCTTTGTGAAGGGTTGGTGCCCCCCATGGTTATTCCCTGCCTTGTGCCTGTGGCTTCCAAGATGGGATCTGGACCCCTGCAACCCTGAGTAGACTAAGCATTATACAAAATTGATTAACATATAGTTCCACTGATAATCCTTGTAATTTACTAGTGGCTAACTAGCAAACAAATATTTTGATGCAATAATTAATGGTGAAAATACACAATCCTGTAATTTGCTTTATTTTTTATCTGCACGTCCCCAGACATGGACATCTCCTCTATAGCATGTCCCTGCTCCAGTTGGTTAGAGTCCGAGCCAAACCGTCAGGCCGAAGTTCGAGCTGATTTAGCCAGTAGATCAGCCCGTCTGTAACACTGAGGTATTCCTCTTCAGACATTCGAGGCGTCTTCCTTTGGAGTCCGGTCATTGAAGTCTGCCATGACTGTGTTTCTGTTATGTTGCGGGGTTTCCAGTAGGGTTATTGTGGTGGCCCAGGGTGTCGGACCCCCACTGCTTAATGACTATTTTTGTACTGAGTCTTTAATTCTTCCCCTTAACCCTTTCACACAGCACAATGCTACCCACACACCCTTTAGGATCTCCTGGGGCAATGACACAATGGGGCAAACAACTGGGTAAACTGGCACAGATTTATTTGGGGCTCGGTTACAGATACTCCAAACTCCCAGGCAACAACCACCTCCCCCCCCCCACCAACAGGTAAATCACACTACCACTACAAGCGTTATTTCTCCTTCCCCAATACTACTCCAAAACAACCCCACCGCACTCACACCTCCCCCAATATCCACTACAACTAATCACACAGTGGCACAGCACACGGCACCCTTATATACAGCACACTTATGCAGCGGGGAGAGGAGGTCAGTTAACATAGGAGAGGACAAAACCGAAGGGTGACCTGCAAAGGTCCCCCCTACATAAACCTAACCCCCAAACAAAAATGTAATAATAATAACAATAATATTATTAATAATAATAATAATAATAATAATAATAATAATAAGAAACAAAAATGAAAAAAAAGAAACTAAAGACTCAGTCCTGGGCCGGCGCACTTCCCTCGTCCGGCCCACAAAAACAACAAAAAATAAAAAAATAAACAAAGCAAAACTTAACTATCCCTTTTTCAGCAATGCCGCTACCCTCCGGCCGCGTCCACCTCCTCCCGGAGCTCTCTCGGTCCCGTGGGAGATAACCGAAACTCTTCCCTCTGTCCTTCTCTTAGCCTGGTAGCTCGTACGCCGCTCACCGCCTCAATCCGTTGGCAGCGATATGCACCAACCCGGTGCCTCCCAAGCCAGCCGACCCACGGCGGCGAGCTTAGACCTGTGGGGGAAACAAAGCCCAAAACAACCCCGGAACCACACCGTCCCGGCTATAACCCGAACGGATACGTCCTACACCCCACCGGTTAGGAACCTTCCCTTACTTCCGGGTTCTAAGCACAGTATCCCAGGCCACTCCCCCCACCGTCATCTGCGTCGCCTTCCCACTGCTCTTACCTCCCCAGACGCTATGGCTGCGCGCTCGCTATCCCTCTATCGATACCGCGGACCCGTGACTTGTAGCCTGGTACCTCAGCTCACTCACGTCCGCGGTCCTCTTGGGGAAAGCCCGCATCGCCCCACCGACGCCTCCTTAAAACAACCGCCGCGATTACCTTCCGTCCCCGGACCGCGCTCCCGTCCACTCTGATGTAGCCATCTTTAAACCCGATCAAGTCCCCGCCTCCGCCAACCAATCTAACAAGTCCCGCCCCTCAATTACCAATGAGGGACGGCGCAACCTCCCCAAGCTTTCGTGGCACTGCTGAAAGGAGAAAGAAAACAAAAGAGAATAGGAAAAAACCAAACCATAAACAACCCATAAATTATAAATCCCCCTTCCCCTCCCAGGGGACACCACACTCCCCCCCACCAAATGGGGGCTCGCCCCGAGCACCTACTCCCTATACCGGGCTGGCCTTATCCCAAAGTTGGCTCGCTGGGATCGACGCACGGGCTCCACAACCTCCGGAACTGGCTCAACCTCCACAACCGGCTCCCCATCCTCCGCCGGTAGCCGCCTTTCTACTACCTGTTCAGCCGTCCCAGCCCATGGCTCTTCCCAATCACCAGGCCAACCCCTGGGACGAGACGGTCCTGGTCGAGGACAGACCCCAGCCCTCCGTAGCTCACCCCCCATCTCCGGTGTCACCGATATCCATCCTGGGGGGCATGGCCGCAGGTGCCGTCGATGGAGAGTCCGGAGAGGGCCCTCTCTTCCGTCCGGCCGCAGCTGGAACACTGGGCTCTCCAGATCCCGTTGTCGCACCACCACCCAAGGGTTAGTTTGCCAATATGGGCTCACCTTGCCTCCAGCTCGTCGACGGAAGTTCCTCACCAGAACACGATCCCCTGGGGCCAGCAACCATCTACGTTTCCCTACATTGTGATAGCGCCGATCCCCTTGCCGCCGGCGCTCTGTTCCCCTTTCCACTTCCTTGCAGGCTGCCCACATTCGTCTCCGATGCCCACGGACCCACTCCGACCCGGCCTCTCCTCCGGCCAGATCACAGGTCCCCCATCGCTGATCTATAGGTAACCGAGGTTGCCGCCCAAACAAAACCCAAAATGGGGACAAACCCGTACTGCTATGCGGGGTGCAATTATAGGCCTGCACCAGCTCCGGTAGATGTACCGCCCAACGACCCTGCTCTTGCACCGAGAGCGTGTTCAACAGACGTAGCAGCGTTTGGTTCCACCGCTCACAAGCCCCATTGCCCTGCGGGTGGTAAGGAGTAGTTCTCACTTTCCGGCACCCATACACTTCACACAGTTCTTTCACCAACTGTGACTCGAAGGCAGGCCCCTGGTCAGACAGCAGCCGCTCGGGGCAGCCATAACGCTGGATCACCTCCCCCCAGATCACTCTGGCCGCCGTCGCGGCTGTCTGATCCCTGGTCGGTACTGCAAAAGCGAACCTGGAAAACAGATCAATGGCGACCAGCACATATGGGTAAGTATCTCCGGGGCGCCCCATGGACAGGTAATCCACCGCCAACACCTCCCAGGGGTAGCTGGTATTAATCCCCCCTAGGGGCAGGGGCTCTCCCTTCCCCCGGCTCCCAATCAGGCACTCCTGGCAGCCACGCTGCCTCTGCTCCACATCCCTTCGCATGCCAGGCCAGTAGAACCTCTCTTGCAGGGCCAGGACCATCCGTCGCCCTCGGGCATGCCCCAATGCCCGATGATACTCCAACCACACTTGTTGGCGCTGTTTCTCCGGAACCACCACAGCCCAGCTCTCTTCACCTCCCACTGGGGATCTACGCCGCAACACCCCTTGATCCACTCTCAGTAGCTCCCAATCTTCCAACAGGCACCGGCCCATCCCTCCAACAGTTCGGCCAGCCATCACAGTTGGACGTTCCCCGGATAACACCCACTGCCGAATCTGGGCCACTGCCGAATCTTCACTCTGCCGCTCCGCCCAATCCTCTATGGATCCAATCTGTGCCACCACCGCCATACCTGATCGTCGCGACAGGGCATCCGCATTCTGGTGCTCCCGGCCAGGTTTATGCCTTAACTCATAGTCAAATGATGCCAGCTGACCCGCCCACCTTTGCTCCACAGCCCCCAATTTGGCAGTCTTCAAATGCAAGAGGGGGCGATGATCGGTGAATACTTCAAACCTAGCTCCCCACAAGTAGTCCTTAAACTTCTCTACTACTGCCCACTTTAAGGCCAATAGCTCCAGTTTAAAGGCACTGTAGTTCTGATCATTGCGCTCCGCCTCATGGAGGCTCCGGCTGGCATAAGCAATCACCCTTTCCTGCCCCCCTTGCACCTGGGTCAAAACAGCCCCCAACCCCCGAAGACTAGCATCAGTATACAGGCGAAATGGCAAGGTATAGTCAGCATAAGCAAGTACCGGGGCTTCAAGTAAGGCCTCCTTCAGAGCCTGGAATGCTTCCTCACACTCCTTGGTCCATTCGATCTTCTGTCTTGACGAGGAGCCAGCACCTTTCAGCAGCCCATGGAGCGCAGCTGCTTTTTTAGCAAACCCCGGTACAAACCGCCGGTAGTACCCCACAAACCCCAGGAAAGACCGCACTTCCCGTACTGTTCCTGGGCGAGGCCACCCCCGTACTGCCTCCGTCTTCTCGGGGTCCGTGGTCACCCCCTCACGGCTGACTATATGACCCAGGTAGCGGACGGCCCGTTGGAACAGCCGACACTTCTCTGGCTGAAGCTTAAGACCGTGAGCCTCCAGCCGTGCAAACACCTTCTCCAAATGTTCCAGATGCCCCCCAAAATCGGGAGAATAAACAATCACATCGTCCAGATAAATCAGCAAGTAGTCATAAACCTGCTCACCCAGACACCGCTGCATCAGTCGCTGGAAGGTTGCTGGTGCATTGCACAGACCAAAGGGCATCCGTTCGAACTGGTAGAGGCCCATAGGTGTGGTAAAGGCAGTCTTTTCTTTATCGTTGGGGTGCACCTCCACCTGCCAGTATCCACTTGCCAGGTCCAGGGTGGAGTACCAGGCTGCCCCTTTCAACCCTGTCAATGACTCCTCGATCCGCGGGAGAGGGTAAGCATCCTTATGGGTCACAGCATTCAGTTTTCGGTAGTCTACACAAAACCTCCAGGAGCCATCCTTCTTACGGACTAACACTATCGGGGCAGCCCAGGGACTAGCACTCTCTGTAATGACTCCCCCCTCAAGCATGGATTTCAACAACTCCCGCAATTCTGGATACAGACTGGGGGGAACAGGCCGGTAACGTTCCCTCGAGGGAGCCGCCACCCCCGTGGGGATGCAATGGTATACCACATCTGTACAACCATGGTCCTCCTCGTCCCGGGCAAACACCCTCTGCCACCGCTCCAACAGTTCCTGCAGCTGCCGACCCTCCTCACGGGTCAACCCCGTGCTGTCAGCCACCAGGGCGTGCAGTTGCTCAGGCAAAGCCCCGGCCACTGGCCGCACCTCCACGTCAACCACCCCCCCCTGTGGCTGGCGCAACACCAACTCCTTCTGAGGCTGCACACACCCAGCTGTGATCTTCTCCACTCGGGCCAGTGGACGTCGAGGAGGGAGTTCCACAGGATACTGATGGAGATTACAAATACGAAGTGGCACTCTCCCCTCACATACTCGTGCCACAGCTCGAGCCACACACCACTCCTGCTGGCCCCCTCGATAGTCTTCCACCAGGACCTGGTCCCCATCTCGCAAATGCCCCCGGGGCACGTCTGCCCAGATCAGCTTCTCCGTGGCGGGACTCAACACCCATGGCTTCTCGGTCCGCAATCTGGCAAGCTGTTCCACCACCGGTCCCCTCACCGCTGCTTCCAATCGCCGACATACAGTGAAAGCCTGATCCCAGGCTCGCCGGTCACTCTGTGGGAGGGCAGAACGAAACAAAGACACCTGGGCTCCCCCCCGTGTCTGCAATACCTCCCAACAATGCCTGATTACGTTCATCCCCAAAATCCCATATGGGGCCGGGAGGTGCTGGTCCTCCACGATCACCACCCCTCGCTGAGGAATCTCCACCCCAGCCACCGTGAAGTCCAGCACCACATAGCCCACATACGGGAGGGACAACCCATTCACTGCTTTAAGGGCTAGCCATGGGACTTCAGCCGCCCCCTTGACCTCAATACCCTTCACACACTGATTAAATATACTACGACTAAACAAAGTGACCTGCGAGCCAGTATCCAGAATACAGGGTACCAGCCTTCCAGCTGCCAGCACTTCCAGAACCGGGCTCTCCCCCACCAGCGCCTCCCGCAACCCAACAGGCGTCGTGGACATGCTGGCTTCCGGCTGCACCCCTCGACTATTCACCACCGTCGTTTCTCCCCGAGGGCAACTCCTTACCATATGTCCCGCCTCTCCACAGCGCAGACAAATGGGACGCCCCTGTTCATCCCAACGAGGTCCCCCCGAACTTGCATAAGTGCGGCCACGCCGACGAGAAGGGGGAACTACCAATGTGGTCCCAGGAGCACTCGCCTGCCCCTCTCGAACCTGACTCCATCCTTCCAAAACTTGCTTCAGCTCCCGTACTTGGTCACTCATCTCCCTCAAAAGGTCCTCCCTCAGGGATGACCGTAACGTTTCCAAATCAAGTGAAGGGGCAGTGGCGGGCTCTGTGGCTGCAGTAGGTAGGGGCAGAAACGTCCTCCGGGCATCCACACCTTCCATTACGGTGCCGGGCCCCTCCTCCTTCTCCATTTCTTTCACCTCCCGACATGCCTCCATAAATGTCAACCGGCTGGCTCGTCGAATAAGTCGCTGTAATTCCCTCTTAGTCGACCCCGCTAGGAGGCCAGTCACCAGTTGACTTCGAAGGGTAGCGTCGTCATCATCCTCATCCCGGACTGGTTCCTTCTTCCGCCATCTATAATGACACTCCCGGAGACGGAGGATGAACGAACCCACCCCTTCCCCAGACTGTTGTTGACAGGTAAAAAACTCAACCCTCAACTGGGCCAGCCCGGCACCCTCCCCATAAAGTCTATCCAATGCCTCCAATATCTTCTCAGCAGTATCCCGCTGATTTTCCCTCAATAATTCCACTTCTCGCCTCGCTTCCCCTTCCAAAGCACTAAGAACAAAATCCACCTGTTGGACTGCAGAGAGTGACTGCGCCCGGAGACCCACCCCGACTACCCGCCTCCATTCTTGATACGTCCCCTTAGCGGACCCATCGAAGCGGGTCATCCAAGCCCCCCCCAAAAACCATGGCCACCCCCCTGACAACTCCTGTACCCTAGGTGCTGTCCCATCCATGTCGTGCTCGAGGAGATCCTGCCGACTACGCCAAATTCAAGCAGTGTGGTGGCCCAGGGTGTCGGACCCCCACTGCTTAATGACTATTTTTGTACTGAGTCTTTAATTCTTCCCCTTAACCCTTTCACACAGCACAATGCTACCCACACACCCTTTAGGATCTCCTGGGGCAATGACACAATGGGGCAAACAACTGGGTAAACTGGCACAGATTTATTTGGGGCTCGGTTACAGATACTCCAAACTCCCAGGCAACAACCACCTCCCCCCCCCCACCAACAGGTAAATCACACTACCACTACAAGCGTTATTTCTCCTTCCCCAATACTACTCCAAAACAACCCCACCGCACTCACACCTCCCCCAATATCCACTACAACTAATCACACAGTGGCACAGCACACGGCACCCTTATATACAGCACACTTATGCAGCGGGGAGAGGAGGTCAGTTAACATAGGAGAGGACAAAACCGAAGGGTGACCTGCAAAGGTCCCCCCTACATAAACCTAACCCCCAAACAAAAATGTAATAATAATAACAATAATATTATTAATAATAATAATAATAATAATAATAATAATAATAAGAAACAAAAATGAAAAAAAAGAAACTAAAGACTCAGTCCTGGGCCGGCGCACTTCCCTCGTCCGGCCCACAAAAACAACAAAAAATAAAAAAATAAACAAAGCAAAACTTAACTATCCCTTTTTCAGCAATGCCGCTACCCTCCGGCCGCGTCCACCTCCTCCCGGAGCTCTCTCGGTCCCGTGGGAGATAACCGAAACTCTTCCCTCTGTCCTTCTCTTAGCCTGGTAGCTCGTACGCCGCTCACCGCCTCAATCCGTTGGCAGCGATATGCACCAACCCGGTGCCTCCCAAGCCAGCCGACCCACGGCGGCGAGCTTAGACCTGTGGGGGAAACAAAGCCCAAAACAACCCCGGAACCACACCGTCCCGGCTATAACCCGAACGGATACGTCCTACACCCCACCGGTTAGGAACCTTCCCTTACTTCCGGGTTCTAAGCACAGTATCCCAGGCCACTCCCCCCACCGTCATCTGCGTCGCCTTCCCACTGCTCTTACCTCCCCAGACGCTATGGCTGCGCGCTCGCTATCCCTCTATCGATACCGCGGACCCGTGACTTGTAGCCTGGTACCTCAGCTCACTCACGTCCGCGGTCCTCTTGGGGAAAGCCCGCATCGCCCCACCGACGCCTCCTTAAAACAACCGCCGCGATTACCTTCCGTCCCCGGACCGCGCTCCCGTCCACTCTGATGTAGCCATCTTTAAACCCGATCAAGTCCCCGCCTCCGCCAACCAATCTAACAAGTCCCGCCCCTCAATTACCAATGAGGGACGGCGCAACCTCCCCAAGCTTTCGTGGCACTGCTGAAAGGAGAAAGAAAACAAAAGAGAATAGGAAAAAACCAAACCATAAACAACCCATAAATTATAAATCCCCCTTCCCCTCCCAGGGGACACCACATTATCACGTATTGTGGAAGGAGATAACCTCTGTCACCTAGAACACGAATCACACCAAAATGTTAGTCATTTAAATACTTTTACAATAGTAAGTTAACGCAGTAATTAGTCACCAAGGAGATGACTCTGGACTCCGGCAGGGTGCCCTCCTGTAGCAGTGTTCCAACGCTGCTCTTTTGGAAAATGATAGTCTTGGCGATTGATGAATGCGTAATCATTCATGAATGGCAGCTTCAGGCGCACCTGGGTACAATTGCCCCGATTACATTAGGAAACCCAGCAATCTCATAGAATATCTTTCTTAGTTTGCTGAGCATCATTGTAGGGAAACTGGATGTACCGGCGAGAAAGTCTCCAGTACTACTGGCATCGTTATACTAGCTGTGGGCCGTGATATGCTGCAGCTATCCCCAATGTCCTGCTGAAAGGGCCGGGTAGTCAGAAACCCCAATGTGAAGAGCACCTGCACTGGCACAGGTACGGCATTCGAGCGTCAGCTCTCTCTCCTTAAGTGAGTGACGTATTTCTAGAAGGAGATGCCTGGCCTGCCTTTGTGATCCCAGTCCTGCCTGGTGTCCTTTTCCCGCGGACCCTTCATTCTCCTGTGTCTGTGTTAGATGGCATCAAAATAGATTCTTTTCATGCCCCCCAAACTATGGAACTCTCTTCCACAATCTGTCTGTAACTGCTCTTATTTCTCTTCCTTCAAATCTGAACTAAACACATTTCTCTTCCACGAACATTTGAAAAGTCCTTTACGGTAAAGGAGGAAGTCCATTACTGCATTACTGATTACTTTCTTTTTTTTCTTGTAAAGCGACCTTGGGGTTGTTAAAGGCGCTATATAAATATAACTTTATTACTATAATGACAGACATTATTAATTAAAAAGTCTGTCATTCTTCACACTTATGCAATAATACCTTCACACTGTTAAATGATCCATTCACATTGATAAAAATCGAGTAACTGCCTGAATTTGCTGCTCTAATATTCTTATAAGTTTATGATTTCTATATTCCCCAATTAACAAGGCTTTATGAGTGATTTGTTCACAAACACAGAACATAGTTTAATTAAATTTTGCTCAGCTAATTTTACAGTAATCCTCAGCTCTGCTCTACTAATCATGATAATGTGGGATAATCTAAATGCACTGCACAGCACAAGGCAAGAAATAAGGAGATGCACTGAAAACACGATACAGTGTCCAAACCGGTGCCCCTCCAGTGGATTAAATGGGATGCAGTGCTGTGTTGGGTCTCCATACATGTGTGAGAATGAGTGAAGTTATCCTAATATCTCTGATGGGTGCCCTTCCAGAGAAGAAAGTGGGATACGGTGCCCCACTATGAGATGCAAGAAAAGTAGGTGAAGTAACGTACCCTCTAGGTGTTCCTATTTATAAGAAAATTTGATATCTAGGTTGCCTCTGTAGTCGACAAAACATTAGCTGAATGATTTTAATTGGGGATGAAGACTACTTCACAATAGCGTAGCCTTGCACTGCTTGGGAGGAGGTCTACAAGAAATGTTACACTTGGTATATGCATAGGGGGCACAAATAAGTTGAGACATGTCATACTGAGGGTGGCATGATGGTGCAGTGGTTAGTACTGTTGCCTCACACCTCTGGGACCCGGGTTCGAGTTTCCGCCTGGGTCACATGTGTGTGGAGTTTGCATGTTCTCCCCATGTCGTTGTGGGGTTTCCTCCGGGTACTCCGGTTTCCCCCCACAGTCCAAAAACATGCTGAGGCTAATTGGACTTGCTAAAATGGCCTATGTGAGTGAATGGTGTGTGAGCGTGCCCTGCGTTGGGCTGGCCCCCCATTCTGGGTTGTTCCCTGCCTCGTGCCCATTGCTTCCAGGATAGGCTCCAGCCCCCCCGCGACCCAGTAGGAGAAGTGGTTTGGAAAATGGATGGATGGATGTCATACTGTACATGGTCAATTTTGCAGTCGGCCCCCTGCCGTGATGGACCTGGGGGCAGATGCCCCAACACCCAGCCCAGTAATTTGTTGTGAATTTTATGTGATGATTTGTTATGAAAAGGGGCACTTGGTGAAATATGTGGGTGGGGTCAGGGGGTGGTGGTGGTGGTGGTGGTGGGGGGGGGAGCATCTTCCACTGTAAATTTTGCATTGAGCCCCCTGTTGTGATGGAACCAGGCATGGATGCTTATACCCCTGTGCCATTATGCTGTGTGTAAGAAGTAAAAATAATTACAGTTAATTACGCTATTGTTCCCTTCCACAGAATGAGCGACATTGCAATGCTGCCGTGTGGACCATAATTACACAGCTCTCGGATTTGCTTTCAAGGACACATGGACTTAAAAGCCTTAAAAGCATATGGAGAGAAAAATCAGTGTTGGTTCTAAGATGCGTCAAATGTAACGGCTACAACTGAAACTGAAATGTTTGTATATTTCACACTCACAACCTGACGTGTCCATTACCCGGAATGACCAGCAGATGTCGCTGCTGGGCCTCCGACTCCCTCCCACGTCTCCCTAGTTGTGTCCTGCTCGTTATCCCCAATCCTGTTGTGCTAACCGTCCACAGCAGAATTGTATCAGCCCCTCGTTTCCTGTGTGTAAGTGGCTCCAGTCCTCTGTTCCCCAGTTTGATCATTAATGCCAGTCCTCCTGTTGCCTGTGCCCTTCCCTATTCTAGTCACCCCAGTCTGACCAGTCCTGTTTTGGTCCAATAAAGACCCTTTTTGTTCTCCCGACGCCTGCCCTAGACTCCATTCTATTTCATGTTTATGTGTGCCAACATACTTAAATGTTATAGAGGAATTGTTTGCTGACCATGTTTCAGTGACATTCAAATTTTTCACTGACTGGATGTTTGCTTAGTTAGTATCCAAGACTGTATTTGGTGATGAAGTCAGATTTTTGATGTAGGATGTAACATAAAACCCTCAAGATTTCCCCACCTGTCTTCTTCATTAAATATGAACACTGAATTCCACTCTCAGCTCCAAATTTTGCTCAGTAACTGAAATGGCTACATAGAACTTTAATGTCTAACTATAGTCTGATGTTAAATATCTGTTTTTCACATTTCAGCTAATATCCAGTGAGGCACCATGATCGAAACTGAAGGAGATAAATTCATTGTAGCAGGCTGCAACACCCTACAGTTTGCAAATGCACTGTGAATCCTACTGCCCATAGTATTGAATGAGACCTGAGGTGAAATCTTAGTAGAACTGTTAAACTATTGTAAAATAATTCATTTAAAGCTAAATTTACCACTATGTGTGTAACAATTCCAAACATTTTTGGCATATTCAAGGAGATATAGATAGATAACACTAGATTGCGGTAAGGGGAAATTAAGATGAATATAATTATTATTGACTTTAGCATTGCTGGCATTGTTCATCCTTGCAACCCTGAGCAGGATGAGTGGTTGGATGATGGGTGATGGATGGTACAGGGAGTGTGTGCCTCATATTGTGAGTTTGAATCCCACTATGTATGTGTGTGTGCTCCAGGTATACCTTACCTTGTGGGGACCAAGTGTCCCCACAACGTGATTAATGCCCTTTTTTTTTACCTTATGGGGACAAGTTTCCTCTATTTTATAAGAATCCGTGACTGTAATGAAAAAACTAAAAATGCAAAAACTCTTGTTGGTTACTTATGGTTATGCTTAGCACTGGGTAGGGATTAAGGTTATCATCGTTAGCATTAGCATTTCTCCCAAAGAAATGAATGAGTGGTCCCCAAAAAGATATGATTACATGGCTATCTGTGTGTGTGTGTGTGTGTGTGTGTGGAGTTTTCATGTTCTCCCTGTGGTGTGTGGGTTTTCTCTGTTTACTACAATTTCTTTGACAGTTTGAAGACTATTGCTAAGGTTATTCTAATTGCGTAGCAGTAGCAGTAGAGACACAACATGCGTTGCCTTGCCATGGACTGGTAATCTGTGTATAATCAAGGTGTATCCTAGAATTGTGCCCTGTTTTGCCTGCGATAGCCTCCAGACCCCGCCTCGATCCTGCCCAGATTTAGCAGGTGCGCCTTCGAACGCAAGGTGGCGGTATGTAACCGAAAAACCCTGAATCTATACTTCCCTTGAACTGCAGTAGGTTGAAAGTAACAATCGTGGCGATTGGTGAATCACTAACGTATCATTTTTCGAGATCGATATTTTGTGCAATGTACTGTAAACGGAATTGGGATTTTCAGTTATTATGTAATATTGTATTTGGGGAGCTTTTGTCTCAACTGGGACATAGTGGATGTCCTAATAAAAAGTCTCCTGTTTTTGCTTTGTGTAGGCTACATAGTTCACTGAGGCAGCAGCAGGATAATCAGAGTTGTTCATTTTTGGTACAAATGAAACGAAATAGTTTAAAAACTACCTTTACTAGCAACGTTCTGATTTTTATTGGCTAGACAGACATTGATACCAACCCATTATTCGGGTTAAATCGTTCCTCTATTGGCTGCAGGGGCAAACCACATACAATCAGATGGTGACATTTTCGGGTTTCCATCCTTCAAGTGGCGATGCTGGAAACGCTCCGTCGGCTTTCAGGGGCTCCTTACCGACACCGTCTCATTCTCCCAGCTCGCATTATGGATCTTAAAAGTCAGCGGACGGATAGTGAAAACGTGGATATAATTTGGGGTTAAAAGTTGAACAAACGGAACCGTTTCCCTCGGGGTCACGAATTGGATACTGATTTTACGTTGGTTTTCTGCCGTAAGCAACGCACGGAGGATCGCAGGATTGATTAAAAGAGCCCTAATACTTAAGAAGCGACAAGAATACAATCTTTATTCCACTCTGCCTACCAACCTCATCATGACTTCTTTCACAGGCAATAAAGATAGGTGTTCTGCGACGACAAGGAGCCGGAAACATGCGGTATGTTTCAATAATAGTAATAATAATAACAACAACAATAATAATAATAATAATAATTATTATTATTATTATTATTATTGATTATTCAAAATATTTTCAATAAAGCTGTTTAGTTAGGCATGTTTTCACAATGTTAAGCAACAGCATGCATTTATGCACAATATAACCCATGACATATATTCATGAGAAGTTTATGTACTGCCCATAAAATGGCCCATGAAACTGACAAATAATTACAATACAATTATCTTATATGGAAAGTGCTGTACTCTCGAATTTTCAACAGATTATCGATGCCTCTCCGACCAAATCAGCCTCTTATTCCCCTGAGACATGGTACAGAAAAACTTACGAGGAATCGCGGGCCGGTAATCGCCCTGCTCCGGAAGGTGCGGGATCCATACCCAGCTCGTCCGGAACCCCTTCTCCAGGATCAGGGATCTCCTCCCCAGGATCCTTTTCTGGATCTCCCGGCACCACATCTCCCGGTGTTTGCACAGGTTCGCCTGGATCTCTTGGCGGATCTCCGGGATTTGGCACCGGCTCCCCTGGTTCGGGCAGTGGAAGCTCGCCCGGATCGGACCGCGGAGTATGGTGTGAGAGCTGTAATGCCCGGCTGATAGAGCTGAAACGGCAGGCACTGAAGCTGCTTATCCCCGGACCCCTCTCCAGCAAGGTAGGCGCCACTTGGCAAAACGAAGAGCTACTTACGAATAGACTGTGTACAGTATCAAAGTCAGAACACAGTCAGCGCAAATCACCGCACAGCAAACACCTTTTACATTTCAAAATTCATTGAAAGTCCAAAGAAAATGAGTCTGTCTGTATCACCTGAGCTTAAAATATTTCTTTATTAACACTACAGTCACACGACGGCAGTATTTCATTTTGTACATTTTATAGGCTACATTTCAGATTCAGCATTAATCTTCATTCAATTCACCATTAAATATACATATCCCCATTTTAGTCTATCCGGATGATAAAAGGTTCTGATAAATTATGATTTCTCACTAAAGTTAATTGTTTTATCGTCTATATGACTGTCACATGGCTTATTTTCAGACAATATTACATCATTGAAGCACTTATGTTATGATTTTAAATGACATGACTTCAGAAAATGAGTATAATACGGTATGAATGCTGCCCTGATGCTCGTATTTATAAAGGCTCCTAAATCGTTTGGGCTTCAATAAAAATGACAATGGGCTACATCCGCGATTAATTAAATTCCAAACGGGTAGTTCCAGAGAGTTCTGTCCTAATCAAATTAATCTTAATTTATAAATCAATTTCTTCTGTGGTACATGGGTATCCAAGTGTGTTTATGTTGGCAGTAATTAGGTATACCTGTACGGTCAGACAAATCCATTAAAATGATTTTAGTTTTTATTTGGCAATGAATGTGTTCATCTATCTATCTATCTATCTATCTATCTATCTATCTATCTATCTATCTATCTATCTATCTATCTATCTAATCTTTTTTTTAGTTTCTTGATTAATAATGTTAGAATCTCACTTAGATAACATTGTGTTTGGATAAGAAGAGAGTAATCCTTTCATCCACCAGTAGATACAAGACTTATTTAGTTTTAGGTTACAGGTTCACGGAAAGAAAATGAGAGAAAGAGCGGAACAATTTCCGAAGTTTTTTTTGTGTGTTATATTGATAGGGGGCGCTGCTGCGCTGCAAGTCTTTTATTCTTCAACATCGACTAAATCTATATCTCATTAAGAGATGGTAATATTTGGAGGTGTTTAACTGTTTAACTCATTAACTGTGAATATTGCTACATTAACCTTAGTGCCACAACGGAGTAGTGACCTGTTTTTCAGAAATGACTCCAAAATGTGTACGTTTCATTTCAGGAGTTCATGCTGACCTGCAGTTGTCCCTATGTACAGCCCTGATACATTATTGTGGAACTGAAAAACATGTTATGGTCACCAAAGTTCTTTCCTTTTAGGCATTTCAAAATTTTTTTGCAATTTTAGTGATTCCTGTGAAATTCAAAAATGTCATTTGTTGTTCTTGCCAAGTCTAATAATTTGATGTGTAGTCAGAGAGCAAGAGAAAACAGTAACTCTAGTAAACAGAATAAGTACTAAGTGTTTTAGCAAAGAGAGGAAACATAGAAAAGCATAGAAAAATCTTTAATTAGCTAATTTCCCAACATAATACACATTTAATTCTGCAGTTAGCGTTATGCTTTCCCATTGTATCCGGTTACTAAAAATTAGATAGGTTTGTTTATTATTATCACTAACATGATTATTTTTAAGTAAATGAGGGAGGAGGTTTTCTAGATCATTCCATACACCAGGTGAACGTTTTCCATAGTTTCTAAGAACGTTACCAACTTACACAGTTGGAACCATGCAACTGAACTATTCCAACAATGTTAGTTATTTAGAGGAGCTTTTGGGAAAGGTTCCCCCAGAGAGTTAGACAAGAAACATTCTCAGGGTTAGAATAGGGATTGTTCACTTGAGATTTGGACATCTGACCTTTTGGTGTGTGACTCAGTCTAGTCGCCTACGGGCCTTCTGTCGCAGATGAACATGGCCATGTGAATTATTTGCCCAACACCGATGAGTGTGTTGGTGAGACAGAGCGAAGATCTTGCTGTGTTCGTAAAATGTGCTGGTGATTGGATGGCAGAAAACTCTGACTGCACCCATCCTACCATCATCTTTCTTCTCTGAGCACTAAAACATCATGATCTAAAGGCAGATAACCTTTTCTACATGTATTCTATATAAATGTGCATGTTTTAAAACCTTGAAACCACTGTAACACATGGTACTTTAGAAAGTTATATAGGAAGCTGAACATTAAAATGATGAAATTCATATAAAGCATACATTAGACCATACAAGTAAATTATGGGGCGATGGGGGGGTTACAACCCCTCCCCCCACCCCCAATAATCAAAACCAGCCAACACAACCCCCTGTACCCCCCATAAATGGGTAGGGACCCTAACCCCCCAATGCTCAACCCAAAGTGATTATCCTTGCATTAGATTCACTTATACTTGTTTGGGAACATAAAACAATACCTAGATTAAAGATTTCCGAAATACATTTTTTGATTATAGTATATGTCCTCTAGACAATGCAGATAGGAGCTTTAAAGCGATGCAGCATGTATTCGAATATGTGATGTTTTGCAGTTCTTGTGTTGTATGGCGGCGTGATGAGCACTAAAAGAACACAGCTGTGCCACAGAACAGCATAACTCCTCCAGGCGTCGGCACCAGGTCCTGCTGTGCTAACAGTGCAACAATATTTGCATGACGTCAATGCTAGGGCTGCACCACAGCCCCGAGCACTCATACGCTGCTTTTGATCAAAGCCGGCAGAGATACGGCACGATACCCTAATGCTCGTGGAGCCTCCTGGATCTCTGGCTGCTCCCTCTCTCTACTGGCTCGCGCCTTTGTCTCTGAAGCACCAGGAAATGCAGTCTTCAGAACCGCCGGTCCAGTAACATCTCTGCTACATCTAATGCTAATATGCTTTCACCCACTTGATTCTTTTATGCTGTACAAATGATGGCATTCAACTTATTACACACTGGAATAAATTTGCATTACACATAAAATAACCTGTTTGAAAATAGCTATAGGTATATTCAGAATTTTTTTATTTAAAACTTTAGTCCTAAAACATTCAGCAAACTATTCAGAAGAAAACCCAGAAGACAGGGGCTTTAAAACACATACACCCATCGCAGAGGAAGCTGAAGTCTTGTAGCTGGTGTGTCTTTCCCGCATTTGATGGGAAGTTTTGAGCCAGCCGGGTCATGTTACACATATTACACATGTTACACATGTTACGTGTCCCTACACCTTTCACTGCAGGTCGGCGAGGAGACGGTGATAAAAATCAAAGGGGAAGGATAGAATCGCGAGTGGGAGAGAGGGGTCACTGGGGGCACTGCGACTTCCTGTGGGGAGATTTATAGCTACAGGAAGGATGGAAAAACTGTCACCTGCTACCTCGGGTGGTGCTAATTTCTTTTAGCCTCCACCTCCTTAAAGAACACCACTGACCTGGCTTCAGGGAGCACGCTGACCTGCTCGAGCGAAAATCCATTTTGGAGGCGTGAAGACAATGAGACTGGACACAGTGGCTTTGTTGTTGGATGCTGCTATGCGTCTGACTCAAAGCCTTCACTGTTGCTGTGAACAAAAGTCAAGGTGGGGTAATCGCAGTCTGTATTACCGTGACTCAGTGGGCAGCACTATTGCCTCTCACCTCTAAGGACGGGGGTCTGAGTCCCATCATCCTTTGTGTTTAGAATTTGCATGACTTCGCCATGTCATTCAGGTTTGCTCTAGGTCAGGGGTGTCAAACTGCAGTCCTGTTGGGTCGGAGCCCTGTGTAGTTTAGTTCTTTTCCCTGTTCCACCACAAATGATTCACCTCAAGAGCTGTATGGTAATTAGCACAAGGAGGTGCAAAGAGTTGAACCAGGTGTGTTAAATGAGGGGAAACCAAAAAATGTGTAGGGTTCCAACCCTCCAGGACTGCAGTTTGACACCCCTGCTCACCTGGAGTCTCTAAACTGCCTGTAGGGTATAATTATATGAGTGATTATATGAGCCTGGATGTTCCATCCAGGGCTTGCATCATCCTTGTCCCCTGTGTTGCCTGGAATCCCCCCCCAACCCAGACCAGGATGGGCAGTTAGGATACAGATGGACAGTAATTTTAGCTGAACCACTCTTGGTTACATCTGCCTGTAAAGTCTTATAATGGACATAATATTCTGAAGCCAAATGTCCTCTGTTCAATCCTTAACCCTTTTCCCTTTCACAAAATGTGTCCTACACACTGTCAGAGCAAATACAGTGCAAGAACAAAGCCAGTCAAGGTAAAATTCATGACAGGACAACAGATTCCGTCTGAGCGGTCATGCAATATGTGTAATTGTATGTGGTCCGGCCTGTTACTAATTGCTTGAATACTGACAGTAAAATGGAGGGAAAGTGTAACCTGCCAACAGACACGTCACATGACATGCCTGCATACTGATGTCATATTTATGAGCCCTGTGTGTCTCTGAAGTGGAATATAATAGGATGCATTGCAGGTAGTGGGTGGCCAATGGGCGGCTGATGGCTCACACACTTAAAACCTCTTCTGGAGTGGGCCTTACTTACTGTTACTGTGGTGCTCTTTCACTGGAAGTGATTGGGAGCCACTGCAGAAAAACAAATTATCATGATGAATATATCAGTTCTTTAGACATGCATTTGGGTTATTAACACTTAGCATAATGCTATCTCTTTGCATGTAGCTGCCACCAATATTAGTACTACGGATAACGCGATCATTTTTTCATAAGAAATGAGTTCAGGATGGATATTACTAGATCATTTCATGCACCATTAAACCTCACATTCCCTCATCTCGTGTTCCAAACTTGGCATCATATGCACACGCATCCGAGTTTGTAGCAACAGACTGTTCTAGATAGTATCTTATCCAAGCTAAGTCTCTGGCCACTGATACGGAGTCTGCAGATGTCACCTTGTGTTTTTGCGTTTCTGTTAAGCTACTATTGCTACTATTGCTTTTACTGTTGTTTATATCTTTTTTAGGCAGATCATTACAGTGGGGACTGACTCATACCTCAATCTTAGAATGTGCTTCAGACGTCAATCCTTTAAACTGAAACCATCAGTTAGTTGATATTTCACATAGATTAGACTGAACGTGTGTTTGTTTGCACTTGAAATATGTATGGGGGGTTTATTTTTTCCAGTTCCTTACTATCATACTATTGCAAAAAAGCGAAGAGCACGACCTCATTGCAGAACCAGGTGTGTCTGGTTTTGTCGATCTGAAACGCGGACACGTGTTGTAACGGTCCGAGGACAAACGCTTGGCTCTGCTTCTGTCAGCCGCTTGAATGGCCCGTATTACCATGGCCTCTCCAGTGGGGGTTCTTAGCTCCGTCCTAATTCCTCTGACTTAAGACGGCCCTCAGATGGCCTTGCTGGATTCAAGGAGAGCTGAAGAAACACAGATTCCATTCTTTGTGGTTCTCATCTGACAGCAAGATCCTCTAACAAATGGATGTCTGGGCTACTGTGAAGGCAAGATAAATCCAGCCATAGATCAAGCCACAAACATTTGATGCTGAAATTCTTTGGGAAAACAAGTCTCATTAAAGTCCGTGAAAGACCCCGATAAGTATTACTAAAGATGCAGGAGAAGAACTAGTAGTGAAGTACTATTAGTAGTAATTGATAGTAAAGGCTACTAAATTCAAAAGGAAGAGTTTCTTAAGAGTAATAAATATTGAAAATATGTTACAAAGGCTGCATGGTAAAGGGATGCTTGTCGCACACAGTTAATTGTTAATTGTCATGTATGCCTTTAATAGGCAAATACATTCACAAACGCAGACACACAAACACACACACACTCAGGTTTGTAATTATATCTTTGTGGGGACTCGCCGTTCATTTCTATGGGGAAAACTCTAATCCCAACATGACGACCTTAACCCCTACCCAGCCCTAACCTTAACCACAAGTAACCAAACAAAATACGAGATTTTTGGCATTTTTACTTTTTGATTGCATTCACGGATCTTTGTGGACCTAAAAAATTGTCCCCACAATGTCAAAAAACAGGTTTTTACTATATTGTGGGGGACATTTGGCCCCCCCACAATGTAATATAAACCTAATCCACGCACACACATGCACTGACCTGTACTCATATCTTTGTGGGGACTGTCCATTCATTTCCATGGGAAAAATCCTAATTCCAATTATGACAACCATAACCCCTACCCAGCCCTAACCTTAACGATAAGTAACCAAACAAAATACGAGACTTAACCTAAAGCGAGATCCTCTAACAAATGGATGTCTGGGCTCCTGTGAAAGCAAGATAAATCCAGCCATAGCTGAAGTCACAAACATTTGATGCTCAAATTCTCTGGGAAAAGAAGTCTCATTAAAGTCCGTGAAAGACCCTGATAAGCAACACTAAAGTAACCATGTAACCAAACAAACTCCTCCCTACCCGGCATCCACTGAAGGTCCTGGCTGCAGGACCTCAGCCCTCACGATGCTCTTTTCTTTGGTTACATTGCAGCTTCCCTGTGTCACACAGTGATTACACCAACCAGAGGACTGTATGTGTGCTTGATGTAACATGATATTTCTGTCCTCGTGGCCAGCCAATCAGTGCATTAACATATTACTTTGGTTTGAAATGTCTTTAGTGTAAATCATAGGTTTCAATGCTATCATTCACTGATATGTATGTTGACAACAATTATGTAGCTCTTCTCAGCAACCACTGCGGAGCCTGACATTTGATATCTCTCACCGGTACCGGAACCAGTGGTTCAGTACCACATCGATCCCTCCTTTGTCTGTGTAGCTAGTATCCAGGCTGCCAAGTGCTCCTTCTCTGCGGGAAGCTCGGCTCGAAGCCTGTTTCTGCATGCTTAATAGATTTATTCACATGAAAATTCATAATCCCTTTTTAAGATGAACATCATTTTGGATTTGTGTGGTATGAATGTGCTCTCTGAGTGCTTGATTCCTTTTAGTACTGCATTCTTACTTGATATACACACTTCAGAAAACATATTATACCTGAATGCTTTCCAGTAGCACTGTACTAAATTAATTTCTAATGTGACTGCGGATTCTTTTACATATACCATTTAGGGTGCTTGCACAAATACCCTTGTTTGGTGTTATATCCATCCATCCATCCATCCATCCATCCATCCATCCATCCACTAACCATTTGACATGGTCAGGGTCACCTAGACCTGGAGACTATCCAAGCAGTGTATGGCACAAGGCTGGGGACACCCTGGATGAGATGCCAATGGTCTGGGTTCTTTAAACAGTATATTGCTAAATGGAACTGCCTTGTCCTAATTAAACTCATCATTTTAAGGGTCTTCGATTCAGGACTGATGTTACAGCTTGTTTATTTAGGCTTTCCTCTCTATCTAAGCCAACAGTCAGCATTTTGGCATTGTGACCAGGGGCCTGTATCACAAAGGCTAATTTCTTGTTTAGCCAAATAACTTTGAGGCTAAGTACAGGTAACTCTGGCTATCCAATATCACAGTGCTGGTTTAATTTTCAGTGGGATGCCTCACCATGATGACTCATTGTACATGCCTAACCTGAGGGCTGTTCCACCAAGCAGGATGTTTCAGCTAACTGGGTTAACATAAGCTAGAGGTCATGATTGTTCAGTAGCAATGCTCCTTACCTAAACTCTTATTGCACAATCATAACTTCTAGCTTAAGTTAACACGGCTAACTGAGAGATCCTGCTTTGTGGAAGTGTAGGTTTCAGCATCACAGATCTCAAAAAGTGCTGGGACCAATCAAAGAGAAGGAGTCGGTTCTCAAATAGTGCTGGGACCAATCAAAGAAAAGGAGTCGGTTCTCAAATAGTGCTGGGACCAATCAAAGAGAAGGAGTTGATTCACAAACAGTGCTGGGACCGATCAAAGAGAAGGAGTCGATTCTCAAACAGTGCTGGGACCGATCAAAGAGAAGGAGTCGATTCACAAACAGTGCTGGGACCGATCAAAGAGAAGGAGTCGATTCACAAACAGTGCTGGGACCAATCAAAGAGAAGGAGTCGATTCTCAAACAGTGCTGGGACCGATCAAAGAGAAGGAGTCGATTCTCAAACAGTGCTGGGACCGATCAAAGAGAAGGAGTCGATTCACAAACAGTGCTGGGACCGATCAAAGAGAAGGAGTCGATTCACAAACAGTGCTGGGACCGATCAAAGAGAAGGAGTCGATTCACAAACAGTGCTGGGACCAGTTAAAGAGAAGAAATCGGTACATTACCTGACTTAAATAGGCTTTCCCACACTCTCCAAATGGCTTGTTCTTGAGAATCCTGTGATTGCGGTAAAGTTAACTGTATATTCAGTATTCTCTCCCTGCTGTCATATCTTTCAGCAAGCAAGCAAGGCCGTTTTTAATCACAGCCCTTTGATGTTCATAGGCAGAGATGCACACCGATCACTTTTGTCTTTCGAGCTCTTTTGCTATGTGTGCTAAATCTTAATATCTATGACAAGAGGTGAACTCTGCTCTAATGAGATATTGGTTCGGCTTTTTGAGTTGATAGTAACTCTTGCACACCCCTCGGTTTTCCATATTACGATACGCATGAATTTTTATTCATATTTGAATTATTGGTAAATGATAAATCCTTTATTTGCCATTTTCCAAAGTACAGGTACACTGAAATTCTTCTCTTTGCCTCCCCTGTAACTTGCGGGTCGCAGCACTGGGCAGCCAATGTTAAGGGCCTTGCTTAGGGGCTCACGGATGTGTGACTGTCCTGCCGAGGTGGACCCAGAAACTCACCGCCATTCGCAAGTGAACTTCACATTCAATAGCAGTCACTTGCTTACAGTCACTAGTGGGAAATGGACACAGGGCAAATGTTAGTAACGATGTATAGAAATAAATAATCTATACGTATCCCAGTGCTTAATCCACATTTTGTTGGATATGTTTATCTCCTTAAATTTTATAGTTGTTAATATATTTATTCTACCCTTTGCACTCTGAATGGTGTAATGATTAATGAGTGTGGATGTTGCTCTACTGAAATTTGTTGTCACCTTTGTAGTCTTCCTCGGCCACATACCCATATATATGTATGTATATGTGTGTGTGTCTGTGTGGAGTAGGACACCAAAATAGGGGACCAAACATCCCCTACAATGTGATAAAAATCTGTTATTTTGATGTTGTGGGAACCATTTTTCAGGTCCCCACAAAGATCTGTGAACGCAATCAAAAAACTAAAAAAGCCAAAAGTCTCCTATTTTCTTTAGTTCCTTATGGTTAAGGTTAGGGCTGGCTAAGGTTCAGGTCGTAATGTTGGGATTAGAGTTTTCTCCATAGAAATGAATGGAGAGTCCCCACAAAGATATAATTACAAACCTCTGTGTGTCTGTGTGTGTGCGTTATTGTTTATATTACATTGTGGGGCCCAAAAAACTGTTATACTGACATTGTGGAGACAATGTTTTTAGGTCTCTGCAAGGGGAAACTCAAATTTACCAGAATCTGACTACAATCAAAAACCTAAAAATGTCAATACTGTTGTATGTTACTCGTAAGGTTAAGGCCGTCATCGCTGGGATTAGGGTTTTTCCCATAGAAATGAATGGACAATCCCCACAAAAATTGAAACAATGAATACAAACGTATGTGTGTCTGTGATAAAGGAATATTGAATGGGTTTTGAAGGGTGACAAGTTTATTTAATATTGAATAATAAAAAAGGGATTACGAATATGAATAAAACAACTAAGAAGAATTATGAAAAGCACAAAGCCCATTTGGAAATTAAAACAATTACTGCCATTTTCTTAACGACAATCACACTGTATGTAAGCAGTCACGCTGTCACTGATCTGCTGCAGCATGCCTGCTCAGCTTTCTCGGCAGCTACAGTGTTACTTTTTGCTGTTACTGTACTTTAGAATTCTTCATATTTTACCATACTTATTTTCTATTTCACAGCACTGAAATACTTAGCCCTGTTGCGATCCATGCTTACGTGATTGGCTGATTGTTGCACACGGCATGTTTTTAAGTACTCAGGAAGTAAACCTGGTTTTCGTAAGAAACCTGGCTCGACATAGACTGTTGATAATGACTGTTGAGATACTGTTTATTTCGGATTGTCTTTGGTCTTTGTTAAACTGGAACTTATTTTCTAACCTTGACTTTGTTAAACCAGTTTTGTGACGCAGGCCCCTAAGTTCCAGGCCAGCTGTAGTACTGCTGCACAAAAAAACAGTGTTTGTGTCACCTAGATAATCATCCTCACGTATAACCGATATAGATTTTAACCATTTGTTAAGTTATAAAGAGTCTTTGGCTCAGTAGACAGTGTTCTGTATGGGAGTACCACTCACTCACATCATTTAATCTCGGTTTTCCCCAGTGGTTCTCAAACTCGGTTCTCAGGCTCCCATTTGGACAGAGTTATGGTTCTTGACATGGTCTTTTGTTCACATATGAATAAACTTGGCCTTGTCATGCACTTGTGTGAATCATTACTTGGTCTTGACTCCAGAAACCTTTCTGATTTCATTTGAGTCCTTAACATGCCCACCCCCCACCTCCCCATAAATCTTATATTAGCTTCAGTGTTCTTCAGCATGTAACCATGCAGTTAACTCTCGTCCAAGCAAACAATTATCCATTTTGCATACATAACCATAAGCAGTTTCTGCCCGGTCCTCAGTCCCCACTGCCCGGCTTGTTTTCCAGCTATCCCTGCCCTACACACTGCTGATTACCTGGATCAGGTGTGTTCAGTCAAACAGAAGCTGAAAGACAGCTGGGACTTGTGTGTGAGGCAGGGATAGCTGGAAAACAAGCAGGGCAGTGGGGCCCGAGGACCGACTTTGAGAACCACTGGTTTACCCACACAAACTGTGTTTGTTTTGAAAGTGATGGCCAGTGTACATACAGTAAGTGGCAAGGATTTCAAAGTTAAGCTAACCAGATGCTGTGAACAGTATGGAGAAACCCGCAGAACTGAATGACAGGTGAAATGTTTCTGTTCCGTGCTAAAGGCCCACGGGTCTTCATATAACAGCCAAATGTAGGGATGGGCGATCAACATGTAGACAGGTGTGTGGGAATAAGTGATGATTTACAGACGTGAAAATAAACATTTGAAATTCTTTAGGTGAGATCTGTGCTCTTGGGACAAGGATTAAACATCTGCTAGATGTCATTTTGTTTCACATTAAGTATGCCAGGGGAGGTTAGCAGGGGCCTTCTGTTGAGTTTCAGCATTATTCGGCAAGTGAAAGGCAGAATTCCCAGCAGTCCTTAATCGTGTGAAAGCCGTGATATCAGTCTACCTGCAGGGACAGGGGCAGCACTGAGAAACAGTCAGCATGGCAGAGCTTCAAACATATTTGCTCTGCTCACTTATTTTTTCTGCTTCTGGGGAACATTCATTCTCTCTGATGCTTCCTGCACTTCCAGAACATTCTACAACTTTTAGGTCCTGACCAAACTTCGCTTCTATTTCTCCTTGGTCATTTTTCTCTACAGCTAGAGTAGGCAGCACAGGAGAACAATGGCACATCCTTGCTAGCCTAAGGGTAAATTAAATGAGAAGCACCATTTTAGTGTTTGTTGCTTTCCAGAGACAAACGGCAGGAACACATTTTTAAAATTACACTTGCATAGGCTTAGTTACACTTTTGATAGCTCCTTTGATGGCAGTGTCTTCTGCATTTGTAACCCTTGCATGTGTGACAGAATGTTTACATTCTATAATCATCTATGCTCATTTTTATTGACTTGTATCATTGCATGTCATTACCATAGGATTTATCAGCTAAGACTACATGACAAGACATGAAAAACAGCAACATTTAGGATTGCATCTTGAATAGGATTTGAGGAAAAGCCCCCCACCCCCCACCCCCCCTGGATGCAGGACAGTGTGGGCGATGATGGGACAGACATGTTGGTTATTACCCTGCTGAATGAGATACAGAATATAACAAATTTTCAAACATGACTACTGCCATTCTCAACATTTGGACCCTGTTAATTTTTTCGATTAAATATGTTCACATTACTTTTACAGTATAAAAGCATGCTCACATTTAAAATAAAAGGTGTCACTATATTTATTTTTATGTCCGCTAAACCATTTCGACAGAATTGTGGTCCTTGACATGGTCTTTTGTTCACATATGAATAGACTTGGCCTTGTCATGCACTTGTGTGAATTTTTACTTTGTCTTGACTCACTGAAATACTCGTGATTCCAGAAACCTTCCTGATTTCATCTGAGTCCTTAGCATGCCCACCCCCAGCTCCCCACAAATCTTATATCACCTTCAATGTTCTTCAGCATGTAACCATGCAGTTAACTCTCGTCCATGCAAGCAATCATCCTTTTTGCATACATAAACCATAAGCAGTTTCTGTACAAGACGTCCAGCAAAAAGGTGCACTTTGGAATGCAAATATTACAAATCTGTCATGACCTGCTGGTACGATCCTACTGTGCCACGCCCCCCTCGTTTACCTCGTGTGGATTCCCAGTGTTTGTCAGTTGTCTTCGTTAGTTCTGTGTATTTAAGTCCACCTCAGTGTATGTTTCTGTTGTGGATTGTGCTGCCCCTTCATTTACGAATTAAATCCTTTCCCAATCCTGCTTTCCGGGTCCGTCAGTCATAACAAAATCATTGGTTGGCACCACTTCTAGTTTCAACTGACACCTGTAAAGAAAACAAAGTAAAGTACGTAAGGCTGGCAAACTCGGTTTGTCGAGAGGCAATGGCCAGCCAAGTGTCCAGCCAAAATTTGTGTTACATGGTAATCTAGAGATAACTATCTAGCTAGATAGCTAATCTTATAATTATTGTTGTATTTTATTAATCCCTGTTTGAAATTCTCTCACATTAACCTCCTTGGTCTCCAGAGATACACAAGTGACAATGAAGTTTAAGATCTGATCAGTACCTGTGTTTAAAAGTCTTACTCAGTGGCCTAATGGTAGTATGACTGATTCGGCGGGAGTGGGAATCAAAATAGTAATTTTTTAGATGCCTATCGAGCACATTTAAGCCATAAAATGCTCACAGAGCTTAAAAGCAAAAGCAGTATGTCATTGCTGTAGTGTGGAGAGTCCCAGTTATCCCAGATATTAAACAGTGTGTTACATAGTGGATCTGCTATTGATCATTTTGTGTACACAAATTACAGTTTTAAATAAGAATTTTGTTAACTAAAACATTTAAAGAGAAACATTATATTGTTTTATGCATAGTCTTTGGTTCCCGAGCCAATTTTAAGTGCTCAGCAGGAAAGAGTCATGTTACGATGAAATTAATAATTACTACAGGATGCAGTGGAGGCCCATTTGTTACCTTCGTGTTTGACAAATCATTTATTTCTTAGCTGAAAATAATTATTTCTTAGTTGGTGGTCATCTTAAATTAATTTAATAAAACCTGAAGTAGTTGTCTTCAGTTTATAGTTTTTGAATTCAGATTCAAGGTCTAGAATGGAGCTTGTGTTCTTCCTCACTCAGACTCACCCAGCTACCCAGCTCTGGTAATGGACTGGGCTTTGACTCAGACTCCACTTGTCAAAAACATGCTTTTGACTCTGACTCGGCTAAGGTGCCCTAAACATTGCATTTATATTGGCGGAAAATGGTCTGAAAGTCCAATAATAAGAGCCTTATCCCTGGGTCACTAATAGCACTTATTACCTTGAACCGTTTAACCGGCATATTTTTGGCAATAACAAAAAAAGGTTCTCTGGCGTGCCTTGAGAAAGGGTTTTTATCTCATTATTAAATACTAAATAATTTGAAATGTTCGCTACACCCTCTGAGGGAGTATATTTTTAAGAGTACTGTTACTTTTACCTGACCAAGATAAATGATGGAAGATTGATGTTATTTTTATGAAGGATTATGATTTTCTACTGTAAGCTGATACTTTGACATCGTGGTTTTCTAGAGATTTTAGACTGTGTGTCAGAACATGTCATAACCATCCACCATTTAACACTCCCCCAGCAGGTAAAAAGCAGCATCGACACCAATTCCAAATACACAACATTTCATGCCATGACTCAGCAGCAGCTGTGAGCAGCTACATTTCAAGTGTGCCCACATACTGACTGGTAAAGTGTCATGATTTATTTGCATTACCAGGTGTGTATAGTATCAGTTAAAGGAATGATTGGCAGATGAACAAACACATTCACCGACCCATACACTTCCATCAAAAATCAAGTCAAAAGATCTTGCACATCACCCAAAACAACAACAAGCTATTTGTTGGAAAGCACTTGTCCCGTAGGTGTTTTGTAAAAAAATATGTTTGCTTTCTGTGGCAAGTTGACGAGTCCACCCAAATCCACGTGTCATAGTGTCCTACCACTAATGAGGCATAGATTTTGGCTAGTAGGATTATTACAAAAGTTGGATTTAAAGCTGCTTAAAGTTCTGAAAAATTGAATGGAAGAAATGAAAACCCCTACAAGTGCAAGTTGCTATACATATGGGGGAGTCTTCCTTAGATCCAGCTCCTGATTCACCCAGGAGGCCCTATAAAACTCCCTAGAAGGCAATTAGTTCAACCATTGCCTGTTTTCATTAACCGGGTGAGCCAAAGGATTGCTGCTGGCAATCACAAGAAAACAACCAAACCTAATCCTGTGCCATTATTGTACTTCATCCTTCACCCTTAGCTCCAAGCTAACCTGAGCCACAAGCAAACAAGAGCTGGAAGGGGGCATGAGTAGCCTCTAACTGCCTACTGGCTTGTCTAAGACCTATAGGAAGCACAGCTAGATCAAGTCAGCCTTGGGGCTGGTCTCAGGACCAGGAGAAAAGCAGCTGTTCTTGCTAGCAGTAAAACAATATTGTTTTATGGCCAAGGGACCAGCAGCATTGACAAGAAGATACCTACTTCAGGCATTCAGCAATGTAACCCCTCAGGCACAGGGGACTTCCACATATAGGAGGGGGGGGGGTGCAGGAGTTAGCTTTATTCATTGCTTTGAAGTAGCTACCCCTTCCATTACAGAAAGCTAGGTTTGTAGGACACCCCCCTTCCGTGAATAAGAGTTAGACATGGCAAATGGTCTTATGGGGAAGACTATTTTCTGGCATCCAGCAGGAAACTCCATCTGCAATATTTCTACCAAACAAGACAACTCGATGCGATATCGATTACATTGCTCTGACCAGCAGAGAATCCTTACACAAAACTACTTTTATTCCACACCACCTTCTGCAAGGCCTTCAACTTCAAGTCCTCCCCAAAATTTGCCCAAGTGACCCTATAAAACCCTTAATAAGGCAATTAGTCCAAGCAGGGACATCTGGGTTCCATTAACTGGGTTACCTGTAGGCATGCAGCTGGTGCTCCATCCCCATGGCAATGTTGGTCACCCGAACCCCACCCCGCGCCATTAGTTTACCCCCTGCCGGCTCGCAGAACATACTTACGTTGTGTTATTTTAACTTTACTGACTGAGAAGAGGGGAAAAAAACACTAATTAAAGCTAATTGTGAAAAAGAACAAACGTGACATACAGCACGAGTTTGGATTAGATTTCTTAAAAAAATTCTGCTTATTGTACGTGACAAAGACAGATTAATCAGATTCAAATATTTGGGTTTTTGAACTGTGAAGCAGCGCAATATAAAAGTACTCATTAGCTGCGTGATTCATTAAGTCTTTCATAATTATTATTTTCATTTACATTGCTGCTGTAGAAATGATCCATGGTACTTGAAAATAAATTAGCTCATACATCCACGCTTCCATGCAGTCGTACACACATAACGAATCAGCTCAGTCTCATTGATAATCTCTAATGCAGTTTTAAATTTGGCCAAATTTAGGTCTAAGTGGATGTAGTTTCTGTATAAGTTTGAAGAATGAAAAACTTATGAATTTGTCCTGTGTAACCCATTTAACATTTTGAAATCTTAGTCAACTAGTTCTCTTTTGGAGGTCATTCTTCCTATTGTAATCATTTATGAGTGGAGCTGCTCCTGTACCTAATCCAGAGTTTTGTCAGTTGAAGCGGTTTTGGCTGTTCAATATGAATATTTGACTGTTTGCGGCCCTCAAATAGCAGGAGTCAAACACACACCTTCATTTAAATAAAAGGTAACGCTTACATTAACAATAACATTAACTGCACCTTAATAATGCTTTTATATTGCATTCATAAAATGTTCAGCGCACCTTCATAATGTATTCATAGAACGTTCATAAGCAGCATGCAAGTACACCTCTACATCCTAACATCCCTTAACGATCTTTGCATGCTTGGTATTGAGAAACACCCCAGGTCTCTGAGCCAGTCATGTAACTGAATACATAGCTGGTTGTACACAATGTTTCTCTAAGCAATTTAACTTGGCTTTGTCACTGACCTGAGCCGCTCACACCTGTGATATTTTCTGGTAAGCTGATCGGAACTAGCCGGACCGGCGGGTCGACCCTCGCATCACTACTGCCCAGATCACTGGTTAATGGGGATTTTTTTTAGCAAATGATCCGCTAGAACAAAATATTTTTAGGATTCAACTTATTTTTAATTCCTCATTGAAATGTCATCCCTTTTGTAAGCTTTTGTCTGTTTTGTCTTGTTATTGTAATGCACACTTCTGGACCAAAACACTCTTGGACTTTAAGAATCACAGTTGACTTAAGGGTCTCCGACAGAATATTTGAACCATTAACTTTCAGACGGCAGCCCTAGTGGAGAACTATATGTAGTTGTGTTTCACATTCATTCATCCATTCATCCATCCAAAAAACAAGACGAGGAATGTTGAACAGTGTGAGGTAGAGGCATGACTAAATGTTCTATTATATAACATTATATAACATGAAAATGTATTGACATACATTTTCTAACAATATATTCTTCATAGATGTGTATATTGTGCTATTGTTTCTAGCAAGTTTTATAGAAGCCCTGTAGTATGGTGGGGGATTAGTGTCAATAAAGTAGAAACTCTTTAAACACTTTAATCAAACCATAACCATTTACAAACACACAGCAAAGTAATAGACACGTTGCATATTCAGAAAACACATATAAACAAAAAATGCTGGAAGTCCACTCACAACACAATGAAAGTGAGCCGCAAAACAATGGAAGTTTCCGGGGGACAATGAAATACGATGGACCACTAGGGCTGTTTTAAAAACAAGATAAAGGAGAACCATTTATATTGATATACTTATATCGTATATTAAAATTAGGGCTCTGTTAAAGATTTTAGATATGCATATGCATGTAAGCAATGCAAGATTTCCAGGTGTAATGTTGCACAGAATTCACAGCTAAAATCAAACCATTCAGTTAGCAGCTCAGGAAATTTTATGGCGGGGAAAGTCGAGGAATTATTATTACTGTATATCGTATGTGGTGTTGATTTAAAACTGAATATTTAGCACATTTAGTGGAATTTTGCGTATTGCTAATCTACTTAAAATAGCCATATATTGTTTTTGGTCCATGTCACTTAGCCCTATGGACCATAGAGAGGAGATGAGGGACATGCGGTTTCCCAAGTTACGAAGTAAGTGAGATGTGTTTTTATTGTTAGCTGACTATGAATATGTTTGTATTTGATAACTTGATGAAGAACTTTTTGTCTGTTTTTAATGATCTGATTACAGAGCTAGTCATGTAATCAGGTTATTATGTAATTGGGATGATTACAAATTCTGAGTCCTGTTTATGATACATATACTCAATGTCCAATCAGTGGCCCCTAAAAATGGTGGTCGGATCAGAAGAAACAACTTGCTGCACCCAGAGCCAGTGTGACTACGACTGCTGGGTACAAACCACATTGGTGCCCTCAGATTTCGACATGTATGTGGCATCTGTAATAGGGGATGTGCTGTTATGTGCGAGTTGTGCAGGAACCTTCAGGAGATACTGATGTGAAACAATGAACAAATGGTAATGTCAATGTCGGCATCACAGATATCTTGCACGTCAGTAGAATCAAATGGCAATTGCCAAAAGTAGCTTAATTTGCACTAATTTTATTATCTGTTTCTTTGCTGCATGCGTTACCGTTGTGGATTTCATAAGTAAAGTTTGATTTGAGGTGCCCTTATTGCAGTGTTTTCAACTGGACATCACTGCAAATGTTGTTTTTTTCCTTCTCCTGTTTGCACACAGCGTAGGGAAGCATACAGTTAATGTGAAACAAAGTGCAAAGACAGTACATGTGCATCAATCAGCTGTAACATTAAAACCTCTGACAGGTAAAGTGATTAACATTGATTATCTCATTACAATGGTATCTGTCAAGTTGTCAAATGTACCATTATATATTAGGCAAGTGACCAATCAGTTCTTGAAGGTGCTGGAAAAACTGCCAAGTGTGAGGATCTTAGTGACTTTGACAAGGGCCAACTTGTGATGGCTAGAGAACTGGGTCAGAGCATCTCTGAAACAGCAGGTCTTGTGGGGAGTTCCTGGTATGTAGAGATCGGTACCTACTAGAGATGCCCCAAATTCTTAATAATTTATTGGCTTCTGCCAGATACCAAATCCAAAGTTCATGATTCTGCCAAATCCAGTTATTGTGTGTAATGTATTATGAATTGTGATCATAAACAGTGTTCATTGTGGTTATTACTTTTATTAGCCTATAGGCCCGATATGACAAAAGACAACGCAGATTATAACTTGTTCATTCAAACTCCATATTTTAGCTAAGCAGTTGAAAGTTACGTAGCCTTCAAAATGGGCAAATATTAACAGAACATATTGGTACGAAAAAAGCAAAAATGTAGCCTAAAACAGTGCAGGTTCTTCCCTCCTCACCATTAGCAAGAACACCATTATGCACTGGGCTGGTTTATTTTGCTAAATACATTGGTTTACTGATACAAATTATACTGAATTTGAAGAGACAATCAAATGAGAGAGTATCCGGCTGAGTGAAGCGGCCGGATGAGGATCAGCACCTCCAAGTCTGAGGTCATGGTTCTTGACTGGAAAAGGGTGGATTTCCTTCTCCTGGTGGGGGATGAGTTAATGCATCAAGTGGAGGAGTTTTAAGTATCTTGTGGTCTTGTTTATTTGTGAGGATAGAAGGGAGCAGGAAATTGACAGGTGGATGGGTTCAGCGCTGGTAGTAATGGGAGGATACTGGAGTATCCAGAGGTTCCTGCATGACACGGGAGAGCATGCAAACTCCACGCGCACAGAGCAGTGGTGGGGTCAGAGCCCCCACTCCAGCAGGTTATTCAACATTGCTATTCAGTAAATGTTAAACTTTAAGAAAATTGTAAATCTACATGTAGACTACTACAGTCGCTGTTTTAAAAACAATAAAGACATTTTAAATCCTTAATTATACCTCTGTGGGAATAAAAAAATAAAAAAAATTAACTGAATAACACCGTGATTAAAATATTGCCGAGCTATATATCTTTTTTATGTATAAAGGGCACACAAATGTAGTTAGATAAGGAAATGCCAAGCTGAGTACAATATCAGATTAGGAGGCCATGACATTTGTGAAAAAAAGGAAATGGATCAAAGACAAGGAGAGATTTCATAAATGGGGAATATTTTCTTTGAGCAGATATTAATCTCCTTGGGTCTCTGAGTGTGGTAATGCGTACAGAGATTGCTGAATAGATATCAGGTAGACCTTAATTTACTGAAAAGTGTATTTGTGCTGTGATCGAACAGATATGCCACAGAAATGATATAAATATCAGTATCTATGTCTAAAAAGGGCAGGTGACATTCATGCTCATGGCTGTATCTGTGATAAAGGACAAGAAGGTATGACTCATGATTCAGATGATGAGTAATAAGTTACCTACCCAGGCACAGAGCAGAATTAGAAATTTTTTTTTCAGTAATGCAGCTCAAAGCTCGACCTTGGTAAATGGACACATTCTGAGATACACACACAGAATGACAGATCTTCTTCCTGTCAGACTTTCTCTCCCTTGACTGGTTGATCTCTCAGTACTCAGTGTTGACAGGACTCGGCAGCTGACTTGCAGTGTATGCAGATGAGCGGCCTGGGTTGACCCCAAATCAGACAGAAACCGGCTACGATGAGTCTGTGGATCGATTCAGGGTCGGGCATGCAGGAAAGAGAATCCAGGACACTAAATGAGACAATAAGTCAAAGAATAATCCACAAGTCAAAACCACTTCAAGTTCCAAAGCCAAATAGAATTAGGAAATAAGAAACCCGAAATGGATCAAAAGCCTAATATGAATGCCAAGATGGAGTAGCAGATCATGACCATACCCAAGCAAGCATTGGCTGGAAAGAGATTAAGTTTGCTAGTAGATGACTTGATTAACTGCATGTATGAATGATTACTGAGTGAAACCATCTGAAGCTAAGTGTCACGAAGGATGATGCCTGAAGCAGGTAAACTGAAAGTAGGATTTATACCAAATATGACAATTAAACAGTGAATATCTTGATTGAAACACTCAAGGATTCAAGTTTATTATTTGTCACGTGAAAGGTATACCGTCAGACTGCAGACCTGCAGTGCAAGGTGGTCCACTGTGCCATAAATCAGTGACAGCAGAAAGACATTTAAAGTAAAAATATGATAATAGACATAAAATAATGAACGTTATACTGAAAAATTGAGTTATATTGAAAGCAAAAAAAGACTTGTAGAATAAATGAATAAATACGCCTGAGAAGGGTGAGGTGCATAGATAGGAGGAGATACGAATTAAACTATCGGTCAAATATTAAGCAGTCTAATGGCTTGAGGGCCATACTTACCCATGTAAGCACATTTATGAATCATCCTGGAGACCTGAATATATTTATATCTTTACTGTATCTTGTTTTTCCAAGCTTACATTGTATGTATATATTCTGGCAGGGCAGGCTGTTCCTTTTCAGAGGTCCTAGGCAAAGCTTTAATTGGGGCCCCCCTACCCAGAAATCTGATGATCATTTCACTTTTCCACAACGCACCCCAAGACACTTAAACTGCTTCTCTTGTGGCAGTAACTTAGGGCAATCCACCCGTTTTTTGGTTGAGAACCATGGCCTCTGACTGGCAGGTGCTGATTCTCATCTCCGCTGCATCAAACTCAGCCGCAAACTGCCTCAGTACATGCTGCAGGTCATAGCCTAATGATGTCAATAGGACCACATCATCTACAAAAGGCAAAGATGCGATCCTGACCCCTCTGCACCTTGGCTACTCTTAGATCTTCTGTCCATAAAAGTTCTGAATAGAATTGGTGACAAAAGTCAGCCCTGGTGGAGTTCACCACCCACCGGGAACAAGTCTGACTTATTGCTGGCGTTGCAAACCAGAGTTTCACACCATTTATGCAGGGATCTGATGGCCTACAGCAATGGACCTCGTACCCAACACTCATGAAGCACCCCCCCATTTGACCCCCCAATGGACATTATGGTATGCCTTTTCCAAGTCCACATGACACATGTTGACTGGTTAGGCAAACTCCCTTGAACCTTTCACTATCCTTGTGAGGGTGAAGAGTTGGTCTAGTGTTCCACGACCAGGACAGAATCCACGTTGTTCATCCGAAGTTTGACCAATGGGCGGACCCTCCTCTCCAGGCCCCCGGCATAGACCTTCGCAGGGAGGCTAAGGAGTGTGATCCACCTGAAACTGGAACACATCCCCCTGTCCCCTTTCTTAAAGATCGGGACCACTACTACAGTCTGCCAATGCAAAGACACTGTCCCCAACATTAATACAAGAGGCATGTGAGTCCAACATCCTAACAGCATCAAGAGTGTTTAAGAACTCTGGGCGAATTTCATCCACCCCCAGAGCCTTACCATTGAAGAATTTTTTGACTACTCCAGTGACCTCAGCCCTAGAGATAAGTCCCCCTCTGAGTCTTCAAGCTCAACTTCCTCCAAGGAACACATGTCAGTGGGATACAGGAAGTCCTTGAAATACCCCTTGCACCACCTGACTATATCCCTATCTAAGGTCTACAGTTCTCCATCCCTGCTGTAAACAGCATAGGTAAAGCCTTGTTTTCCCCTCCTGAGTCGCTTGGATCTATCGGATCCAACTCACCACCAAGTGGTGATCAGTTGACAGCTCAGCTCCTCTCTTCATCAAAGTGTCCAAAACATGTGGATGCAGGTCTGATGATATGATTACAAAATCGATAATCGAACTGCAGCCTCTGTTGCCAGGTAAACTTATGAGCACCCTTGCGTTCGAACACGATGTTCGTTATGGACACTGCGGTTAGCCTAGCAGCACTCCTTCCAAAGTCTCCAAGAAGGCCGAATACTCTGAACTGGTGTTTGGCGCATAAACACAGAGAATAATCAGAGCCTGTCCCCCGACTCAAAGTCAACAAAGTCATACTGGCACTGAACCTGGGGGCCATAAGTAGACCCACACCTGCCCGGGGCCTCTCACCAAGGGCAACTCCAGCGTGGAATAGAGTCTAGCCCCTCTCCAAGAGTTTGGTTCCAGAGCCCGAGCCATGCGTTGAGGTGAGCCTGACTATATCTAGTCGATATTTCTCTACCTCCTGAACCAGCTTAGGCTCCTTTAACACTTGAGGTGTTGCATTCCATGTGCCAAGAACCAGATTTAGTAGTTGACGATTGGTCCGTCGAGGCCCTTATCTTTGAATGCCACCTGACCCCCACAGCTCCCCCTGCAGGTGATGGGCCCACTGGAGGGCGGACCCATGTTACTCCTTTGGGGTATGCCCAGCTGGGCCCTATGGTTAGAGGCCTGGCCACCAGGCACTTGACTTCAAGTTTACCCCCTGCCTCCAGGGTGAGGCCCCAATCTCCCCAATCCAGGCAGGGATATTCTTCATGTGGGTTTTTCTGAGTCGCACTTTGTCTGTCCACTCACCTAGGACCAATTTCCTTTATGAGACCTTACCAGGGGCAATTGCCCCTGACAACGTAGCTCCTAGGATCACAGAGGCACACAAACCCCTCCACCATGATAAGGTGGCAATTCTTGGAGAAGATCTAGACACCCTCACAATGAAAACTATTTTAAAAACTATTGATAGTATTCCCTGGCTCATTTGATAAGTATGCTTACAGATTCTCCAACAGTGCACATAGTGTTAGCCCAGTTAGGTGAAAGTGTGCTGTACCTCCCTGGATCTGTCAGTATGTCATTAGCACATTCTCTGTTTGTTCCCACGTTGTGGTGTCGCTGTCTGGACCGCAGCTGGAGTATGCGTAAGCTCTCTGCAGCACAGGGGCAGCACGTGGTCAGTCTTTATGGTTTAGAAGCGATGCAGAGGCACATGGCTTCACCTTCCAGGGGCAGTCTGCTGGAACTTATTACGGGGTGATAAAGCGGCTCCCTCGGCATTCTGGGAGGCCAGCTCCATTTCCTGTACTACATCTTTTGCTCAGAGCTATAATTTCCTATTCACATCTCCTTTGTTGGGGGGGGACAATGCTGTGGGCCAAGCGTGGATTTATGGCATTTCTCTGGCAAGGAGATTCGGGCAGGCTGCATTAAGGAATCACTGGAAGCACTGGAGGCACTGGGATCTGGTTTTTAACATGTTAATTGTGAAGCGACTCAGTCGTGGTACATGCCAAGTGTGCCCTATGAAATTAATGTGAACTTCAAAATTATTACAATACCTTGTTTCACAGAAAATGATTGTCAGGTCATCTGGTAGAAAGGGATTACACACCAAATGCATAATGCGATAGTTTTCATACATTTCATACATACCATTACAATTTATTTTTAAAAGGCTTGCTAACACAAAAAAACACAAGCCCATTGGAATGCTTACTGTGACAACTTGAATTAATTCATGTAATTGAATTGTTCATTACATTGTACATCTTCCACTATATTGAAGTTATCCTGTTTTGAGCGCTTTATGAGATGATTCAATACAATGGAAAAGATAATAATGCTTGGAAAAGTTGAAGGTGAGTTCAGCATGCCAGTGGGAAATCTAAGGACCCGGACAGAAACTGTGACACTCTGGGAAAATGCCGTCTATATTATTTTCAGGTGTCAACACTGACTTGACAATAACTAAATGCAATAATAAATTTCACAGAACAATGACTTGCTGTGGAAACACCCCTTATATGATGCTTTTATTACTTATATGGGTTTGCTTTTGCTTTTACTTTCATGAAGTCCACGAAAGTAGGGCAATGGATCTGCAAAGCTATATGTTTTTTGATGGATAGTTGGATGGACAGAACGAACGAAAGAAAGAAAAGAAAAAGAAAGAAAAAATAATGAATGAGTGAATGAATGAATGCAAAAGAAGTTGGCCTAGGGCAGGGGTGGCCAACCTTATTCGCAAAGGGCTGGTGTGTTTGTAGGTTTTTGGGATAACCTGTAGGTCACCTCTTCAAACCCAGCCAATCAGTCCTCCAATTAATAATCTAACTAGGAAGTCGCAGCGAAAACCCGCATACATACAGACCCTTCGCAGATAAAATTATCCACATCTGTCCTAGTGGTTCAAAGCATTGAAGTGTATTTCTTTTTTATCAGTTACGTTTAGCTGGAAGCCATTCTCAGTTTGCTATTCTCAGTCCATCTCCACTCTTTGCTTTGTGAACAAAATCCTGTCTCCTAAATCCAATGGATTCTGGGGGTGATAATCGATAAGCTGGACTGAGGTGTAGCTTTGCCTGCCATTAAACCAAAGGATGTCAGGCCTGGCCTGTCTTTGGGCGTGTAACGGTGTGAGGGAACTCCCTAGGCTGAGCAGCAGGGCCTGGAGGAGCTTTTTAGTGGGCTGGGGGGGGGAGGGGGGGGCTGCCTCTACAGGCTCCATTAGTGGAAAGACTGTATGTGTGTGGTTAGTGTGGAGGTGGAGGGTGAGTTTTATAGAAGCAAGGGTCTATGATGAAGAATGTAATTAAAAGTAATTATTGTTCAATACAGATGGTAATGATACAGTAATACAGGGACAGAGGCTGCATGGTGGTTAAGGTTGTGGTCTAATTTCCTGAAGGTTGTGGATTATGGTACATTGAAGGAGCAGTGGTTGTATACGTAATATTATTTACAGTTGTCCATCCATCCATCCATCCATCCATCCATCCATCCATCCATCCATCCATTTGTGATAGTGATATGTCAAAAGTATTATATCATATATTAGTAGTTATCATACATATATGTGAAAAGTGTTATATAAAGTCAAAACAAGTAAAGCTTTATTTTCATCCCACCCAATTACACAGTGAAAAAATAGTAATGCACCTATGGGACCCAGGGTACAGCATTCAGGGTGCAGCATTCAGAGTGCAGCATTCAGGGTACAGCATTCAGGGTGCAGCATTCAGGGTACAGCATTCAGAGTGCAGCATTCAGGGTACAGCATTCAGGGTGCAGCATTCAGGGTACAGCATTCAGAGTGCAGCATTCAGGGTGCAGCATTCAGGGTGCTGCATTCAGGGTACAGCATTCAGGGTGCAGCATTCAGGGTACAGCATTCAGGGTACAGCATTCAGGGTGCAGCATTCAGGGTACAACATTCAGGGTGCAGCATTCAGGGCGCAGCATTCAGGGTGCAGCATTCAGGGTACAGCATTCAGGGTACAGCATTCATAGTGCAGCATTCAGGGTGCAGCATTACAGTGCTAATGACGGACTTATGGAATTATATATATAGTGCAAAAAACAGTATTAATTATATCACAGTATTAAACTACATAATAGGTGTCTTAATATGAGTCCCATTAAACAACAGTCTGATAGACTTTCTCCAAAATTTACCCTTTTCTTTGAAATATATGATCTAAATGAAACCAGATTAATGTAATTACACGGTGAATCATTCCTTTGAAGATGTAAACAGAACCATACGATATGGGAGAGGGCGGCGGATTCTGCATTCACTGTGGATGCCTGTGTGATATTATAAAGGAGTCACGTTGGTTAGATGCACTGTAGCAGGAGGAGATGAGAGGGTTAAATTTTGATTTACTAAGAATGAACCATAACGAGGGTAAAGATTGCTTTAGATTTATACTGCTGACAAGATTCTTCTTAGGGTTTAAACTACTGCATCAAATAATGTCACTGTAACCGTGCTTTATTTAAGATTTTTTGGGTGCAAATTAATATTAATCAAAGACTTACACTGTCTATCAACGTAATTGAAAAATATTTCTCACTGGATTCTGATGTTCTGCTTGTATCTTTACATGTAGCATGGATATCTTTGCTGGTTATTGGTTATCGCGTGGCTGTACTTAGTGTTACTGTAATTATGCACTATGGATAAAATCTTAATTAAATCTGCCAGCATAACTTTTTGAATTCCACAAACACACACACACACATTCTGAACTCATGTGATATGATTTTATTACTTTGAAATTAATGCAGTAGGAGGTAAAAAGGTAGTTTTTCAGGAAGTTATTCTAAGAAATATGCTAAGCTTGTATGGAGATGTGTGGAAATGCAAATTTTTCACTGAATAAGTAATTTTTCATTCAATATTTGGTAGAAGCCCAATGTAAAACCACGCATGAACTATAGCCAGATTTAGTACGGTGCTAACAACATTTCATCATTTGCAAAAATGAAATAGTTGGCATAAAAAATCTAATATTTTATTTAAAGGGCTTCTTTTTGTATTGATATTTTTTTCTTTGAGATATGCAGTAGGTGGATAGAAGACAAGAGGGCTGCAGATAATGTAACGTCACACCTGTGTGTCGGAATCCTGTTGAATTTGGTCTTTATAAATGCATTAATCTGAGGAGGGTTCCTTTAGTAAAGTGCATCTGCAGCACTAACAGGATTTCTGAATTAAATGCACCAACAGCTATCAATATGTTTTGACTAATTTTGGATCCAGACTGTCCGCACTTCACTTCAGCTTGCAATTATTACATGTCTGCGCCGGATGGCTTAAAGCTTGCTTCAGTCATCCATCCAAGTGGTTATTCCGGACAGAGTCATAGCCTAACTGCGTGAATTTGGACTGGAAGAGGAAACCTTTACAGCACAGAGAGAACATGCACCCCCGCCCCCCTCCCCATGCCGGAGGTGTGAGTCAACAGTGCCACCCACTGAGCCAGGGAAGAATAAATGGTACATTGTTCTAAAAAAAAAAAAAAAAAAAAACTTACAATTGCAATTATTAACAATTCTTCAATGTTTAAGACATTTTAAAAACCAGTATCTATCAAATGGAGTGCTTGGCTTTAGTTTATTCTTCTCTCAGTTCTGATTGGATGCTTCATCCATGTTAGCTGAATGTAAACAAGAGCTTGTGCAATTTCCTCTGTTTTACTTTTGTTTTTCTACAAGTGGATTCATGTTAGTTTAAACCAAGGGTGTGAATCTTCTTAAGAGCATTGTACTGGACTGTCTCCATCTGGTCTGAATCAGAATATATTTTGTTTTACCCAGTTTTATGTTACCAGAAAAGATGTTTTATGTTACCAGTGATTGTTTTTATCAAATATTCATATATAATCATCTAATTGTTTTATGATATTCGAGAACGGTAGTCATGGTGAGGACAGTAAACCTTTTGTGCAGTTAAGAGCCGTAGTTCATTTCTGGAGAAGGCTGCACGGTACTGGCAGAAGGTGAGGCCTGAACCTTTGGGTGGCCTGAAGCAGACAGCAGGCCCTTTCTCTTCTGATGTAGCTGGAGAGAAGGGAAGTGGCCAGTGCAGGTGTGTAGCTTGATAGGAAAAAGATCAATTGTTAAATGATCTTGAGGTAAGAATTTAAAGGTTATTGAGGGGGTAGATTTTACAGTACACAGATATCAGGGTGACTAAATATTTCTTGATAGTGCAGTGGATACCATGCTGATCTGAGCCCCAGAGGAGCCACTTGGTTTGGGGAGCAGTGGTATGTGCCCACGCAGATTGTGGTTGGTGTGTGTAAATTATCTTAATATTACATTGTGGGGACCAAATATCCCCCACAATGTATGAAAAAATCTTAATTTGATGTAGTGGAGACCATTTTTCAGGTCCCCACAAAGATCTGTGAATGCAATCCCAAAACTAAAACTGCCAGAAGTCTTTTACTTTGTTTGGTTACTTATGCTTAAGGTTAGGGCTGGGTAGGGATTAAGGTCGTCATGTTTAGGATTAGGGTTACGCACATAGAAATACATGATGAATCTCCTCAAAGATATGACCCATGTATCTGCACTTGTGCAAACGGCAAATAATTGATCATTAAGGAATCCTTGTAAAGTGGAAGCAGTTAACACAGTGGAAATTTTGAGAATGCAAATAAGATTATCTCAGATATGAAGTAAAGCAGTATGAGTTGGTGTAAACCAGAGTAGCAAAGAAAACTCTGAGTTTCTCTTGCATTTCCATGATAATCATTCACATGCTCCCCATCCACTGTAATTAATCAAACTTCGATTAATGAAACCCTATTAGGCCTGATTAGCTTCAATGGGGTTTGTTAGTTGAATCGTTGATTAGATACGCATTCTGTCTGTATTTCATGATGTTCTTGATATAGTTTGACAGAAAATTACCGTCAGGTCATATGTTTGGTTCTGTCTGACATATTGTCAAATGCCTCTGGCCCTGAGGCAGCCTTCTGGCCCACAACCTCCCATAGTTTGGTCACGTATGAGCCTGTCAGAGTGGCTAATTACTTTGGAAAGTTAATTAGCACTTAACTCCATGGTAGTACTGGACGTCTGAAGGACATTTGCAGTGTAATATACTGTAAAACTGAAGTGACTACTTCAAAAATCTGTTAGAAATAATGAGACTATTATCTACACTAATGACAAACAGTTTGATTTGGTAGGATGCTGTGTAATCCTACATCAAGTTTTGACAGCATGCAAGAGGCAGCTACTAACTTATGCAGACCTACAGTACACAGTGAGTCGGTTCCCTGAACACATGCTATTCTTCGTAGTGTATAAACCACCTTCGTCTCCAACAGGCATAAGACTCTCCTTTCGTGAAATGATCGTGAATTAATCGGGAAGACTGCCAATACTTCAGTCATCCTGTTCCATAAACATGTACAGGCTTCTTTTAAACATTTTGGTGACTTTCTTTTTTAAATTAATTCAATAAAATTCATCTTGAAGAAATGCCAGATGTGAAATTGCTGTCACCTGTGCTGTGAGTTATCCTGCAGGTTAGCGTGCTGACGTCTCCTTGTACGATAAACCCATATCAGATGTTTGGGTTTGGTACGTTATGTGAGCCAGGATGTCTGACTGACTCCGGGACTGCAGACAGGCTGTTCTTCTGCGGCAGATGAAAAGGCCGCATTTACAGTGGACTTATCCCTTATAAATGTATCATTTACGGCTTTGCTCAGGAGCCTAATGGTGAAATCAGTCAACTGACCCAGGGATTTCGAATCGATCTTACAATAACAGGCATGTCCTGTGCACTGTGTACTTCCTAAATCCATTTGCACCATGTTTGGTTGTTTGCACTATGTTTGCACTTTGTCTGTTATACACTTTATGTATGTTCGTCTGTTCACAACATTCTTGCTGCTGTATTCGCTACAATTTCCTCCTGGGCCAATAAAATCCATTTTAATCTTAATGTTAACCTACTGAGTTACAAGCTGCCCCACTGCCATTTCCTTTACCACCTCGTATGCTTTTTTATATTAATAGTGTGTTTACAGAACATGAGGATGGCAGATATAATAATCGAGATTCTAGTCCTGTATCAGACAAACATTTTATCTTATGAATCAGTTATCTTTTTGTTATGTCTTTTGTGAAACTGTACCCTAAACAGTATTAGTCTTATTTTACAGGATGAAAATCTTTAAAATAACAGATTTTTTTTTCTTGTATCATACCCTTTTATGGGTGTGACTATTGCATGCATGCCCATAGTGATGTCACTATATACATCGCATCAAAGAAAAATATAATACAATCCACAGTTACAATAGTATCATTCGGGAAGTATAAAAGGCGACCCCAGATGTTTTGGTTTTAAAAGTACTCATTCCTGATTAAGGAAGCCATTCATATCAGAGCAAATCAAACCATTCCAATCATCTCCTTCTCCAAGACCCTGTAATGAAGATCCAAATGATCTTCATTTACTTTGATTACTCTACAAACCACTGGCAGAAATGTCTGTAATGTTTGATTGTTGAGGTTTTATAAACGCATTGTATGTTAAATACCTCCTGCCAAAGGATACATCAGAAATTCCCTTGCCAGAAAGAGTCTGCAATGGACCCAGGCCTAAGTAAGTTGTGTGAAATAATCAGTGTTTATGACTGTTCCATTGTCCCATTGGTGCAGTGATGCCACTCATGTGTCCATGCAGCCTGGAGAGATCCGCTTGCCTGTTTTTGCTGCGGTTTGAATGGACTTACCGGCTCACGCTGTGAGTTCAGGGAGGAGCTGAGAAAGTTTATAACTTGAGCAGTGGGTTTCGTGGAGCATCTTCTCTCGTCAGGAGCAGTGATCGGAATGCTGAAATGCCACATGGTTTCATGGGATCTTTCGTCAAGCAGAGGCTGTAGACCAAAGTAATGCCCTACAGGTGGCAGTCTTGCAAGATCCGCTCATCAGAAAATCAAAAAGCAAAAAGTCGCTTTTATGTAGAAAGTTTTCATACCAGATAGGCCATTATTAAAAGTCAACTCTGTTGCAGGGAGATTGAAGGAATAATGTAGGAGTTGTGTTCTCTCTGTGTCTATACTTTAATCGAAGGAGTGTTATTTTTCTACAATACCACCAACGTAATGTTTCATTTTCAATATTATTTTAATTTGCATGTAAATTACAAGATGTATTTGTTGGGACTGGACCTTGAGTACAAAACATTTCGGAACAAGGTAGACTGGTATTAGTTTTCGACCAAGTGTGCACTCATTTTATGAAAGTATTCATTCAAGATTCAATTCTTTTTTGTCCTTGTATGTAACAGCACAACAAGATTGACTTAGCGAATCCCCAGGCAGTGCAATCAAAACACAAGGCAGGACAAGACATGTAATATGTAAGAACTTGTAGGAAATAGTCAATAACTATGTGCAAAAGAAAAATGGATAAATAGTACAATGTATATTTTAATAATTTAATAAATGGAAATGGAAAGTGGTTCTAAAATGTATACACTAATGCTGTGGTTGTGTTTGGGGTTTGGAAGGTAATTTTTTATTATTAAAATGGCTGAAGTTTCCCTTTATCTGGAATTGAATAAGCATATGTATAAATACATCAAAAGGCATCGGAGTGCTTCTCAGATAGGAAGCACTTCTGAGGATGAAGATTCATCACAGGAGCAAACCTTATCCTTAAAAGAAAGCCTTGGCCCAGTGCAGTGTGTGGGCTCCCCGTCTGACATTTAGCCCTACAGCAATATCACAGAAAGTGAGTCTGATCCTCGTGCTTTTATCCGGCTGACGAGCTGGTCAGATTATCCTCACGGTAACCTTCTGTACATCCTCAGTCCGTGGCAACTTTCCAGGCATCTGGAGAATCTCACAAGCAGGGAGGCTAATGTCTGCTGAGTTTATACATAAATCTGCATTTGCGTTCTGGGAAATTTCCGATAAAGATGCTGGTGTTTCTCTTGAAATAATTTGAGTTGCTCAATTGCTTAATGCTGGTTTATTTGAAAACAGAATATCATAGTTTGCACAAGACTTCTAATCTGATCATTATGAAAAAAAGACATTCATGCCTATAACTGGTGAGGAGAATCAGCAGTTGCAACTGTTGTAGGATTCTATTATTCTTAGAAACACAAGAGGATAATATGAAAATCAAGTGTTTTTGGACACTTCAAAATAGCTCATAAATAGCTGAGAATTTAATGTAATATATTGTCTATTATTATATTACATATTAATAAACTACTGAAGCATAACTAACATTTTAATGTTTAATGACATATTGTAAAACATTGTCTTGAATTAAATTCTTACCCTTATATCTATGAATTGTAATGCAACCATTTTAAGTTTTAGATTATAGTGAAATCCTGTTATAACGGACTTCAAGGGACCTGGCAAAACAGTCTGTTATATCCCAAGTCCGTTGTATCCAGAGTTGCTGTTTGCCCAGAACACAACTACAGGACAGCATTTACTCATGCCACACCCCAGCAGACACACTTGTGGTATAGATTATTATATTGTATATGTAATAGTCCAATTTTACCTGACCAGATGCGTGACTATTAATAATCCCGACTATGTATCTGTGCTGGATATCACCGGCACGCCACGCGCCTTGTAGGTGGAGCTGCATGTCTGTTATAGCGAATAAAATTACAGCTAAAAGCGGCCCTGGGGACCAAATTGTTTGTCCGTTATAAGCGAAATTCCATTATAAATGGTTCTACTATAACGGGATTTTACTGTATTGCATTATTAGTTTGTTCAGCACACAATCAAATCCAGTGTCTTTGACTGTAGTTTTTTAAAAAAAAAAAAAAAACAGTTTTTTTTGCAGTTACATGCTTTTCTAGAGAAATTAAAGTTAATTAAAGTTAATTATCTCACTTAATTTACACTTAAGTGTAAATTAGTTACTGCTACATGCCTCTTTCACATAATCAGTTAAAAAATCTGCAGGAAAGTAGAATGAAAACATTAGTTAGAAGAAGTTGTGGTGCAAACATGATCTAAGCATCCAGGATTTGTTGTCTCTCCCTTTATGAAGACATCTGTTACTTTTTTATTGGCCTGGACCGGATCAACCGATGACTATTGAATATTGTGCACCTTTTTCCCCCATGAACAAAGATTGAGAGTTGCATGTAGACTGATGGCAAGACATATTTAGAAAAATGCAGAAATGACATGAGATTGTAGATTATGCCTAAAATTCTCTGGGATTCCTAAGGGTCTGCTCGTTATAGGCATAAAATTTAAAAAAAGACCACTGAAAATGAAAGGCCCACTCATGCTGATTTGCAGTAACCATGGGAACTGGTTTCCCAAAAGTAATGCTCCTTTCCCCTTTATGACCAAGCCTGTAGGACTCAGCTACTTTGGGTGTTGAGCACTTTATTATTATTATAAGTCGAGCTGATGACTGAGTTATGACTGTGTAGTTTGATACATATTTATAGTGATGTTTCACAGACATCCCTAAAGGAATACATCAAATTCAATTCAGATATATCTCTTTTTGTATGGGTGCTGACCATCTGTGTGCTGTTTAAGCACATCTGTCTCATACAAGAACATGCTGTTCTTTGTTGTAACTTGACTAGTGCTCGTTGTCTATTTAAAATGGAATTTTGTTTCTTAAAGCAATTGCCACCCATTCAGAAGCACACTTGGCTAGCCCCCTTGCACTGTAGGGTGAGATAACTGGCACGGCTCCTTTAGGAAGAGGGACTTCGGCATGTGAAACCCAACTTGTAGCTTTGGTGTGGCATCGCCATGCCCACAACAGTGTCATACTCCGTTGATGAAAATGTTTCAGGAGGAAGGTCTCCTGAAAACGAAGCATCAAATCGCACGCAGGAAATTCTTTTGTCTCCAAGATGCAAAGCTTGAATAGGAGCTTGATCACAAAGTGAAAGGTATTTGTCTGTTGCTGTGATGTATCTGCTGCGGTTAGCAGGCTGGTCAGGTTTGCTGGGACTGGTTACAGGGCAAGGAGATGAGAGCTGGCCGAGGCTGGCCAAGCCACTGGCTGTCACAGAAACCGGAATGTGTGACACCGTCAAGACCTGGCTTTCTCTCTCCACCTGAGGTCGGAACCATGTTTACCTGGATTTGTGCCCTGCGTTATACTCATCCAAAGTAGGTTTGGAGTACAGGTTCCAAGTGAGACTGGCACTTACTCCATGCACATGCGTTTTCTATGCCAGCTGGGTGCCTCTGTGCCAATCCCAGCTCTGATAGGGCACAGCAGACACTGCAGGCCTCTTGCTGCCTGAACATGAGGAATGTGAAACCAGGCCAGCAGCTTCATGTTTATCTTTTGTCCATATCAGCTTGAGTGGGAGCTTTTGGAAATGTAGATGATCTGACGTTCTGCACTTAATTTGTGATTGCACTGGCACAGAATACCTTGTCCTCTCCTGATTATTTAAGGCAGTGTTTTCCAACCCAGTTCACAGGGGCCCTCAGACAGTTCAGGTTTTTGCTTCCTTCTAGCATCCAAAACGTTAACTGGGGATGTCCAGAGGACCGGGCTGGAAAATACTGATTTAAGGCATACATGACTATACATGTGTGTGTGTGTGTGTGTGTGTGTGTGTGTGTGTGTGTGTGTGTGTGTGTGTGTGTGTTCTGCTCATGTTGATGTTTCTGCTTTGCTCTCTCACTGGGTCACACAAGCACTAGGTCTAGACGCTGATTCTGATTCTGCCAGAACTTACATCTGCACATATGTTTACAGAAATTCTGTGCCCCAGAGCATTTGGCTCTTCTCCTCAAAATCAAAAACAAACAGATCTTTTTTTGGATTAACTAGAGGGCTTTTTCCAAAATATCAAAATCTTATTTTTTTTTTTACCCATCTAGACTGCTTCTGTTTCCTCAAAATTCAAAACCTTCCTTAGGACATGGCACTGTAATATTATACATTTGTCACAGAGGGACAACGGAAAGAAGCAACAATCCCAGTGCAGCTTACAGACCACAAAGGATTGTATTTATAAATGAAACTCAACTAGTAACCAGAAACAAAAGGGACAACAATAGGGTCTAAGCACTAACCAGACAACCAGACACTAACTAAATGGGAAGAGGATTTTGGCTGGGTGCCTATATGGAAAACACAAGGTAACCAAACACTAGCACTTATGGGGGACAAGCAGGAACCAAAGACAACATCTACATCCACAATGACCTACAAGGAACAGGGCAAACACATATATACCTGGCTAACAAGGACTAAATAAGGGACAGGCATAAATCACTGATAACAAGCCAAACACTGGTGATCACATGTAACAAGCCACAAATTGGAAACAGGTGTGGGAAATCGAGACAGAAACAATTGGAAGGTCAGATGGCCAGTGACACCTGCTGGCCAAATGGGGACATGAAGGGACTGGTAAAGACAGATCCTGACACAATTTATGTTCCTTTATAATATATTAGCTTTCATTTCCATAAAATTTGTTATTATTTAGTGTGAATTAAATAAACATAAGAAAAACAATTATGTAAATTGAATTCACCATTCTAACGTCTTTATAGAAAACATGACATTAAACACTGAACCATAAAACTGGAACAGCAGCCGCAGTGAACTCTTACTGTCCTTTGAGCTGTTGTGTGTATTCCACTAGGGGATGGCACCCAAAAAGGAATGTATTATTCATTAAAAACTATTACTGCAAAACATTTCATTGTAGTAGCTACCCCAGGCACATTAGCTAATCCTCAGGAGAATGCTTTGTGATTCTCTATATCTGGGTTAATTGTGCAACAAATTGCTTTAATTGTCTCCCTAAAATTACTAGGGTAGCTAGGACAGATCTTCTTGCACATCCACTTCAAACGGCAAGTGGCCTAGCTGATAAGGAACGGGGAGTGAAATGCTGCATGCAATATTTTGAAAAGGCAACTTTGTTGCAAATCAAGATGGACGCATTGTGGAAGAAGTGCCACATAGGTGATTCCCTTGATAAAAGCGTCTGTTTGGCAAGTGAAGTAGTACTTAGGCTTGTATTGACTTAGCAGGGTGGATACCACTGGGGAGGTTCTGACTGCCCTCAGACAATGAGATATTAGTGAAAGTGGCGACAAGGTAAAAGAGGAGGCAAATTCCCCATTTTCTTCAAGTATTCATTCATGAATTGCTAGCTTTGTTTCTTAAGGGCACGGCAAGATTCAATATGCTGCATGAAAAAGGAGCTTGAAATTCTAAAACTTGATATGAATGAAATATCCAGGGTCTGCTATTCACAGACACAGACACACACACACGCACACACACACGCAGATGCACACACACACACACACACACACACATCCCAGTAGAGAGCTGGGAGAGTGAAAAAACAAGGACCGTCTGTGGGTCCCTGAGGACTGGGTTAGGAAAGACTGTTTAGGGTTTAGCTGTGGCACAGAAAATCTTATGTGGAATGGGGACATAAGCACATGAAACTCTCCCTTATTCTGTCTTGTTCTCTCTTCCTCAGGACCCCTCGCTCCCTTCACTGCTCAATGAAAAGCTGCAGGTGGTGAACAGCACGCGCAAAGCCTGGAACGAGCGTGACGCCCGCTGCGACGTGTGCTCCACCCACCTGAATCAGCTGAAGCAGGAGGCCGTGTACATGGTGCTCACGCTGGAGCGGGCCGCCTCGCTGGAGCCCCCAGACTGCTCGCCTGGCACCCCCTCACCCCTCACTAACCTGCCCTCACTGGTTGGCCCACGCAACATCCTGCAGGGGGCGCCGCCCTGCTCAGGAACGTCCGTCTCGCACCCGGCAGTGACTGGCCCCCGTGTGGGTTTCTCCAGACACGGCCTCAAGCCTAGCAGTCTTGGGGTGAACGATGGGGCAGAGCGCAGGGACAGCCCTTCCAGCCATGTGGGGAAGCCAGTGGCCCAGCTGGGAGTCAAGCCAGGGGCCAAATCAGGGGCCCAGCCTGGGTCCAAGCCAGGAGTTCAGCCAGGGCCCCAATTGGTGGCCCAGCCAGGGGCCAAGTTGGGAGCTCAGCCTGGAGTCCAACCAGGGGCCGAGTTGGGGGCCCAAATTGTGGCTCAACAAGGAGTCCAGTCAGGGGCCAAACTAGGAGTCCAGCCAGGGGCTAAGTCGGGGGCCCAGATTGGGACCCAACAAGGAGTCCAGCCAGGGGCCAAACTAGGAGTCCAGCCAGGGGCCAAGTCAGGGGTCCAGCTAGGAGTCCAGCCAGGGACCAAATTGGGGGCCCAAACAGGGGCCCAACCAGGAGTCCAGCCAGGGGCCCAACCAGGAGTCCAGTCAGGGGCCAAGCCAGGGTCCCAGACAGGGCCCAAGCCAGTACTGCAGCCAGGGACCAAGTCGGGAATCCAGTTAGGGGCCAAGCTGGGGGCCCAGCCGGCGGTCCAGGCTCTAACCCGCCCATCTAGCAGTCCCTCCAGTGGCAGCAGCAATGGCAGCGCCCTCAGCAGCGTGGCCCTGCAGGCACACCAGTACCCAGAAAGCACATGGTCTGCATCAAGCGGCAACGGAGTCACCCTCTACCCCTGCCAGGTACACGCATCCTTTTTAGAAATGATTATGCTTGCTCTGGGGCAGCAGGTGGCGCAGTGGTGAAAGATAGGAATTTGTAACCAGAGGACTGTAAGTGAAATCATCTTTCAGGTGGTGCAGATTTGCATTGTTGCGGCACATCTTGACAGCAGCTGTGTTCAGCTTCCTGTCCTTCGTCCCATGTGCACTGCAAGCTGGCATTAATAAAGTGCAGACAGTGGTTTGCTCTTTCACTGTGGGTTTATTCGACATCATCAGCTTTTGTCATATAGCAATCATATAGCATGAATAGCTCACAACCTATATAGCATGTGTAACTCACAGCCAGTCCGTATTAATTCGGCCAATGTTGTATGCACACATTTTGCATGGACAGCTACAGGCATTAACTTGAATTGATTCCTATGAAGTCTTATTTGTGTTTATTACACATTTCTCTCTAGGGGAGATGGAGGGGCAACAGAAAAATACAATTAATGGACTGAACAGTAGACAAAAATGCCAGCTCTTTAGAACAGAATTTGCACTTAGCCTGCTAAGTCCCCAAAAAAGGATTTATTTATTTATCTGTTTGTTTGTTTTTAATGTTGTGCGCACAATGAATTATCTTGTGTGCACAATAAATGTTTCTTGATTATCTTGTGCATGATCTTTGTTTTAATGCATCTTGTCTCAGGCTTAGGTGGGTAAGTGGGTCTACAGGACGTTGGTTTAGCCGAATGGCAGATTCCACAGCAGATGTTGTCCTCGGAGTGTGAGACTGCCGCTGCTTACAGAGACTGCTGTCCGATAAACCCTTTCCTGCGTTTGCGCTCTGTCAAAAGCGACTCCTCCGTAATTTCGCTTGACCTGCGGCGTTACGATGTTTGCGTGCTGATGACAATGTAATGATGTGAATCGGCCGCTTCATCATGCGGATGAAGGCCATTAATAACGCATCTACTGCAGTTGTCGCTCCCGCAAAAATTCACCACTGGGGCAGTTATGAGAAAGAACGCTGCAGCATCGCCCCTCTATCAGTGTCCTGTTTGACTTATAGTGGATGCCCAGACAGAGAAAGACATCTGTGTCACGTCGTCATGGGCTTCATGGTCTGATGGTCAGATGGGCTCAATTTTCAAGGCATTTCCAAGACAGGTCCCATAAACTAACACTATAACAACCAGCAGTCATTAAAGCACAAGGAAACACTGCATGCTTTTTGGTTTCTCTCTCTTTTTTTAAATAAGTTAATTGAGGGGTTACATGGTGGAATAATAAACGTTTGTTTATATTATGATGAAGTCACAGAATGGGGACCCAAACCTGAAGAATGACAGAGACTTGTTTTCCATTTCAGTCACATTATCATAGAAATAACAATATCAGAATTGAGCAGAATAATTAAGAGAGAACTGAGACTGAGCTTAGCTGTTTAACTTAACTGTATTTTGCACCATACGTTTTTATCCCTCTAAAATATAGTATTTCTCTTCGGAAATAAGTAGGAAGACTGTAGTAGATGGTAAATGTGCCCTTTCTTAAAATGAAGCTGGTCCATCAGTCTGAGGAGCAGCAGATGTTGGGGCTGGATGGCAGGGGACCAAACTCCAGCCTGCGGTCAATGTGATTGTGGATCGTGGGGGGGGCTGCAGACCTCTCTGGTTATATAACAGACAGAGCCAACTTTGCAACAAAATAAGATTACTCATCGTCGTTGTTCTCTCGAGGCCTGATCTTTCTGCTTCCCTCCCTCCCCCACCTCTCTCTCTCTCTCTCTCTCTCTCTCTCTCTCTCTCTCTCTCTCTCTCTCTCTCTCTCTCCCCCCTGTGCTTACCTCATTTGTCTCAATGAGTCTGCCATGCTCTCCATTACTGTTTACTTTCGACCGGTCCGTTCTCTCTCTTTCTGAATACAAAGGAATGCAGGAAGTTCTAGAAAGCGAAGTGCTGACACTGGTAATGAACCCCGTCACCAAAGCGGCTTACATAAGCAGCATAACAAACGGCCTGTTCTCTCTGACGAGCCCCCGGCGCCCCATCGCGCCTATGAGGTCGGCACAGTCCATGTTCGGGCCGAAGGCAGTTGGTTGACGAGGCGATGATCTGAGCTTTTCTGCCTTCATATATGTGTGTGCATACACACAGACACAGACACACACACACACAGACACACACACACACAGACACACACACACAGACACAGACACACACACACACAGACACACACACACAGACACAGACACACACACACACAGACACACACACACACAGACACACACAGACACACACACACACAGATACACACAGACACAGACACACACACACACAGACACAGACACACACACACACAGATACACACAGACACAGACACACACACACACAGATACACACAGACACACACACACACAGATACACACAGACACAGACACACACACACACATGTAAGGTATACCTATCCTTATGGGGACACACGTTTTTTTTTCCCATAGAAATGAATGAGCGCATACACCACACACACACACAGACACACACACACACACACACACACACACACACACACACACACACACATAACCACACACACATATAACCAGACACACACACACACACCCACACATAACCACACACACATATAACCAGAACACACACACACACATAACCAGACACACACACACACATAACCACACACACATATAACCAGAACACACACACACACACATAACCAGACACACACACACACACACACACACACACATAACCAGACACACACACACATAACCACACACACATATAACCAGACACACACATACATAACCACACACACACATAACCACACACACATATAACCAGACACACACACACACACAACCACACACACACACACATAACCACACACACATATAACCAGACACACACACACACAACCACACACACACACACACACATAACCACACACACATATAACCAGAACACACACACACACACACACATAACCACACACACATATAATCAGACACACACATAATCACACACACACACACATAACCACACACACAACCACACACACATATAACCAGACACACACACACACACACTACTCATAACTTTTTCAGGCAAAAATCTTAGTTCCAATATGACAATGACCATAATTTTTTTTTTGTTTGTTTATTGCAGTCACAGATTTTGATTAAATTAAGGGTGTGGGGACCAAAAAATGTCCCCACAAGCAGGGCTGAAACCAGGATGTCATCCCTTCCTAGCTGTGCCCTGTAATGGATTGTGGTTGTTGGAGTTGCCGAAAAAATACTGAGGACTTCACCTTGGTGTCCTCAGTGGTAGGTACGAGCATGCCCAAAAGGTAAAAAGCTATCACATTGTAGGGAAATCTGGTCCCCACAATGTAATAATTACATAAATGTGTGACTCACACTGCATTATCACTTAACCGTAAAACTCCACGCAGTCTTTGAACCTCCTGTTTTATGAGGTGAATGTGATGCCAAGAAACTTTTGCATTCCTCCACTCCACTGTCAGTAAAATGGAAGCAGTTCTCCAAGTCTTTTCTGTCTGTATTTTGTAGAAAATTCATAGTCCACTGAAAGATCAACCAGAATCTGTCAAGTACTTTTACAAACAAGGAATTTCCTGTAGGGTGTTGAGTGAAACAATTAAGGACAGATATAATAAAATTATGTAGATGACTAAAATAAGGGGGCGGCATGGTGGTGCAGTGGTTAGCACTGTTGCCTCACACCTCTGGGACCCGGGTTTGAGTCGCCGCCTGGGTCACATGTGTGCGGAGTTTGCATGTTCTCCCCATGTCATCATGGAGTTGTGTGTGAATTGTGTGTGAGTGTGCCCTGCAACGGGCTGTCCCCCCATCCTGGGATGTTGCCCATAGCTTCCAGGATAGGCTCCAGACTTCGAAGAGGACTACTACTAAACTTCTAAGTTTTTCAAAGCAGAGTGGAGCACAAATTTTTCTGCCATGCTCTGATCGTGTTTGCGATGCTGAGATCCTACTTTTCAGCGAGTTGATGCCACGCTCTCTCTCTCTCTCTCTGCTGGGCCAAAAGCACTACTCCTTCAAGCAGAATGTCCAGTCTCTTAAATAAGCGGGACTCCTGAGCAGGAGTTAAAGCGACCAAATGGTATGAAAATAGGTTCATGCTAAATAAACCGGACCTATTTCTGCAGTGCGTGTCTAACGGCATTATGGGAAAATACGGTCCATTTTGCAGCGCAGTGCCACTGTATCGAAGCCAATGTCACGCAGCAGAAAAAAATTAACCCCAAAGACGCCTTGCAGGCTGTTTGAAGGATGGCATTGAAGGAGAGGCAGGCACCTCCCGAAGACGCCATAAACGCAGCGTTTTTATCTGAAATGTGCCTCAAGCCTGTAACCTCACCTTCAAATCGCCCTTTTCAGCACTGAACCTGCAAGAACAGCACCAGGGAGGTTTGTGTGAGGAGCAAGTGCCCTAAGAGATGGATAAAAAGACAGGCCTTGGAGATGAACGTTGTCTGGAGGCAGCCTTAATTGTGATGAATGTGAGCCCCCATCTCACCGAGCAGGAGATAGGAGGGGCTGGGGGAGGCAGGATCAGGGTGGTGCTCTGATTGGACTGGGACAGGGGCACATGCTCAGCATTTGTGCTCAACTCTCATTGGCTCTACTGGCTAATTGAGTACTAACTCATCACCCTTTTTTATTTTATCCAATTAAGCAAGCTCATTATTCCTTCAAGCAAGCCCACTATGTTTTTAATTGTACTGTACCGTTCAGTTACTTACAATTCTGTTAAGTGATTTATGGATAATTTTAATGAAAAAAAAAACAAAAAAAAGTAGCTGAGAATTGTGGGAAGACATGAGAATCATACTGAAAACATTGCAGTGCTGTGTTCAGTACAACCAGAACCAAGGCTTGTGCTTGTATGCTGGGCCTTGGTGCTGAGTCTTGCTCCGCCTTTTCCCACGGCTTTAAGATGGTGTCAGGCCAGCATGTAGCCCCGGAGCCACAAAGCCCAGCCCCCCAGGGCCCCAGCAATAAACACTGCACTTCTTTATTCTTTAATGGAATACAAGAGAAATGATTTATCTCTCTGTTAGAGCAAAGAGTGCAAAATGCGGAGCGATCAATAATCTATAAATATTTCATGGTTGGTGCAATATTCATAAACCGCAATGCCAAGCAGTAAATAAAGAAGACAGAAATGCACATGGTTTGAGTCTCTTTCAGGACTGTCACTAGTTCTCTGCCAGGGTGATGGAAATGTTTATAATTCTCCCCTGCAACTTGGATCGCTGGAGATTCCTCGCAGTATGAGTTAACCTACTGGGAAAATATCACAAAAAAAATCATTACGCTCCTTTTCGCTACATAACCGACATATTATCACCGTAAGCTCAGCACATTCATATAATGGCTTGCAGGTATTTGGGCTTGCTTACAACAATGGCTTCAGGATAAGCCCAACTCAAATCATAACCCTAATGTGTTTAATCCAAAGGCATGCGTTTAACTGCGGTTATGTCTTCCTTCGAAATGACTCAAGTCAGTGACCTCACTGATTCAGAATCAACTCAGTCAGCAAAGGCAGCTCTTCCCCTCAGGATGTAGCACAGAAATGTATAAACAAGCACCCTTGAAAATGATAAAATCACCCAGGCTGGACCGGAGGAATTTTGTGCGATAAGACCAGACAACCAGGGAAAGGCCAAGTTATATAGCTAGGAGCTGCGTATTATCGTATAATTTATCTCATGATCTTTGAGCTAACCGTGATTGCATCCTATTATTGATGATATTAAAGGAATTCAATTAAAGACTTTTTCAGTCTCCTGTCCTAGAGGCATCTGATGATGCAGGGCTGGTTTGAAGGACATAGATAAGGTGAATCCGTGCTGCCCAAATTGACCACAGCTAGCCAGTCTAATGATAAGAAACATACTTCTGTCACTGCTGAAGCGTGGATATTTGAGAACACGGGGCAGAGCGGGGGAGACAAAGCTGTATCTGAGTCATTATTTAATGATTCTGCCTGTTATCAACATCCTCAGTTTATACGCCATTGAACATTTAACAAAAGTAGATCTTTCAATTCCATTCTATGTCAGCATGATTAATCTTGTTTTTGTGTTCCATGCCTCACTCACTAAAACCCCTACAAGCAACCTCTGTACTATTACTAAACTAATAACTTTGGATAGGTATAATGCACAGACATGACTCGCATATCTTTGCAGTCGAGAGATTTACTTAATCTGACCGTCGAAGTTGCAACATTGTGCGCTAAAACATTCAAGAGTAATCCTGTGCGCAATTAGGTATATACAGACGCTCCTATACTTACAAACTTTCAACTTTCTAACTTTCAGACATACGAACGAAGAGGACTGTAAGTCCAAATTGTGTTGCTTGAGCTCCCATTTCCTGTCGGCAACATGAAGTTTATTTTCTGCGCGCCAATTCCACCTAGTACGACTTCTGGCTGCTACTCCCACCGCACAGCAGCGTAGCCTGCATACTCCCAACACCCTAGTTATTTGTACTGGTGTATACCCTTAAAATGCACAGTCTCTGTGTCCCTGTTTGCATTGTCCATGAATATGCTCGTGAAGTCGGCGGAAGTTGAGTGCAGAGGCCCGTTGTCCAGATCTGGCTCCCAACAACCGCCAATTAGAGCATATATAGACAATCTCACTGTAACTACAACATCAGTGCCCGGATGCAGGTGGTTTCTCCAAGGTCTTGAAAGGCTCCTTACATGGACAAGAATGAGTTTCAAACCTGCAAAGTCCAGGTCCTTAGTCTTGAGGAAAGGAAAAGTGACTGACCGGTTCCGCTTAACCCTGGGAGACACTCAGATTTCATCAGTGTCAGAAAAGCCAGTGAAGAGCCTGGGCAAGCTGTTCACTGGCAATCTGAGGGACACCACTGCATGCCAAGGTACCAGCGATGACCTTGACATGTGGCTCTCGGCTGTGGACAAATCTGGGCTTCCTGGAAAGCTTAAGGCCTGGATCTACCAATATGGCATTCTGTTTCGTCTCCTCTGGCCGCTGCTAGTCTATGAAGTCTCAGTCACCACCGTGGAGGGCTTTGAGAGGAAGATTAGCCAGTTCCTATGCAGGTGGCTGGGCCTGCCACGGAGCTTAAGCAGCATTGGACTTTTCGGGCATAACACCAACCTGCAGCTTCCTTTTAGCAGTCTGGCAGAGGAGTTCAAGGTCACCCGAACCAGAGAAGTCCTGCTCTACAGAGATTCACCTGACACCAAGGTCTCCTCAGCAGGTATAGAGGTCAGAACAGGATGGAAGTGACGCGCCCAGGATGCAGTGGATCAGGCGGAGGCAAGGTTGTGACACGGCATCCTGGTGGGCACAGTGGCTACTGGGCGGGCCGGGCTGGGTAGCAATCTAAAACCTAGCTACAGTAAAGCCAGCAGAAAGAAGAAGCAGAAGCTGATCCAGGAGGAGGTACGTGCCAAGATGGAGGAAGCTCGCTCCAGCAAAATGGTGGGCATGTCCAAGCAGAGGGCCTGGACTAAGTGGGGGCATACAGCTGGCCGTAAGATCACCTGGGCAGAACTCTGGAAGGTGGAACCACACCATTTCAGGTTCTTAGTCCAGTCATTGTATGATGTCCTCCCGAGCCCTGCCAACCTATTCACCTGGGGCCTGGTGGACTCACCTGGTTGCTAGAAAAGGGGATCTTTACAACACATGCTCAGCTGCTGCTCAAAGGCCTTGGGAGATGGTCAGTATTGTTGGCGCCATGACCAGGTTCTGCGGGCAGTAGCAGACACCGTCTGCACTGGCATCAACAACAGCAAGAGGTAACACCCCTCCAAGTGTACCATCACCTTCGTTCAAGCAGGCGAGAATCCCCAGCCCCCAAAGAAGACCCAGAGGGGGCTGCTTGCTACTGCAAGGGACTGGCAACTACTGGTTGGCCTGGGGAGACAGTTGAGATTCCCGGATATCATTGCAGTAACAACAGTCTGGCCAGACAGAAAAACTAATGATAAAAAAATATTAATTAACATTCAGTGTTACACTCTAAAACTGTTATGTCTGTGTGTTTATCCAGTGGATCACAAACTAAACAATGGTTTTCTATTTCAATTTCTTTCACATGTTATAAAATAATAAATTAAAAAATATAAAACATGCATTGCCGTCTATCGGATAAATTCAGAAAGTAACCAAATGGATGCAAAATCAAACATATTCATTTCCATCTGGCACTAACCATGTACTCCTTCACAGTACTAAGCCAAAGAAAAGGTCCCCAATGAAACCCCTGCATTCCCAAATCATAGAGACTCTGAACTGAACATATATAAGATTATATTTGCAGTAGTTTTATATTAGATGAGACTAAAAATTAAGAAATTTCAATAGGCGCAATTAATTTTTCCTCATAAGAAGGATGATATCAAGACTGTGACAGCATTTACGCATCAAATTATAACTTAACTGAATAACCCATAATGTTCTGATGGTGGTATGTGTGCATATGTGGCTAACTCATATACATATAGTGTAATAAGCCTAAACTCAAAGGGACAGAAAAATGCTCAAAAATGGACAGGGTTCAAAGGGTTAACACAGTACAGTGATGTGCTGTGATGGTTGTAAAACGTCCTGCTTCAAAGTTCAGATGTTACATTGGTACAGAAGCATTTATATTGAAATTTTAAGAAAAAATGTCCATGGTTCAAATCATACTGTGACACAAATTTTAGGCCATACGGCCTAGCCCCAAGATAGTTCCTATGCTCCAGATTTTATAGTGTATTGTGTTATGTAGACTCAAACATAGTCTATTCCCTATCTTGACTTGGTCTAGCCCTTTCTTGGTCTTGTTTTGGTCTCTCCCTGCCTTGGTCTTGGTCTTGTCTTGGTCTCAATACACTCTGGTCTTAGTAATGACTTGGTCTTGGTTTAGGTGGTCCTAACTGCATCACTAGTTATTATAACAGCAAAATAGTGGATGGAATTTATGTCATCAAGAAAGTAACACACAAAACTTTGATAACCCGTTATTAAAATACTGTAGACAAAAAATATATTTTTTGAAATTTCACCTATCAGTAGTTACCTTGTTTTTTAAAGCTGCAGCTTACAGTGTGTATTTTGGATTAATGTTTCAATGTGATTGAACAAAAAAGCATTATCTCTGTGAATAATACTGGTAATAATGCTTTCATGCTCTTTCATGTCAGAAGATGTAAAACTACATTGAAAAGAACCTGATCTACAATGAATATTCCTGATGCTTGTGTATTTATGTGCATTTCTGCAGTTATTCCCTAGATTTAATGTGATTTGTATAGCCTTTTATGCATTTATCCCATTGTACTGTAATGAGAAGTTACTGCAGACTAAAAGTTGGTTTAGGTATTTGTTGAGCAGGGCTGTGAGAAGAAAATTGGAGAGAGAGTAGTTCATTCTCAAATGATTTCTTGTTTCTTTAAGATCCCAGTTCCTCCTTCCCTTCAGCACATGGCAGCATGGCAAACTTCTCTGTAATAATGAGGGCAATAGAAATGGCAAGAGCAAAGTAATGAGACAGAGGGCCATTCAGCGGGCTGTTCTTCTCCGTTTTCACTCTGACAAACCTTTCGCAGCCAGGTGCAGAGCTACAGGGGGTAGCCATGACCGCCCCAGCCCCCCCCACATTACCCTCCTTTCTATCCTGGACCAGAAAGCTGAATGTGGATAACGCAGTCTTTCCCCACCCGGTCCTCGGGGTCCCCCCAAATGGTTCATATTTTGCTCCCTCACAGCTCCTTGGCAGGCAGTCCACACATTTGTTGGGAGGATGCAAAAACATGGCCCGTTTGGGGGTCCCCAAGGAATGGCTTTAGAAACAGTACGATAGACGGTTGTGACTCCGATCACGGGCTGCTAGGTTAAGCAAACTGGGGATTTTTTTGATGCCCTCCTTGGCTTGGTTTTGGTCACCTGCTAACCCTGATCTTAACTCGGCAGCAGGAATCTGACTGTCTGTCTGTGTGACCTCCATCACGACATCTCAGAGCAGCAACTTGGAATACAAACACGCTTTTCACAGATCTGTCGTAATGACAAAAAAAGGTAACGAGAGCCCTGGGAGGCAGATCAAAGTCAGGGCAAAGAAAGTGATTGTCAAATGAAAAAAAACCTCTTGCCTGTAAAAACTTCTAACCCTGAATGGAATTTAGCCTGAACCTCAGCCTGAACCTCAAGGCTGATTCACACATAACCTGAACGACTGAAAGATAAATAAAAGCTTTGTCTCAGTTCTCATGTCATGTTCTCTGTTTAATTTGTTCAGAAAGACTGTAGCTTACCCAGACAAACAGAGAGGTTTTTCTGAGCCTGTCTTCCTGACCTTACCGCTGCTGTCACTGACTTCCAGGACGTCCCCGGGAGATCTGGCAGCTGCAAGTGTCTCCTGAACTGATCCCTTATTTGGTCTCTGCAAAACAGATTTACGTAGGGCACCGGGATTTTGACACTTCCAAAAATACCTACGCTAACAAAACTTTAAAAATTAAACCCAGTGAAGTATTTACGTATGTTATATATTTTAGGGTCACGGGGAGGACAAACCAACTGCATTCAGAGCTTACCAGCCCATTAATTCCTTTAGTTTATTCATTTTTCATAACTGTTTTCCCCAAGGCTGTGAGGACGGTTTACACCTAGTTGCCCTCCTTACTCCCTCCTATCGCTGAGAGTGCCCACACCACCTCCCCACTGGCACTGCCCACTTTCATTTGTTATTATTTATCTATTTATTTATTGTCAGTCAACTGATACTATATTTGTACCAACCTTCATGCTGCTGTATTATTTATGGTTGGTTGCCCACCCCTCCCCCCCTTATCACTTGCTGTTTGCATGTCACATTGTGGTTTTGGGTGAGCGTTAGCTCATGCTGCTGTATCCATGTATATGGATGATATGACAATAGAGCCTTGACATGACTTGATGTTTAGCAGCATGGTGATCAGGAGAATTGCTTACTTTTTAGCCCCGATGGGCTCCTTGTAGACCCTGTGCATTGGACAAATTAACTCTGGCACTAACTCATTCTTAAAGGAGTCACGCTTAAAGGAATCATCCCGACCATGACTGACTTGACTGCGGTGCCTCACCTGCAGGTTTCCCAGCTGCTTCCGGATGGAGGCCGCGAGGGGGTGACAGAAGCGATGAACTGCTGCAACGCAGACCGACCATCAGCCTACAGCTACCCAGCCCCACATACCCCACTGGTCACCACAGCGCCCTCTAGTGGCACCTCTGCAGCTGCCTCCTTTTTTGTCAGGTCAGCCAAAGAATCTTCTGTTCAGTTATTGAATAAATGTCCTCTAGTTTGTGTTTTAAAGTAAGAATCTGAATTATTCCATCTGGGAGCATTAGCCGCGTATGTCAGTTATTGACATGAATAGTTGAATAGCTGTCCTATGTAGAGTAAAGCAATCATTTGATGGACATGTAATTGCCCTGAAAACTGATAAACATCGATGTTCCAGTATAGTGATTCTGTGCAACTCCACAATATTTGCATCACTTTGATGGGGTAGCATGTGTCAGACATGTCTTAGGTCATACATCGTGATTCCCCCTCTCCAGAAACACTGGCAGTTTACAGAATAGCGTCATTTTCTCCTAGGGACTAGTAGGAAAAACAAACCTCACCTTTCCACATTGCACTCATTAGATTATGCATCCAACTGTTGCATGTTTTAATGGGGAGTCAAGTCATCTGGTACCTTTCACTCCAGAAGCATCCAGTGTTAAAGGGTAGAAGGTGTACAGTGAGACAGGCAACACTAACACTGCGTGCCTCATACCTTGTCACTGCTGAGGCAGTGAGGCAGCAGGCATAAAGGTAATAATTAAATAAAATAAAGGTGGCATAAAGGTAATAATGAAATATTACAGCTTATTACTTGTGAAATCTAGAATAATCAGTAATAATATGGCATTACCTTTAAGCGATGTTCAAGTTTTCATTATAGAACAGAAGTTAATTTTGTCGTCTTAAAGATTTTTTAAGGTCTTTGTTGTCTTAAAGATGTTTTATAGTCTTGTTTACAGTTTTAACGGTTATTGCTTATGGCAGTGTTCCTCTTTGTACAGGACGCTAAGGTTATAAGGTCACAGTGTGTCTGGAGCGGGTGTCTGGGTCACACTGAAGGGCCCCTAACGACCTGTCATGGGTCAGAGTTGTTTATTAACCCCCCATCCTCACCGTGACCTCGGAAGCCCTCACGCAGATCCGGTTACTGCAGCGTCGTACCACACACAAGCAAAAGGCGAGAAGTTGGCCATGATTCACGAGGTTTTACCTGTTATTCATGGAGAAGGAAGCAACTGACAAAGCAGCAAATAAAGAAAGACAACTGACCTAAGAACGATCTAATGGAAAACGCCAATTCAGCTGGTCAGCAAAAACACTCAGACACACAGAAAATAATTGATGTCAGCTTAGATAAAATTTACCAGAATGATTTCTAGTGTTTACACTTAACTTCTATTTGCATGGTGATATTAATGCATCCTCTGTACAGTTAATCGGCGATTATCCCGAGATGAACAAAGAAGTTCAAGGATTAACTTAGTTCTGGGTTAGTTTCACACATATAGCTGGGAATATTAAATTGGAATCGAAGCTGCAGAATTTGCTCTGTTCTTGGGTTTTATTCTGTCCAATTTAAGACATTCCGGCTTTTGATAAGACACTCAAGAACTCTGCCTATCGCCGAATCAGCACTGATTCACTTTAATCATTTTTAAAATAGTCACTTTCTTTGCTTGTCCCTCAGCAAAATGGAAGATTCCTGAGCAGATTCCTTATGCGATGAAAAAAGCTGCCTTACTTTAAAAAGAGGGAGGATAAATTCTCCTAGGACCGTATTTTATTCCCCTGTAAAAAGGAGACATGAACCACCTTGACAAAGATGAATGCAGTTGTGCTCCCTTGTGGAAAGGCTGATGTACCTGGATGTTGATGATAGAGTAAGGTTGTTTCCTCTCATTTGTCACATGAGAATATGACGATTCCGCTTGAAATCACTGGTTTTTAGTTTAAGGATGTCCTTAATAGCATAGCAGCAGGGCTATTTCAGTGTACAGGTCATGATCATGCATTTGTCTGCATCAAATGATTAAAGAACATGCAGCAAAAGTGAGCGTCTGCCATTTTATACGAGGAACCGCGATAAACCAGCAAAGGACGGACGTTACAGCGTTAATGACCGGACTGGGGAAAGATACTTAAATGCAGAGGACTAATGACAGCAACAAGAAACAGCTGGGGACACGGGGATTGTACACGAGGTAACGAGGGGGCGTGGCACACGGGAGGATTGGACGAGCAGGGCATGACAGATTAGCAAGCATGATCACAAAGTTTTAAAAAATATATAAATATATATTCCCTGCCTCATAGGCTCCGGACCCCCTGCGACCCAGTAGGATAAGCGATTTGGAAAATGGATGGATGGATGGATGGATATAAATGTATGCATACAGTGGCAATTCATTTTGCCAGTAAAGAACTCCAGACATACAGCATCTATGATTGATTTACAGAAATGTGCAAATCAGATACAAAGTCCATAAGGCACCTTATTCAGCATATGAGATGTGCGCAGAATTTCCCCCCAAGTAGATGTGGACATGTATTCTTGAGGGCCTTTCAACAAGTGTCCATCAGCTGGAGTTGAAGCCAGGGACAGTGCAGTGTACAGATTTATGGCCGCCATCTTTCCCTGCACTGTGTTTGCCTCGCTCCGAGGTGTAAAGCAGTAAATTCCCCATGAGGGGTCGAGACAGGGACACGTCCCGTGAGCCGAAATGCGACGCACCCGCTTCCTGTGACCTCCTGCTCACACACCTGGTCCGCATTCCTGCCTCGCCCGTGGTTGCCTGCCTCCTCGGACACTCTCTTGCTCAGACATCTCCTGGGGAGATTTATGAGGACAGCAATTTGCTTTCTGAAAGCCCCCCCCCACGTTTATGATGGTGCTGTCCAGATTTTATTATCTGCTCAGCTTAAGCTGAAGCACATCTCCCATGTTCTTTCACAGCTCCATTTCTCGACTGAGCTGCTCTTTCCCTAATGTTCCCTCCTTATTTCCTATAGCGTTCCCTAGTGTTCCCGCCTTATTCCCTGTAGTGTTCCCACCTTATTCCCTATAGCGTTCCCTAGTATTCCCTCCTTATTCCCTATAGCGTTCCCTAAGGTTCCCTCCTTATTCCCTATAGCGTTCCCTAGTGTTCCCACCTTATTCCCAGTAGTGTTCCCACCTTATTCCCTATATCATTCCCTAGTGTTCCCTCCTTATTTCCTATAGCGTTCCCTAGTGTTCCCGCCTTATTCCCTGTAGTGTTCCCACCTTATTCCCTATAGCGTTCCCTAGTGTTCCCTCCTTATTCCCTATAGCGTTCCCTAGTGTTCCCTCATTATTCCCTATAGCGTTCCCTAGTGTTCCCTCCTTATTTCCTATAGCGTTCCCTAGTGTTCCCGCCTTATTCCCTGTAGTGTTCCCACCTTATTCCCTATAGCGTTCCCTAGTGTTCCCTCCTTATTCCCTATAGCGTTCCCTAGTGTTCCCTCATTATTCCCTATAGCGTTCCCTAGTGTTCCCTCCTTATTTCCTATAGCGTTCCCTAGTGTTCCCGCCTTATTCCCTGTAGTGTTCCCACCTTATTCCCTATAGCGTTCCCTAGTGTTCCCTCCTTATTCCCTATAGCGTTCCCTAGTGTTCCCTCATTATTCCCTATAGCGTTCCCTAGTGTTCCCTCCTTATTCCCTATAGCGTTCCCTAGTGTTCCCTCATTATTCCCTATAGCGTTCCCTAGTGTTCTCACCTTATTCCCTGTAGTGTTCCCTCCTTATTCCGTATGGTGTTCTCTAGTGTTCCCTCATTATTCCCTATAGCGTTCCCTAGTGTTCCCTCCTTATTCCCTATAGCGTTCCCTAGTGTTCTCACCTTATTCCCTGTAGTGTTCCCTCCTTATTCCGTATGGAGTTCTCTAGTGTCTCCTCTTTATTTCACGTTGGGGGGGTCATGAAAGGCTTTGTCGTCGTCCCTGCTCCACAGCGCGTATGCACCCTGGCCTTTTCCCTCACTCCGTCCCGTGAACTGTCATTCTGAGCCTTGTTCTCTGTCATTACACAAGAAAAAGCACTTTCTCTTTAGTGGTCAGATGAAAAGGGCCTTGTCGAGTAGCACTTGGTCAAACAGCAGTCATGACTGGGCAGGTTGAACGCGACCAGAAAGGTAGGCTTTTGGATGTTATACTTTCTCTGGATTAATTAAGCAGACCCTTGAATGCAAGGCAGATGCCGTACTTAACCGCGACATGTAATCAAGCATGCTGGTTTAATAAACACGGGATTCATTAAAAACATAAACTATATAACACTAACATTTTATTTAATTACATATGTGTGTATATCTGCTGATCTATGGCTGTTGCCTCCTGCCCATAACTTGCCTTCCAACTTGTTAGCAAGATGGCTGCCTGTGTCCAGCCTACTACTGTGGAAACAAGCCTGTTGCAAATTAGGTTGTAGAAATATTGCCTGACATCCTTTCTCTTCATTTTTTAAATATTCCTGTCAAGCTTTAATTATGAAAAATCCTGTTGCTGTTGGATTCACATCAGCCATTTAGATAACTATTATGAACATTAATACTGATTAAATTTTGAAATTTATTTTAGCACATGTCAGTTTAACTAAAATTACTTTATAAGATAGTGTAAACAATTATCTTTCTGGTTCCTGCCACTTCTAAAGCACATTCTATTATTCATGGCTGTCACTCCGTGAGACAGAGATATCACACGCCTTTGGAGATTTACTGTTTTTTCAGCCTGACTCCCTCTGTATCATATATTTCCCACTCACTTTCTCCCTAATTGCACGGATTTGACTTAAACCCATACTTTCGGATGACATCGATTCTGCAAACACTGAGCTTTTCAGCTGCATCCCGGTTTGGCGGGCAATAGGCAGCCTATGCAAATGATGTTATTTGTTACGCTTATGTGAATGAAAGAATGAAATACTGCAGAAATATTACCCGTGAGCTACCATACATTATTTATATCATAATTATAGAGAAATTATTGATGTGCAATGTTTTTCATATTGGTACGTATTGGGTAATATGTAAGTGTTGGCCAAAATTCATGAAATGTTAATGTTAGTGCCCTAGAAAATGATATAATTGTGGTTCAGTCAGCTGCTGGAGGTGTTAGTTCCTGGGCACCTGCTCAGCATTGTGTGGCCTGTAATGAGCTGATCCCCCCAATCACTGGTACTGATATCAGCCAGGAGCCTGCAGGGCCTTTAAAGGGTCACAGACACGTCTCTGCACGACCCTCTCCAGTCGCCACCCCATCAGCGCCCCCCACTCCTCCCTGACAGCCCTCCCCCCCATGGCCATTACTGCCTCTCAGCGGCTGAATGGGCACAAACCGGAGTATGTGTGAGAATCTGGGGGGGGGGTGGGGTGTCTCACCACCAACGTGCGAAAAGCATAGGAGCAGAAGGGACCCGGGGCACTAAGAGGGGCAGGACCCCGCGGGAGGAGTGAAACGCTCCCTGTTTTCCGTGTTTTTATCACATGTCTGGGCGTCCGTAGCCCCCGGTGCCAGCGTGAAGTACTCTCTGTATAGTTCATGGACTGGGCTGGCTCATGTTTTATCTAGCACAGGGACTGCTCTCCCACTTTTTCAGGCGTGGGGAGGATGGAGGGAGTGACCCTGTGTGTGTATGTGTGTGTGTGTGGGGGGGGGGGGGGTGGGGGGCTTATGAATATAATGAGATGGATGGATTTGGGCACCCAGGCAGGAACTGCAGTCATGTAGCTTGTTAGCTGAGCCTCAGTAGCTTCACCCTGCATGTTATATCAGCTGTTATAAGCCTGTCTTGGATAATGTGAAATCCAATCTACAAAATTCCCCCCCTCACTCCCAACTCCATCCAGGCTCCCACAATCCTTCCCTTTTCTTGCACTCCCCCAAAAATGGCACTGCAACTATACCAACCTCCCTCCTGATCGCGGGCACACATGAAACACCCCACTGTGGGATCAGCAGTGTGACCCAGGGTGCATGTTTCGGGAGGGGGGTGTTCACTAGCTGTGTCCATGCTTGGAATATTGCATTGCAAGAAAAGAGCGAGACTGATTTATTCCACAAATATTTCCCCCAGGGTGTGGATGGGGGTGGATGGAGGGGAGGCACAGGAGGGAGGGGGCCAGCTGCCAGCTGCACCACTGGAATTTCACTGGGCCCAGGAGAAGAGCGCGGGCAACAGCTGGAGCAGCCTTTGAGGATGCGATTCTACCCTGTAATCTATCACTGGCTCCAGGAGACAATCTAACGTGGCGCTGCGGTGTGCTTTATTCACACCGGCGGCAAGGGGCGGAGCCAGAGACAGAGCTCAGCGGCCGCAGTGAGCTTAATCACGCACGCAGCGGGAGGTGCCATCGCCCAGGCTCACTCGCATCACTGCAGAGAGCAAATGACTTCAAAAGCACCCATATGAAACGCGTGTGACATTATACCCGTCGGCTCCAGTGCCATTGGGTATAACAGGGGGGTGGTTTCTCACAGGTTTGAGGGCGGGGCTTGTGTAGGTGGGCTCCGGATAGTGCATTTGCACTGGATCCAGCACATGTGAGATATGCGGTGACACTAAATGCCTCAGGAGCAGGATGTCTAACTATCATCAGCCCCCTTAGAGTTCAGTTGCCATCCTCTGTTATGAAAAACATAAGCTTGGGCTGGAATCCACTGCACTGACGTGGTGTGGGTGGCACTGTTGCCCTTAGGTCCTGAGGTGGGAGCTCTAATCCTGCCCCGGCCTCTGCTGATGAAGCGTGCATGTCCTCCCTCTGTTGTAATCTTCCTCCTGCTCTCCAAAATCATGCAGTGAGGTGAAATGGTAGCCCTACCTTGCCCATGGTGTGGCACTGGCATCCAGTCCAGGCTCTTCCCTGGCCTCTTGCCCTACACTTCAGGCTTGCTATGACCCTCTGCTGGATGAGAAGTCAGGCAAAATGAAAAGACTTAACTGGCGGAAAAAAACGTTAATCAAAAACACGCAATATCCTTGCTTTAGACCTGAATACCAGATATAAATTGCATACACTCATTGTCCAGATAGGGTCATGGAAATTCACAGCCAGTCCTACTTAGGATATAAGATTGGCTATATTCCAGACATGCAACAATACATCTCATTATGATAATTAAAATTATATGAGACTTAGAGATCATGTGACCACATTTTCTCAGTGGCGATTCCAAGCAAATAGCATAGCGAAAATGTTTTTGATTTGTACAATTAATTACCGCCAGGTTTCTAAAGGTTGAGCTGGAGAAATGAGTCAATGCATCCTACTGTCCAGCTGCCCCAAGAGAGTCATTTGCCGAATAGGAATTGAGACGAAAGTGTGTTTTGCGGTGGGTTACAGAGTCACAGAGATTCGCTTACTCTCTAATACTAAGGGGTGGCACTCTAAATTAAAAGCAATTAGCTTATGAGCTTATTTGGCATGTTCACAGAAAGTGTGATTCAGGCAATGAGAGAAGCAATCAATAATTCCCTAAATATAACTTCATTCCCTTCATGGCCTGTCACTCAGACGCATTACAAAGAACAAATGCTGCAGTGTGATTTCCTTGCATTAAGTTTATTCGATGCTGTCAGAGTTAATGCACATAGTTTCCCTACAAAAGTGAAAAAGAAGCTGAAGCAGTTTTAAGCTTTAGTCAACATTAACGGTAATGCAATGAGACGGAGCCCGGTATACCTACATCCTAAAAAGGAGTTCAGTAACGTCCATTCTGGCAGGGTGACAGGATGCAAACAGTGGTGCACTTATGAATGTTCAGTGCAAGTGCGGAAGGTCAGTCTTGTCATAAGTCTCGGTGTGGGAAAGCCGTGAGCCTTGTCATTAGTGCATTCCTGCTGTTTGGCACCACTTAACAGTGTTCCAGTACAAGAGCTGCACTGTAAAACATCAGAGTGCGCATGGAAAGAAACAGACTATGCCTTGACGAATCACGCCTGGCTTTTCCTGTGAGACAATCCACACGCTCTACTTCCAAGCGGCAGAACTGCTGATCTTTCGCTGTCCCCCCGGCAAATGTGCCACAAATTTCGTCTCTGCAGATCATGAAAGGGCTGCTGTTGTGACTTCCCCTTTCCTTCAAACGAGTTCCTGCATACACTGAGTGCAAGTTTCTGTAGAAAATTAAATGAGCATTTTGTGTTTCATTTCTTGGCAGGTAGGAACACGGTCTCGCAGAATCCCTGGTGATTATTTTACTTTTATTTTCATAGCACTCAAGGTCATAAATATTCAGAGTACAGAACAAAATTTAGATTGGATATGATGTGGTAATGTCAGAGAGAGATATTGTTTAGAAAATCATTGGTTATGCAACAGAATAGTGAAATGGTGGGTGGCATTCAGGTGCAGTGCTTAGAACTGTTGCCTCACATATCTGGAATTGAGTTGCTGTCATGTGTCACATTCACATGCCCTCCCTGTGTTGTCGTGGGCTTTCTTCAGTTTTCCCCCATAGTCCAAAACACATATTAAGGTGAGCTGGAGTTACCAAATTGTCCTAGTGATGGGTTGGTGTCCCACCCTGGATTGTTCCTTGCCTTGTATCAGTAGCCTCTGGACCCCTGCAAGTGACAAGTAGGTATAGAAAATGGATGCCCGATAAATTGGCGAGAATATCACTTTATACAACTTTTTTCTTGCTTTAATTACCAGTTGTATTCTTTTAGTAATTTTACATAATTTCAAATTGGTATGTTTACAAATGAAATATCTGTCGTCCTTTACACATTGACCTGAAAAACAATGAGAGATACTTTAATTAACATAAATTGGCAGTATTTTTGGGGTGGCTAATTATTTTGCCTGATCCCTAACATGTTGGCTTTAAATGTCATTACAGGGTCCCCTTATCCCAGGTTAAGGTGAAGGGAAAATGAGTTTCACTGCTGCCTGATGCATTGTGGGAATAACAGAAGGTGTCTTTCCGCCACCAGGATCATGATGTCCCACATACTCCCCAGTTACTCCTGGGGCCAGTACTACGAAGCGGGGTTACTGGCTTATTGGGGTAACTTGTTGGATTCAAGGCAGTCTGGGCAAAATGTACAGTAAGTGAATGGATATGTAGTCCATTTAAACTGTGGTACCTTAAATCCAACAAGTTACCCCGATAAGCCAGTAACTGGGCTTCGTAGAACAGGCCACTGGTCTTCTGCTGTGGCCTTATCTTGATTATGCTATTACAGTAGAGTAGGCAGGTTTGCCAGTAATTAATTAATCAGAAGCTCTCATTTACCTGCAGCCCTCATTAATAAATTTTAGTGGATGTTGAGTCACATACTCCGGCTGTATCCCTCTTACTTTTCACTGATCTCATACCGGACACGTAAGCTCAGTAAGTACCACACAATGAAAATTTCTTATAAGCTGTAGTGGGGTGGCATGGTGATGCACTGGTTAGCCCTCCTGCCTCTTGCTTCTGGGACGAGGGTTTGAGTCTCTGCCACGCTCCATGTGTGTGGAGTTTGCATGTTCTCCCCATGTTGTTGTAGGGTTTCCTTCAGGTACTCCGGTTCCCCCCACACAGTCCTGAAACATGCCCTGGCTCATTGGAGTTACCAAACAGCCCACAGATCTGCCTGTGTGAGTGACTGGTGTGTGAGTGTGCCCTGTGATGTGTTGGTGCCCCATCCTGGGTTTGTTCCTGGCCTGGTGCCCATAAGCTCTGGATCCCCTATGATCCTAAATAGGATAAGTGGTTATGGAAGATGGATATAAGCTGAAGTGCACTAGTTTATTCAATGCTCACCACAGAGGGAGCTTGACATGCTCTACATACATCATGTCATGTCCTTCACACTCCCAGCCTAATGTGTCTGTGTCCCTGTCGTCAGGCTCCCCTCCTTATAGACTGTAGTGTTAATGGGACAGGCCTGAGCTTCAGCAGTCACAGGTCTGTAGCAATTAATCATCATCCCCTGACAGGCAAAAGGCGCAGCTCATGAAGTGCTGCTGAATCTCATCGGGCTGCTCGCCCATTTATGGCTAAAAGAGGGTCAGCTGGGAGCTCTGCTACAGAGAGAGGGGATGTATATTTATATGTGTGCCATGGTGTGCAAGGTTTGGGGAAATGTTTTAATGACTACATCTTTTTATGATCATAGCAATGTTCTTAGTTTTTCCTACAATATTTTATGCACAAACTCGAATCAGCCCCATGTTGTCATGCGTGGTGGTCGTTTATATTAAGCGTTATATTTGTCGTAGTTCTAAAAGACTGAACGTTTTTGTAGGAGCCAAACTGGCAGATACATCTTTTATATGAGGGCAGTTCAGACCATTCAGGCTTTCTTTGACGTGCTCCAGTGTGAGCCAAGCTCATGGCCTCCATCAGCTGCTAATGACTGAAAATGCTGCACATCCACAGCCGATCAGAGGTGGCAGGATGAGCGGCGGAGGGTCTGTAGGCCTCCAGTGGTGATGAGGCTCCGTCAGCCAGCCTGCTGAACATCTCCATGGGAGGCACGGCTTGTGTTCCTGGGGGCTGAGCAGGGCAGGGGCAGGACAGGCAAGGCAGGCGATGGGCTGGGGCCCCCGAGCTGGTGCATGGAGTGGCAAGTTTGCTCTATTTGTGTGTTGTGTTTTTTATAGTAAAATTAAAATTAAGAAATTGTGTTTATTAAATTGTCTTTGTTGATATTATAAATTTAGACTTCACGCTAAAATAATGTACATAAATGTTACCTTGTCAGGCGGGGTGTGTTGGAGGGCCCCATGATTTTTTTGCCTGGGGCCCCCAGAGTCCCTAGAAACGCCTCTGTCTGGGGGGTGCGTCTGGTGTTTCTGGGAGTTCTGCTCTGTCACAGTATGACCCGGGGACCTCCGTCAGGTGGCCACCTGTGTCTAGCTAACAAGGTTCTGGGTGTCGGGCTTTCAGTGTCTCTTCCTATTGGATGCCCCCCCACTGCGACTACGTGCGATGCTTCAGTGTCAGTCAGGATCCACCTGTTTCTCCGTGACGTCCGGCTGTCTTCCTGTGATTTGGGAATGCATCCAACTTGGGAAAACTTTGGCAAGGGAAGTTCAGCAAAGGGAATCGAGTTTGATAACTGCTAAGTTAGCAAAACTGTGAAAACCTCTAGCAAAACTTTGAAGAAATAAATGCAATATTTCTTAAATATAATAATATTTTTCAATCTAAGCCTTTAAAATGACATAAATTACCATAACTCTCTGACTTCATTAACAAACTTCATAACGATAATGCTTTTTGACTGTTTAAAAGAAGCGGTTGAGCGTTATATGTAATATAGCATTAGTGAGTGTTTTTCACCATACTGTGTAAGCCGGAGCTGGGTAAATAACATGCCTGTCATTTGGTCCATACTTTTGGCCTTAATAAATGTGCAGCAGTTCTGACCATAGTCAGTCGGGCCAAGCCACCGCAAACACAGCATGAATGTCCTGCATGACTTATTAGGTAACTGTCAGACAGCCTCAGGCATTTCGAGTGATGATTGGCAGCAGTGATGGATAATGCTATTATGATGCTGCGGAGCCGTAATAAAGACTCATGTTGCTGAGACAGTTTCAGATGGACGCAATGACTGATATGGCGGTTGGGATACGAAGGGAAGAGAGAACTGTAAGAACATGGTGACAGTCTTTATACTGTAGGTGTTGACATTGAAAAGAAAAATCCAGCCTCCCATGTTATATAGTACCAGTCAAAAGAGTGGACAGATGTGCTTTTAATGCATTCGTCTCTATTTTGGCTATGTTATCCATCCTACGGTAAAAGGCAACAAAGTAATACATATCAAATATTGCTACAACCAAGAGAAGTGTTCACCGTCAAAAATTATTCTCAAATTTTAGACTCTCCAGTCCCTTTTGCTTCAGTAACAGCACTGCAGACCAGTTTCCAGATGTAGCCACCTGGCATCCTTCTCCAACAGCCCTGAAGGAATTTCCACAAGTTCTGGGCAAAGGTTGCTCTTACTCTTCGATCCAACTCATCCCAAAGCAGCTCTATAGCGTTTAGTTCGGGGGATTGTGGGGGTCAGGTCGTCTGTCACAACACTCCATCTCTTTCTTAATTCACAAGATAATACAATAGTTACATAATCTCGAGGTGTGCTTTGGGCCATTATCCTTTTTAAAAATAATTTTTTGTAAATATCTCCAAATGCTATTTTTTGTCAACTGCTAATTTTAACACGAGGAAGATACTTCTTCTTCATTTATCTATTAAAAATATCTGTGGAATTATGAACCATTCTGATACAGATGTTATCGGGACAGAAGATTAATCTCGAAATATCGAACAGTTTGTTCTCCTTGGGCAAAATAAATATGCCAGAAATGTGAATTGTTTTTTTTTTTTTTTTGTTCCTGTGGAGAGAAATTAATTACATCACACTCTGGCCTCTTCTATGAGCTGATGTTTCTGGACGGGATCCCAGCCGAATGACCACCTTCGGTTAAGGTGGCACTGGACTCTTGCAGAATTTAGTTACATGTCCTTGAGACGTTCAAGGTCCACAGGAGTGTTTGCTAAGGTCTGCCTCCTGGGCCAAAGGGACGTCCCAGTGGCAGCTTTCAGTACCTGTTCTTTTTTTGTCTATTGTCTCCTGCACCTGAAAGAATCCATGGTGTCTTGTCATAGAGAGGAGTGCTTTCTCCCTCACAGAATGGTCACCTTAAAGAGAAGGTTAATAAAGACCGGAAACTGGAAAGAGAGATGGAAAAAAATGAAAGAAGTGGAGGGGAAAGGGAGGACAAGCACTGTGTGCTCTGCATTCCATCAGCGTCCCGGCCTTCGCTTCCTCTGCTCACTGGTGTCTGTCCCTCGCCCGTTCTTTGATCTCCGCACGTGGCCCTGTCACCGCTGTGCCCAACTCTTCTTCCCGCAGTGCAGTAATCCGGCTCCTGGGTGGGGGTTGGCAGGCCAGTCGCCCAGGTATGGCTGACGCAATTCTGCACAACAGCTACCTGTTGAGGGTTGTTGCCATCTTTTCAGAAGCGGGAAGGAAGGGACGTAACAGCTCATGGAAGGATGAAAAAATGTCTGGGGTCTTTGGATTCATGATTCAGCTCAAGAGCATCTCCAGATTCAGCCTTTGGAGATCGGATGTTTGTGACATAAGGGTAAACTACATGTCTCTAACAGGAGTAGGCGATACTTAGGAGAGAGCTGCTGTCTGTTCCTTGGAAAGCACTTGGTCTACTTTTGACAGTCATGGCATTCAGACATTTTATGTGTTTCCTGGGTATACAAGCCTGGCTGTTTTCCTTTTTTGAAATGGAGAAACAGGCTGAGAGTATTGTTACAGTACTGCAGTCTTACTAATATCTATATAAGAAGATAAAGACGTGAAACGTATTATAACGATGCTTAGCATTTAATATAGTTTACCTTTTGTTTGCTTCACCGTAATGCCAATGGTGAGGTGCAGTAATAGTGCTTTGCAGGGACAGATGCATTTACATACTGAGGGAGATTTTAATAAGAATTAGCAGCTTGTGGGTGGAGCTTATTTGAGCATTAAGGGACACGTGACATGTCCTCAGAAAAATCACTAAAAGTGAAAACTCTTTGGTTAGGGTGAAACCCAGGAGGACTCCTTTTTAAATGTGTGAAAGACACCCTAGTTCCCAGAAATGAATGAATGCCACCATAATTACCGTGTTTTGCATTTCACACAGCTTCCTGGGGCTCTGGAAGCTTTTTTAGGTGGTTTCCTGCAAACCCTGCTACCTCTACAGGGATGGATGCATTAAACCTTTTCTTCTATGGAAATCAGAGCATCTCGGTTCTTCTTTGAAAAGCCTAAATAGCTTGCTTTGATTTAGAGGTTATTTGAATATCAAAAAAATCTTTATAACTAGATTTATTAAACAACATTCATAATTCTGTGAGTTGGACTTTATCATTTATACCATTTATCATTGTTTTGCTGGGTCATAAGGGTGGCACTTGTGAATTGAACACAGGTGCTTGGGATATAACAATTTAGACTTATAACAGCATATAAATCTTTTTCAATCTGGATTGGCCTTCTCCAAAAATGTCAGAATTAGCGAATAATGCAATTTCAGTCTGACTGCATTTTCTGTAAGTAGATTTTTATTCCCAGAAGTTGCTCACTGGGTATTTGATCAGCCTAGATATGGTCTTAAAAATGCAGGCAGGAGAAAACACACCCTTCCCTTTAAGTAATGGGCTCCCTGGGGAGCGAGTGATAGATGTTTGGAGGGTTTTGAAGTGCTGTTAAAATCTGACTTGCTTCTCTTGCAAGCCAAGACAAAATGCAGAGTTCTGTGTTTTATTTAATTGTGTGGCATTTTTCTTCAGTCCATCATGGTGTTTATTTAAATTTTACACCATGGTTTTCTGCTCAGTGTTATACTAATTTGTTGTGACAGAAGGTAGTTTTTAGTCTACTTGATTATTAAGGACTCTGCTCACTGGCTGTTTGTTTTTACTTTGGCTCCTCCTGGTGTCCTGGAGGCCTCGTAATCCCTGATTATTGCATCCCTGGGGTAGTTGAAGTGTTTTGTTGTTGAGGAAGAGATGACACTGGAATTGTGTTCTGTGGAGCATTTAAATCTACTGGACCCCATACATTACAGTGGCTTGTAAAATTAATCTCATTGGAGGAACTCAAACAGTTAGGCTTTTTTGCTTTATGTTGAAGCTATTAGAGGTCACGTCCAACAAATACCTGAATAGTCATGTCTGTTGGCCCTTGAGCGAGAATCTTTATATATATAAGCAGGGTATCTTTATAATGCAGTACAAAGCATTCTTAATGCTTATACTTACCATTATAATGCATTGTAAAGATATCTATAGTGCATTATAATGCATAATAAACATGGCTATAATATGTTGTCTTTTATATATAGCCATGTTTATAATGCCTTATGAATGAATTGCTATTTGTTATGAATATGTTTAGAAATGACTAAAAACATGGCCTTAAATAAAGCATTACCCGAAGAATTATTGTACAGTACTTTATTGTACTAAATGTTTTCATATTGTGCTTTAATACACAATGTTTAAAATGCAGCATTATCTGCAAAGTAACTAAACTGCTTCATATAGTAATTAAAGGCATGTTTCATTATGGTAGGACAGAGTAGCCTAAACTTTCTAAGCGATTGGCAATATTCAATCAACGCCCACATTGTTTAACATCCTGTTTTACAGAACGTCACGTGGACGTTACATGGGGGATATCTGTATATGCAAATCTGTAGAGCAGCAGAACAGGAGCCTTAGGGGGGTGTGCGGCACTCCTCTGGGGGGCCACAAACATTGAATTCCACATGAAAACCAACACAGACCCAACACATCAATGTCATTTTAAACCCTGGACATGTTATCCTGCTCTGAAGGGACTCCATGGCTTTCAGTGTAACTTGTGGTGAGACAAATAGGTATTAAGTATCAAGGGTGCAAGATGCTTCTTGGCATGAGGTTATGTGTAAGAGTTTCAGTATATAAGACATTTATAATGTTTCGGTGAGTATGAGCCACAAATGGTCCATATCAGTTAACCTTTGATTAATGTTACAGGTTCCCTGAAGAGGAAATGCCTTTTTAAGCAAACAGCTTTAAAAGCTGACTGGTGCATAAAGAAAGCGCTGCTATTTGTCTCGATTGGAAAGCTGTCTCTTCTTCTTGGACAGAGCGGCCCAGAAGCTGAACCTCTCCTCCAAGAAGAAGAAGCCACGGCCCGCGCCACCGCCGATGTGTGACCCGCCTCCTTTCCCCACCAACTTCAGTGGAGTCCTGCAAACATTACCACCACCTGCTCCACCCTGCCTGCTCCGCGCCGTCAGCAAGGTTAAAGACACCCCCGGACTGGGCAAGGTGTGTCACCGTGTCTGTCCCCCTCACCTTACTCAGAAGTGACCAGGACCACTTTCCTTACCCAGAACTGACCAGGGCCACTTTCCTTACCCAGAACTGACCAGGGCCACTTTCCTTACCCAGAACTGACCAGGACCACTTTCCTTACCCAGAACTGACCAGGACCACTTTCCTTACCCAGAACTGACCAGGGCCACTTTCCTTACCCAGAACTGACCAGGGCCACTTTCCTTACCCAGAACTGACCAGGACCACTTTCCTTACCCAGAACTGACCAGGACCACTTTCCTTACCCAGAACTGACCAGGGCCACTTTCCTTACCCAGAACTGACCAGGTCCACTTTCCTTACCCAGAACTGACCAGGACCACTTTCCTTACCCAGAACTAACCAGGGCCACTTTCCTTACCCAGAACTGACCAGGACCACTTTCCTTACCCAGAACTGACCAGGGCCACTTTCCTTACCCAGAAGTGACCAGGACCACTTTCCTTATTCAGAAGTGACCAGGGCCAGTTTTCTTACCCAGAACTGACCAAGGCCACTTTCCTTACCCAGAACTGACCAGGACCACTTTCCTTACCCAGAACTGACCAGGACCACTTTCCTTACCCAGAACTGACCAGGTCCACTTTCATTACCCAGAACTGACCAGGGCCACTTTCCTCACCCAGAACTGACCAGGGCCACTTTCCTTATCCAGAACTGACCAGGGCCACTTTCCTTTTTGAGCAATTTGGTGTTTTTTTCTGCTTACGGATCTCTGTGACAGTACAATAGCTCAGTAGGTCGCACTATTGCATTCCACTTCCTAGATTTGCAGCTTGAATCCTGCCTATGCATATGAGTTTCCTCCAGTAACGTGCAGTTAGGCTATTCACTTATTGCCCATAGTGTGAGTGTGCCTTGCCACCCTGGTGCTTCCCAGCCTCGTACCCTGTGCTGCTTGGGATGGGGTCCCTGACTAGGATAAGTGGCTGATGGATGGATGAGGCGGGAAGGTTAGTAATTGGTTGTTCAGGTTGTTTCCATCTCATTCAAGGCCTCATAGGAATCATAATGCCTGCTTTTCTTTCTATTCCATTCTCAGTCATCTGAAATCTCCTTCAAATAATACCTGTTTATTTGCCTTTTCTTTATGCTGGAGTATACAGTATGGGTATGTAAAGGTTTTCACAGTGTCGGAGTGACCATGAGGAACCGAGAAACAGGTGGTCACCTTGTCCACCAGCGTGTCTGAAGCAGCGCCGATAGGGTACCCTGGGTCAAAGGGCAGTGCAGATCTCAGAATTCAAAATGCCTTTTGTCATTTTGCAATATGTGCATTATTACCAGCAGTGTGGACTGTGTGTATGTGTGTGCGTCTGTGTGTGTGTGTGTGTGTGTGTGTGCGCGTGCAGCTTATGTTAATATTACATTGTGGGGACCAAATGTCCCCCAATTTTCAGGTCCCCACAAACATCTGTGAATGCAATCAAAAAGCGAAAAACTCCAAAAGTCTTGTATTTTGTTTTGTCATTTATGGTTAAGGTTACGGCTTGGCAGGGGTTGAGGTCATCATTCTGGGAGTAGAGTTTTACCCATAGAAATGAATGGATAGTCCCCACAAAGATATAATTACAAACCTGTTTGTGTGTGTGCGTGTGTGTGCATGTGTGTGTGTGTGTGCAACAGAAGAATGGAATAAAGTTGCGAAAAAGTTTATGCATGGCCCTGGATCTTGCTAAATCACAAAAGAAGCATGGTGTTTATGTTCCCACTCATGACAAATAGGCTATGAAGCAACTAAGGAAATGTTTGCGTCCCCCTGAGTGGTTTCAGTAAATGTCAAGCCGTACTTCAGGCTACTTAAGCACGTTAAACGGTGAGCCCTGATACAGCTGCCCTTTCTAATCCCCTGTCCTCTGTGCCTCTTCGATCAGTCTCTGGATGGGTAGCTGGATGGACACAATCACACATGAGGAAGGAATTAGAGCTAATGCCCAAACGGTTAGGTGAACCCAGTAGGAGGTAATGCTGATGGGAAGAGGTGAACCGTCTGCAGAGGTGGGGGGGGCAGCTAAACCCTGGCAAGACGCCATTGCGGCAGGCTTAAACCCCCACGCGAGCTGTGACATCCGTCCCCCCCCCCCCCCCCCTGCGAAATCTGCAGTACGTTCTCTGGCTGTTTCTTCTCTTTGACAAATGATCCTGCCTCGCTACATCGCCCTGCTGGCTCACCCCTCCCCGACTGCCGCCTGTCATGGGCGTCCGTTTTTCCGCTCTCTTTCAAACATTCGGTATTCGGTGACTGAGGAAACAAACGATGATTCTCCCTGGCAGTAGATCGGGCCTCATTAGGTGAGATCTAGTATGTTGCCCACCATATGCCCACCAGTTAATGAATGTACATCTACCAGTAGGCACCATGTCTTCCGTATACTTGCATGAACAATGGCCCTTTCAGTGTTTCCACCTTTAAGGGATCAGAAACGATTAGATTCGAAGCCGTACTCCGTCACTGGGAATCAGGCACTGTTTGGGGAACCTGCCGCATTGCAGGTCAGAGATACCTGAACCACTAGGGGATGTCTTACCCCACACTGCTCCTTGCAGGGTTTCTCCCCTTTGGTTTTTGCAAGGCATCATGTATTAATGGTTTGTGGCCCTTGATTGAGCTGGGTATTTGGAATGAACTATGGACTATGGACTAAACCGTAGTAAATCTTGTAGTAATTTTCTATTTTTTCTTTTTAAACCAAATTAAACCAAAAAGTGTCTGTTTCTCAATATGTTTGATTTGCCAATTTAATTTATATACAAAAATGATATTCTGTGTAATACCTTTATGTAGTACCAAGCAGGACCCTTTTTCTGTTGAACTCTTTCAAGGGAAGATGGCTTCTGCATTCAGAGGAACCTCTCTGCATGCCACTGCTGTACTGGTCTGTTATTTTTGCACTTGTGACCTTTCGTTTGTATTCACCAAACTGTCTATTCTCTTCTGAGCTCTGTAATTAGCGAGTTGTTTTTGGCAAGAGGACTTTGCCCCATTCTTCGTAAACTCTACACACTACGGTGTGTGAAAATCCCAGGAGGGAGGCTGAGATGCTGGAACCACCATGTCTGGCACCAACAGTCACACTTAGATCACACATTTTAGCTGTTGTAATGCTCAGCTGCACTGTAGCTGAACCTCCTCTCCCCATTGTAGATGTATTACATTCAAAGGTGCTGACATGTAGACTTTAAACATCTAAAGTTTCCCAATCCAGTCATTTGGGACTCACATACAGTCCACGGTTTCGCTCCCTCCCAGCTCCCCACCGGCCTCTGTACCAGGAGCTGGAGAGGAAGCAAAAATATGTGCTGTCTGGCAGGGAGCTCAGAGGGAGCAAAAATGTGGACCGACTGTGGGTCCCAGAGGAGAAATTTGGGAAACACTGATCTAAAGAATTAATCCTGATCTTAACTAATCTAAACAAAACTAGTTTGGTAATGATATACTGTTTTAAAGTTAATGCCAGGATTTATTCTCAGGTGGTTCCATTAGACCATTTCATTACCGTTCACTGACTCTGTTCCGATATGATTAATGAATAATTGTTTCAGTTCAGTTGCACTGGGACCTTAGTGAAGCTCTCATTTGCCTCTGTCATATTCCTACTGGCTCATTCCTAAACCATCCCTAACCTCCCCTCCTCTCCCTTGAAGCCTGATTTACACGCCCTAGGAGTTGGCAAATCTCCACTAGCGACACTGCACTGGGAACAATTGCCCTCCAAACCAAATCAATTTTTAATATCTCTTATTTCTAATAAGTCAAAGCTATAAGAGAACTGCGGCACCATACAATCTTGCGATACAGGAATTCAATATTTCATTCCTCTTTTGTTAGAAATGTCAGATGTATTTTGAGTTGGAAAGTCTTAATTATCTGAGAATTATTAACTGAATAATACGAAAACCACAGGAACTGTAATCTGTTGTTTTATGGTGCAATTTTTTGAAGTTATATTTTATAATAACAATTGTCATATTTTATTCATTATTCACATAGGTGGATGTTTCAGCTCCAGAAAGGAAAAAATCCAGACCAGGATTTTGTTTCTACCAACCACAAAGAGTGACAGTAACAGAGTACTCAACTGGTTGGTTGAAGCAAAATTTTGGTCTGGATTTTTACTTTCTGCATCTGAAATTTCCACCTCTGATTATATATAGTATATTAAAGCATTCCAAGTAAAATGCTTAATTAAAAAAATTGATAAAATTGTTTGAGAATGTAGGTAGTTTGTAGGGCAGTGAATTGTGTCTGAGGACAGCTGCGACCACACCGAGCAGACCTGGTCTGTTTCGCGCTGCCCTATGGCCATGGAGCAGACTGGGTTCAGCAGATCTTTGCCAAGATGCGACTCTTCAGATTCTACCCTCTGACTCCAGTGTCTTCCAGCTGCCAGTCCCCTGTGATCCGTTTTTTGAGACCTGGAACGTTTACAGTTCATCTCAAGGTAACTTCTGAGTAATGGGCTCCTCTGAGTCCCAGGGGTGTCCCGTGTAATTAGGTTTTGCCGTAATTAGGCAGACGGCGCTTGGAAAGCCACACAGTGTTGTGCTTTTCTTTTTTGGCTGGTAAAACCCTACGTAGGTCAGGAAATCACTGAGAGCAGCTGGCAGATTTAAGGTGATCACATCAGGTGCCCTAATCTGAAAGTGGGGCTCAGTCTGGGATGATTTGGGAAAAATGGCTCTTAGGAAGAGGGACATTAACTTAGCTGCAGGTAAAGTATAATCTGAAAGCATTACTTATTTTTACTGTCTGGATGCACCTACTGACAATCATTTACTATTCAACATGACCCTTAATGACCCCAAGCACACCTTGAGATTATGTAAGTGCTGCATTATCTTGCGAACAAGGAAAGAGATGGAATGCTGTGACAGATGACCAGCCCCCCACAATCCCCCAACCTAAACCCTATAGAGCTCTTTGGGATGAGGTGGATTGACGAATAAGAGCAAAGGTGGGCAACTTGTGCCCAGAACTTGTGGAAACTTCTTCAGAGCTGTTTGAGAAGCATTCCAGGTGGATACATTTGAAAGCCAGGTGAAAGAGTCTGCAATACTGTCATCGAAGCAAAAGGGGACAATTTTGAAGAGTCAAACATTTGACTGGCACTGTGTGTGTGTGTATGTGTGTATAGATATAGATAGATAGATAGATAGATAGATAGATAGATAGATAGATAGATAGATAGAGATATACACGTCCTACCTGTCATATCCGCCTGGCCCCCCGTCTCCTCCCTAATGTGGCCCTGATGAGCTACAGCTGTTGCTTGTTACCCCTGGTTAGTCTTTGTATTTAAGTATCTGTTTGTCTCATCAGCCCCAGTCTGGTCATTGACGTCGCTGGTCCTGTCTGCCTGTGTCCTTCCCCATTCTAGCCTTCAGATTTTGACCCTTTGCATTCTTGTTTGTTTCCCTGCTCCCATTCAGTTCAATAAACTCCTTTGGTTCGCCAAACACTGGCCTTTGAGTCCTTCACCTCGCACGCATGACATATGAAGGCTCTAAATATCTCATCTCGTGGAAGAGTATCCATAGAGTTGAAATTCACATCAAGTTCACAGAGTTGAAGACAACTCTTTGAATGCAGTGCTACACTCTCTACAGTGTTTGGTGATTTCAAAATGTTTCCAGTCATCATGACTACATTTAATTACCCCCCCTTAGTTAGTCTGGATACTTGAACCTGAGCTTTGCCTGGACATGCAGGTAAAAGCTATTATGCAAAGGTTATTATTATGAAATGTAAACACTCCGGACTGTTTCTATCAACTACACGTCCATTTGTGGTTTCCTGCTCATATCCAACAAAAATAAACAAGGACCCCACTGTATCACAAGAATGTTTGCAATATATCTGCTCTTGACAGTTGGGGAAATTTAAGTTCCAGGATGAGCTTATTGCGGGAAGACCTCCACTCTCACACAATTCAAACAAATTTAGAAGTGCCAGGATAAAGGCATTTTCCTTATCACATTTCCACTTTAGCTTAGGAGAGAAGTTACTAAAGTTATTAGCTAATGCCTTTAAACACTGGCCTTTTTTACCGACATTGTAAAACTTTCCTCTTTTGAATAAGTTCCAGTTCAATTATATTTTCAATTGTGCCCATACCTTCAGAGTTACTGTGAGAAAAAAATCAGGCTTTATGCTTCGAACTTAGAACACCTACACGATGCCGGAATTAAAGTCTTCATTCATTTCTTCTTCTTTATGTAACTTTTTCAGAGAAGCTTTCCGTGTCACCCACAGGGGCTCCATTTTCAATAGTTTTTAACCCCCCCAGCCCTGAATTCCATACCTGGGTAGAAATGCCCGCCACAGGGCGAAACATTCCCCGTAAAAACAAGAAACCTAAATTTGAGGACTTAATAATGTAATGCATTGTTGCATCCTTATGCAAATAAGCAACAGTGACAAACAGTAAAAGTAACCTGCGGACTAACACTGATTTGTCCAGAGTGTCTTTCTAAATCATCTTGTATGACAAATAAATAATGACATTGTGGGACAACTGTGCCAAACCCTGGGAAAGGTTTGCTGAGTGGATATCAGCCTCCAGGTCAGCAAAACCCAAGGATAGATAGTGCTCTGATGACAGTAGCTGTAAATGGAGATGATGAATTGGGATAGTGAAACTATGGACCTGAAGCAGGGAGAGAGCACAGGGACATGTTGTTGAAAGGTATGTGATAGTATTTGTCATATGAAATTGAATAATTAAGTGCTCATAAATATAACTGGATAGGTAGTCAACTGAACCTCTAGAAATAACTGAGATTACTTTTCATGTTAGACTATATGATAAAATGTTAATATTTTACGATGCAAGTAGCTTAATCTATGCCTCATCAGGAATCCAGATAGACTTGATGGTACCAAACTATAATAACAAAATCTTAATTTGTTTAGTGTGTATCTAGTGGATGTTCCCAAAAGCCTAACATTGAATATGGACAATAAATAATATAAAAGTTTTCAGTCAGATACTTTTACTCTGAAATCCATAACTCTTTTGTTTGCACTTTACAAAAAGGAACAAATACTTAGTAATAGCTCAGTTACTGCTGAAGTACAAATTATGAACAAATTATGAACAAACTTTAGTCGCTACTTGAGACAAAAGGTGCATCACAGTTCATTAATGGTGGGCAAACATTCCCTTGTGTTATTCATTACTAGTTCCTCCAGTAGTTCCTTCAGTAGTTCCTTAGTAGTTCCTTAGTAGTTCCTTCAGTAGTTCCTTCAGTAGTTCATAAAGGTTTACACGATTAACAGATATAGTAACAAATATAGTTACTGCTTGTGATGAAAGATGCATTATGATTAATTCACGATGAACAAATATGAAATCAGTATTTCACTTCTGTTATTCATCACTTGTTACTTCTGTAGTTCCTTCATTAGTTTCTTCAGTAGTTCGCAAAAGTTAACAGAATTCCATATAGTAACAAATATAGTAACTGCCTCAAATAAAACATGCATTACGATTCATTAATGATTAATTAACATGAGATCAGTATGCAACTATGATTTAGTTTGTGGTAAATTAATACATTAGTAATAGTATGCTATGTGATTTGTGCTGCCTCAAGTAAAGTGTTACCAATCTCTCTTTATACCTCTGTCTTGCCTCTCCCTTCCCAGCTAACATAGTTGTCTGAATCTTAAAACATGCATTGTTTTAAGCACAAAACCCCTAGTCTAAAACCATATTTATTACTTAAAATGTTAAATAGCTGTTCTATTCAGTATTTGCTTATAAGCTCAGGAATGGTTTACCTTATTTTTTTCTCATCTGTGTCTTGTGTAAAAAAACATTCTTGAAGGAAACCTAATGCACAAATGGACAGTTCTGAATGATGTGGCCATTCATTTGGGGAAGCTGCAGTCCTTCATTGCAAACAGATGGCGAGAGTGACGCAGACACAGGCAAATTTACTTTTAAAAGGGAGCACGGCTACACAAATATATCAGTAGGCAGCTCTGTCAGAAGTGATATCTGTGGGGACTGATTTAGTGTAGCTTGGGGTCACAGGAAGCTTGGGCTGCTTAGCCTTTCAGGAAGATGCCATCTGTATCCTGTCTAGTGAGGGGGCATCTTTCAGCGCAGCTATTACCCAGAATTCCACATCAAGAATCCTTCTGTCATATGGAGAGATGCCACATTAGTACATTTCCTATTGTCCTGGAACTGCAACAGCAGGTAAACATAGTAGCAAACAGAGGACTTTAAATTCTACCTTTTCTTTTCGGGGACATTGTAAAGGGTTCGAATAAATAGCTTTTTTATCAAAACACAGGCAGCATCTTCCAAATGTACTGCTGCCATGAAGTACGCAATATCACAGATCTGCTGTCTTTAAAGTAATGCAGCAGATTTTAACAGAGAAAATATAAAAATAGTTATAAATCTAGTCTGCCAGGTATATGGATGAATGTGTCAAAGCTGCCCATCTGTAGGTGAGGCTGGAGAAGCAGGTGTGATAAAAAGACAGATCAATACATGGTGCGAATGACGGCTGGTGGTTGGGTGCTGGAAGATAAAGAGCTGTGCCGTGGATGAGAGTGACAGAGATAGGCTTTAATGTCCAGGCAGTGTGTACGTCTAAACACAGGACTGCGGTGCCTGCCTTTTCACTGCATTCATCACAGGATGCCACGATTCCCCACTGCATCGGCCTAGGATGCATTGGGAGTCTGGACTTTCATCTTCACCGTTTTTTTCCCTGTGCTGGCTGACCTTCTGAAAGACCTGTCATATCAAGGTGGAACTCAGCCGGAGTTTAGGGCCGTGCCGTTCTTGCTCTCCACAATGGTATCAGGTGCAGCAGGCTGTGTAGAGGCTGCTTCTAGCACCCTTTTAACCATCTCGCCAATTTTCCTTTTGCTGAACATCTGCCGTTTTAGTTTTAAGTGAAGAAGAACAAGACAATGGCTCCAAGCACCGGGCCGTTTTTTGGGGGACTATCGGATCTTTCACACCCCATTGAAGATTAAAAAACGTCCGACATCCAGAAGACCAGAAAACCTTTGTTCCTTAGACGGTTTTTTGTGCCGATGATGAAAAGACTTGCTTTAATGTCCAAATCCTCTGATAAAATTAAGATGATGGAGTATCTGACTAAGCTAAAGCTTTTTTTTTTTTAATCTGTCTAGGTCAAAGTCATGCTGAGGGTTTGCCCGCTGTTGCCATCGGAGACGTCCGAGTCACGGTCCTTCCTGAAAGTGGATCCACGCAAGAAGCAGGTGACGATCATGGAACCGGTGGCCAGCGTGCCCCATGGCACCCCGCAGAAGCGCTCAGGCGGCAGCCAGGTGCCCCCCAGGATGTTTGCCTTTGATGCCACCTTCCCCCACGAGGCATCCCAGGTATGGTTATTTCTAGGGCTGACTAAAATCCCCCCCACCCCCTTCCACTGGCTTTTGTTCTTATTCCAAGCTGTTCCATTTGTGGCCTGGAGTTCTCGAACCAGTACTAACAGGAAAGCAGGCCTAGGGTCCATGCACTGATGCTGATGCCCATATGGAAGTGTGTGTGCCGTAAGGTCTGATCTGCCATACTGAGCACTCTCCCCCCTGCTGCCCCCTGCCCAGGCTGAGGTATGCGCTGGCACCGTGGCAGAGGTCGTCCAGTCTGTGGTCAATGGAGCAGACGGCTGCGTTTTCTGTTTTGGACACACGAAGCTGGGTGAGTGTGCTCGCAGCGCTTACACCATGGCTTCTCTGGTTTTGCACAATTTCTATACTATGGCCGTAATCCACTTCCAGTTCTTTGTGAATTTTCCTTACCAGGCAATACTTATTTCATTTTAAACTTAAATGGTTGACGGCACTATAATGACATACTGTGCATCCAACAATGTACATATTATTTTTCAGTGCATACCAAACAAAGTATATTTTATCGTTCCCCACTCTAAACATTAATCTTTGAAATTCCTGTCTTTCTATATACAAATTTAATTGCAATTATCTTAGCTGACACTTGCCAGATTTCTATGCCAAATTGTTGAACCTGTAAAGCATCCAATCACAGTACAAAATGGGCATCTAATGAAAAATTGAGAAAACAAAAAATGTAACAGATTTTTAATTTTCTATACCTATTTATACTGCCAGCATAGTGTTTGTGGATGATGGATGGAGCGATGGATGTTTTTATGTGTAAAACAATCAAACCTTCTACTGCTGATCTTGAAGCTGTCAGTGGGTCCCGCTTACGCATTTCAGTGATCATCTCCGACTCCCTGGGGAATGTTGTTTTTGTAATTATTCACGATCCTTTAAAAAAGGCATTCGGCCCCCTCAGTGTTGGAATGTGTGATTCATCCGGACGCTCTAAGCGGTTTTCTGCTGACATGCGTATCTTCGCTGCTCTGGGGGCCACGGCCTCTCATCACCGGCTCTGGGGCCCTTTGAAGTCCCTGTGACCGTCAGGGCATTACAGACTGAAGCCAGCTGGAGGGTGACTGAATGTTTACTTTTTTTCCCAGAAATAAGTGCTGCTAAGGGCTTATATCTTGTTTAAGTGCTTCCCATTCCCCTCGTGACGATGAATTTGCTTTTTCTTTGTCTCCATTTGCACTAATGATGCCAGACGAATGACCCTCGTACACTGATACTTTGAAGGAATTAACTGTTACAGTACTTAAAGTAACAGCGGATCTTGTTTCACTCAGCCTTGATGGTTAAGCTGAATAAATCAGTGTTGCACTCTGCCTTCCCATCTTTGACTGATAATACAAAGACAGGAGAAGTCCATCAGCACGAGGAAAACATAATGGATTGGCAATAAATCTGTACCTGTGATTTATGAAGGTATTAAAAACATACAGTTGATTACTGAAGACAATGGCAAAATGTCAACGTGCAATAAAGTGTTTTCATTCTTTAATGGAGGCTCTTAGCATAATAAAAACGAGTTGAGGGTGTAATTGTATCTACAGGATTCTTTCCCACATTACATCACCCACTATTAATGTGATGGAATCGCTGAGCATCTTTAAGAGGTTTTTACCATGTAGAAAAGGACATTAATCTTTTTAAGGTGCCTGGGTCTTACAAGTAATGGGCCTTTGGTGTAAAGATGGGAAGGAGATGTCGTGGTGTTTTTGTTCACAGATCTAGGTCAGAGTGACACGTGGGGGCTGGTGGTTTAGGGCATGTTTGACGTACGAGAGGGCGTCTGTGGAGGTGCCAAAGATGGATTTGTCAGTGCAAAAGCTGGCTATGTGAAAGCAAAATAAAAAAACAATGTTCCCCACTTATGTTTTCTGTTAGCAATATGCTGTATGTACAAGCAAATATGGGTATGTGTGTAGAAACAAAGTAAGCATGTGCACTGGATAAAAGTGTATGATAAATTTTGTGTGTCAGAGTGAATGCATATGCAAGTACAGACGCTCCTCTACTTACGAACTTTCAACTTACGAACTTTCAGACATACGAACGAAGAGTACTGTAAGTCCAAATTGTGTTCCTTGGGCTCCTGCTTCCTGTCTGCAACATCAATTGTTTTTTTCTGAGCGCCAATTCCACCTAGTACGACTTGTGGCCGCTACTCTGCAATACTGGTGCGTACTCCCAGCATCCTAGTTCTTTGTACTTGCGTATTCCCTTAACATGATGTTGAATAACAACTTACGAACATTTCAAATTATGAACGGTCGTTCGGATAGTAACTCATTCGTAAGTAGAGGAATTTCTGCCTGTGCAGATTTCATAGCCTTAGATTAATGTTTCCCAACCCAGTCCTCGGGGAACCCCGGATAGTTCACATTTTTGGTCCCTCCCAACTCCCGGTCAATCAGGAACACCGAATCCATGGTACAGGTGCGCTGGGAACTGAGAGGAAGCAAAATCGTGGTCTGTCTGGGGTTCCCCGATGACTGGGTTGGGAAACATTGCCTTAGATCAACCTTGTGTCTCGTACTAATGTTTAGCTGAGCAAAACAAATGTCTGCAGACATGTGTAGCACTGTGCGTGGCCCATATCAGTGAAACTCGGCCACTGCAGGGGTCCTGGGGCCGAAACTACATCATGCAGTTCATAGTGTCAGGTTCCCTACTTTTTGGGGAGTTGATCGCATTTTGTACTGAATTTGAGTGCAATGTTTCCCTCATGTTCAATGTAATGTTTACATGCATGACTGTCAGACTTGATTTCAGCTGAAGATGGGTAAAGATTGCCAAAGAACTCACTGAAGAATTGTAGTATATCTTCATCGCTCTTCAGTATGTTTGATAAGAACTGATTTTTATAACAGTGTGTGGAAGAGCAAGTGAAAATGTATATGTCTATCCAAATGTGTGTGTGCCTGCTTATCTATGTGAAAAAAGCATAACATCGCTTACCTACTGTAAGTATATACAGGCGAATGGGTTCAATCGTAGTACAAAAGAGAAACTTAATTTTAATTGAGAATCGTGGTGAATGATAAATGAAACATTGTTAGATCACATGAGATGATTATGGGACTAAGCAAAGAATAAAATTGTCATTAATAATAAATGTACACTGCCTGCTCACAAAATGTCTAATGACTATGTATTTTTTGACTTTCACAGTTGTAACGCCTTAGAATCTTTGCTGGATCTTGATAGCAAAGCACAAGTGACACAAGCATTTCTTTTATTTTATGTTTGATTGGCATATACAGTCTTCAGCCGAATGAAGTGGGTGGCCCACTGCCATCGAACATTATATTTCACCAGAACTTCCATCCATCCATCCATTTTCCAAACCGCTTATCCTACTGGGTCACGGGGGGTCTGGAGCCTATCCCGGAAGCAATGGGCACGAGGCAGGGAACAACCCAGGATGGGGGGGCAACCCATCGCAGGGCACACTCACACACCATTCACTCTCACATGCACACCTACGGGCAATTTAGCAACGCCAATTAACCTCAGCATGATTTTGGACTGTGGGGGGAAACCTGAGTACCCTTAGGAACCCACCAGAACTTCTTTAATGAAATATGCATGAAAATGTAGATTGGTAAGATACTGTATGCAAGTCACTTCTGGTGAGATGACAGAGGTACAGTTCTGAATGTGCCCCCTGAAATTGTGGCTGTTCTTTTGACTTGTGTTGAACTTTAGTGCTGTGAGATGAGTAAATAAAATGGGTTCAGCTATAGCGACACCTAGAAGATGTCAAAAGACTGCAAGATCTAATTGCAAGAGATTTTAAAACAGAGAGCAGTATATGCAATATAACGCAGTTCTAAAAAATGGCCAATCGCTTTGGTTGACAAATTATTGATTGCATTTACTATACCTTTCAGCAATTTAATTGCAGCCAGCATGTAATTATCTCTTTCTGCATTTGTAGATTGAGCAAAATGACACAATGTGTGCTAGTAAATGCTCAGCCAAACTGAAAATTGCTCTGAAAAGTGTGGTTATTTCATCTAACTTAAGCGTAGCTGATTTCACTGTAAATTAATCTACTCAAAGTTGTGCAGTTCCACAGATTCTTAACCACCAATTTAATCAGAATACAAACCAAATATTAATTCTAAGCCTGGATAGTATAAGAGAAATGGAAATATATACTGTAAAGATAGATAAACATTATTTATATGAACATTCAGGGCCTTGCATGTTGTTTATAATGTCCTAGGTTTCTTAAGTCGATCATGGAGATATTTTGGCAGGACAGGCATTTCAAAGAAGTTGACACGACTTGGCTTATGGTTCAGCGAAGGTCTTAAAGCAGTTGTTTTTCTCATGCGATTAACTGGAGCAAATGTTCAGAATTCACTAGGTGTATGCGATACGTTTATATATAGCAACGATTTCTGTGGACTGAGTGAGTTTTGGTTCCCAAGGCTGTAACATATTCTATGCATAGGTGTTAAATCTCATGGTTTATCATGAGTGAGACTTGCGGTTTTTTTTTTAGCCAATTTTTCCATCTTACAGCAAAACTTAACATAGAAGACCCCCCCCCTCCCCAATGCATATTTGATGGGCCACCATTTTCATCAGATTTTTTAGTTTTGTGGCACAGTTGAGATGTGTGGATGAGGGAGTCCCTGATATTGACACTTTCATGGCAAAAACAATGATATACGGACTGAGTGAGTTTTGGAAATTTGCTCTTAGTTATTTGTTGATAGCATCACTCTGATGTTAAGGGCCAAAGTTAATCAGATCCAAACTAAGCAGGGTTGAGCCAAACCATCTTTAAAAAGTATTTACACAAATGTAACTGAGATTCACGAGATACTTTCGAGACTGACTTTCGATCACTGTGCCCTACAGGAAAGTCGTACACCATGATTGGGAAAGACGACTCCACGCAGAGTCTCGGAATCATACCCTGTACCATCTCCTGGCTCTTCAAGCTCATCGACGAGAGGAAGGAGAAGACGGGGTCCCGCTTTTCCATACGCGTATCTGCTGTGGAGGTCTGGGGGCGGGACGAGGTCCTGAAGGATCTCCTGTCTGAAGTGGCAACAGGCAGCCTGCAGGACGGCCAGAGTCCTGGCATCTACCTTTGTGAGGACCCCATCTGTGGAATGCAGGTTAGGCAATGAGGAGAAAGGTACTCGTTTTAATGAGAAGTACTCTCTGTGCCTCTGTCATCTTCAGAAAGTCCTTAATGTTAAATGAAATGCTAATGTAAACTGGCTACATGAGTTTTAGCTTGATACTGTATCTGTATTCCTCAGAATAAGAAATAAACATGTAATTTCTCCATTTCTCATCCTTTTAATCTTCCTTAACAGCTACATTAACTCGTCCCTTCCAGTTCCTCCAAACTTCTAACATACTGCACATGCTTGTGGTACTAAATATTGCTATAGATCTGTCTCACATTCACCATAAGATTAATTGTGTGTTGATAAACCTCATTTATACTATTTTATGAAAAAGCAGATTCTGTTATGGTAACTGAGTATAAATTTGGAAAGAAAGGATGGAACTTTATTTAACTGTCTAATATAGATGAATTATTCAGGAGCATAACTGCAGCACTGAAAGTAAAAGAAATAAATTTTCAGTTTATTCCTGTTTCTAAGTAATTAAGACCTGTTATTGGAATGTACAGGAAGTCTGTTGTGTTTGTACTCCCCGCCTCCGCTCACCCACCACCTCCAACCCACCCCAGCTCCAGAACCAGAGCGAGCTGAGAGCCCCCTCCCCAGAGAAAGCTGCCTTCTTCCTGGACGCTGCCATGGCGGCGCGGAGCAGCAGCAGGCCCGACTGCAGCGAGGAGGATCACCGCATGTCACACATGCTCTTCACCCTGCACATATATCAGTACCGCATGGAGAAGGCTGGGAAGGGCGGCAGTGAGTGCAAACTGACTGGGGGTCTGCTCCACTGTCTCACTGTCTGTCTGACACACAGACCAGGGTCTGCTCCGCTGTCTTACTGTCTGTCTGACACACAGACCAGGGTCTGCTCCTCTGTCTTACTGTCTGTCTGACACACAGACCAGGGTCTGCTCCGCTGTCCCACTGTCTGTCTGACACACAGACCAGGGTCTGCTCCGCTGTCTCACTGTCTGTCTGACACACAGACCAGGGTCTGCTCCGCTGTCTCACTGTCTGTCTGACACACAGACCAGGGTCTGCTCCGCTGTCTCACTGTCTGTCTGACACACAGACCAGGGTCTGCTCCGCTGTCTCACTGTCTGTCTGACACACAGACCAGGGTCTGCTCCACTATCTCACAGTCTGTCTGACACACAGACCAGGGTCTGCTCCACTGTCTCACTGTCTGTCTGACACACAGACCAGGGTCTGCTCCACTGTCTCACTGTCTGTCTGACACAAAGATTGGGGGTCTGCTCCACTATCACACAGTCTGTCTGGTGCAAAGATTGGGGGTCTGCTCCACTATCACACAGTCTGTCTGACGCAAAGATTGGGGGTCTGCTCCACTGTCTCACTGTCTGTCTGACACAAAGATTGGGGGTCTGCTCCACTGTCTCACAGTCTGTCTGGCACACAGACTGGTGGTCTGTTCCACTGTCTCACTGTCTGTCTGACACAAAGATTGGGGGTCTGCTCCACTGTCTCACAGTCTGTCTGGCACACAGACTGGTGGTCTGTTCCACTGTCTCACACTCTGTCTGACACAAAGATTGGGTGGTCTGCTCCACTGCTTGCAGTCTGTCTGACACCCGCAGAGTACTAATAGTGCTGAGCCCTTTAGGCCCTGTTTGCAACTGGTATAACATGCGTCCTGGGTGATCTGATCTCAAGTGGGCAGCACTAATGATGTCCATTCACACCTGATGAATCACCACTGACCACTGGTAATCGGATCTCACCTCATAAATAGTATTATGTTTCTTGCTAACATTTATCTTCTACATACAATCTTAAAATTGTATTTCGTAATAACGTTGTGATTTTCATTCGACAGTGATTATAAAATATTATTTCACAAAATGCAAATGTGATTTCTCAAATAATTCCAAATATATTTCACAATAACATTCAACTTTTCACATTGTAGGCATGCATTCCTATGCCACGTCAACACAACACAAATTTACGCATTAAAAAAGTCTTTCAGTACTTACGTAATACTTTTCTATTCCGGGGCAAAAAGTTCAGTCTGTAATGCATTATGTTGGTTGGCATATGATAATATTTCAGCTTTTACTCATAACCAATGATGATCAAAATCAAAGAGGTTCTGATTCGCAGAATTATGTCTGACCAAGCAAGTTATGTAAAAGAAGCGAAGTAAGCGAGTTGAACTGAATTTCTGACCAGGAGTTCAAGTAGGCCTACCTGGACAACTCGATATAGAACTATATAAATAATCACACTATTATTATGTGTTTTTTATTAATATATCCATTATCTAGGCTATTGAACGCACATTCTTACTGTTAACACTTTAATTTTGCGTTCATGTAATTTTTACTGGCATGTTTCACCAATATTAATAAAACATGGAGCAGCTTTGACATAAATAAGGAAGCTTCATCAAAGTGCGCATTAAATATCATCTGTGCAAATTTAAAAACATCTTTAATAAATCACTTGTTACACTATTTATTTTTCCCGAATTTGCACGGATTAATGATGCGCACTTCTGACAACGTTTCCATTCAAATGGGTCGCGACAGTCCGATATTAAACCAACTACCTAGAAAATTCAAACTTATTTTTTAGTATTGTAAGGAAAATGATGCATTGTTGTTCACAATGCAGTTTAGTACGCAGTTGCCCACTCTGCGCTGGATTGCGTTCTGACATAATTCCTATGTCCAATGCTGTTCGCGTGTCTAATGAATACGTATGTACTTCCACTCACAGAAGGACATCAGCTGGGTAGGCGGTTCTTCCACGCAGCCCAGGACGCATTCGCGTTAAGACTGTTATAAAAATGTGTCCATATGCATCCCAAATCGATTTGAGCAACTGGATCTCGATGCGTTTTCAATGCGATCTGGATTTGTTCACACCTGTATTTAGTGCTGTTCCCTTGTGATCGGATCACCCAGGATGCATGTCAATACCAGGTGTGAACAGGGCTTTAGAGAGTAAGGTTGACTTTGAATATGCTGGTGGACTCAAGAGGGCCCAGGGATGCTCGAAAATAACTACTGTATAGCTAATCGGGCATCTTATTAAATTCTGTTTTTTCTTCTGTTATTTCCAACAAGAATCATCCTTGTTAATAAGTCTGTCCTCGCAGAGGTTATATTTCGGAATCTTCCAGAGGGGAGTAATGTCGCAGTCAGCATTTCTTTATGGACTGAGCACTCACAAAAAAATATTCCCTTTAAGATGGTTTGCGTTGAAAGACTTCCTCTTTCATACTACAAAAGGTTCAATTATGTAAGTGGTAGCAGTTTCTTCAAATTTGCATCCTCCTGGATATATTAGTCTATGTCAGTCGTTCAAGCTGATTTTAATAATACATTTCAGATCTGAGTACTGACTATAAACATATATGTTTTAAAAAAATCTCTTATTTAAACCCTCTGAACGCTAATCACCGATACCCGGAATCTGCAGATTGCCTCCAGAGGACGTGACTAATTTCTGTTATCGTAAACAGACTGTGCTCTGGTTGCCCACTTGCGCCAGGGCTGCACATCTAGGAGGCCTCATGTAGCTTCATGTTCTTTTAATTAAACAGCGTGTATCAGTGCAGGGCTTATGACACCCTAAGAGGGGAGAATAGCTGACACAAAGTAACTGTGCTTCTATACCTCTCAGTTAATGTAAAATATAAGGTAAGGGTGGGCAATCTTACCCAGAAAGGGCCGCTGTGTATGCAGGTTTTCACTGCAACTCCCTAGTTCAGGGGTGTGAAACTCCATTTCTGGGGGGCCGGAGCCCGGTGTAACTTAACTCTTTCCCTGTTCCCACACAAATGATTCAGCTCAAGAACTGTGTGGTAATTAGCACGAGGAGTTGAATCAGGTGTGTTAAATGAGGGGAAACCCAAAAATGTTCTGGACTCTCGCCCCCCAGGACTGGAGTTGGGCACCTCTGTCCTAGTTAGATTATTAATTAGAGGACTGATTGACTGAAGAATCCTCACACCTGGTTTTGAACAGCTAACCTAAAGGTTACCCCTAAAACCTGGACACACACTGGCCCTTTGCAGATGAGATTGCCCACCCCTGATATAAGGCATGTTTTATTTATTTATTTTTTTTACTTTCTCAATGAAAAGCCTTTATTTTCTGTGTAGGGAAAGGACTTTATGTACCATACTGAGGGTCTATTTCTGTTCTGTCAGGGGTCTTTCATCTTAAAGCCTTTTCACCATTGCCAGCTTCATCTCAAGCTGTTATTCTGTGCTACTCTGGCATCTGTTAGTGGTTGCCAGTTAGCACGGACTTGATGGATAGTTAATAGAAAATACCCAAGTCAGTCCTCCAGCTGACACCGGTCTCCTGTTCACATACACCGTGCCAGGGGACTAGTTTACACGCAGTACATCTTTAGAGGTGCTTTCGTGTTAAAGTTATAACTGACAGGTCAGACATTCCCTTGTGTCTGAGACATGCTTCCAAGGAAAATGTCACAGATGGCAGTGATGCTGTATCTTCTGGCGCTACAGTCTTTTCTGGTGCAGTGAGGCTGGTCGCCATGTCAAAGTCAGGAGGGAAATTGACTTAATTCTGCTTGCGAGTCTGCGATTCAGGAAGCAGAGAGCATGCTGGGAATTAGCCACCAGAACGAGCGTGGTTCTGCCGCTCGCATAACTGATTGGTTTCACTGTTGGCCGGCTGATTCAAGCACCTTTCTTATTGCCTTGCATTTTGTGCCATGTTTATATGAACTGCTTTAGCTCAATATTAATTCAGGAGCCCCTTTCCAAATTGCTTCTCTATTACTCCAATGAGCTCTTTATTCTATACTGTTCATCCCCTAATTTTTCTCCCTTTCAACCCTCCCTTTAGTGTCGGGGGGCCGGAGTAGGCTGCACTTGATTGACCTGGGCAGCTGTGCTAAGGTGCCCAGCAAGACCCGTGACAGCCCTGCCGGACCCTGCCTCTCCCTCACAGCCCTGGGCAATGTCATCCTGGCCCTGGTCAACGGCAGCAAACACATCCCTTACAAGTGCGTAGGTCATGTTGCACGTCTGTGAGTGTGTGCGTCCAGGCGTAGCTGCTGGGTGGAGCCTGCCAGTGAGGATCGATGCGATGTCTGTACAATGTCAACACTGTTTCCCAGGGTGCGTAATATAAAATAAAACCTTAAACCTCAATTAAACCACAATTAGAACCAATATTTATGTAGTCGATTTCAAGAAGCAGTTTTACAATTTAGGGAGTTGAGTGATTTTCAGATCTTGAGATATACAGTAGATATAATTAGGTATCACTGATGTACCTAAGGTAGTGCAGTGGTTAGCACTGTCGCCTCACACCTCTGGGACCCAGGTTCGAGTCTCCGCCTGGGTCACATGTGTGTGGAGTTTGCATGTTCTCCCCATGTCATCGTCGGGTTTCCTCCGGGTACTCCGGTTTCCCCCCACAGTCCTAAATTGCCCATAGGTGTGCATATGTGAGTGAATGGTGTGTGAGTGTGCCTTGCGATGGGCTGGCCCCCTGTCCTGGGTTGTTCCCTGCCTCGTGCCCATTGCTTCCGGGATAGGCTCCGGACCCCCCGCAACCCAGTAGGATAAGCGGTTTGGAAAATGGATGAATGGATGATGGATGACAATATTTATTCCTAAGATGCAGAAAGTGCTTGATTTATATAAGAATATATGTCAGGGTCGGTGCTGTCCAACTTTGCCCTTTGTGTCCCCTCCCCACTTGGCCAGCAGGGGTTGCTGTCCTCCTCATTGTCTCTTGCCCTTTAACCCAGTGGGCCTAAGTCCCTAGTGTGTTTCCCTGTTCCACCGACCACTGCATAGCTCTGGGTGTGCATAGCTGCATAGCTCTGGGTGTGCATAGCTGCATAGCTCTCTTGAGTGTACAGCTCAGAGACTGTTACCCCTCTGATCATTTGTTTGAGGTTCGCTATCTGTTATTTTGTCTTTATTGCTTTTTTTGTTTCCGTAGTGTTTACCTTCCATTTGTTTCCCTGTTTCAGGTTTGTCATGCTCATGTCCTGTTCTCTTCTAGTCCTCTTTGTATTTTTCTGTGTCTTCCCAGTTTGTATTTTCTGGGTTCGGTGTTTGTTAATTGTTCCATCCGTTGCTTTCTGTCCCACGCCCTCTGTGATTGATTGATTGTCTGATGTTCCACACCTTGCCCCCCTCGTTAGCCTGGATGCGTATCATATTTAAGTGCCAGTTCCTGCTCTCTTCTTTGTGTTCTATGTTCCTGCATGGCAGCTGCGGTCATGGTACTGTGTATTAGGAGATATGTTTGGCGCTAAGTCCTACTCCTTGTGTTTCTCTGTTCCCTGGTGTTTATTTTATGGTTTCTTTAGCTGGTTCTTATTTTTCCCTGTTAGTTTTTGACCCCTTGTGGACCTGCTATTTTTCTGACTTTTTTTATTCGTTCTGTTTAATTCAGTAAATCCTTGTTTGTCTCAGAGCCACATATGGATTGTCACCTTTTTCCTGCGGGTGCTGTGACAAAATATCCATTCATTCAAGGTGCTTCCCGAATTCCAGCAGGTGCACATATGATGTACGTCACTTTAGAAAAGGCGTGAGTCTGACCGGAGTGTAGGTCTGTCTCCTCCACAGTCAGGTCACTGTAATGATACTGACAGGCTCGCCGAGCGAATGAGAGAACAGGGGCGGCTGCTCTCTCATATCCGTGGCTTCACTCGAGCCAACCTGTACTATAGGCGTGGTGGAGATGGGGCAACTCTGCTCATCCTGGCCCCATGTGAGCCTCCACTCTGGGGATATCGTAGCAGGAAGGGCTTTATGACATGCCGGATCTCCCACCCCACTTCTGGGTACCCACAGCTCCCGCCGCAGAGCTGAAATTTAATTACGGCACACTCGTATTGCCAAGCAGAGCCCCGGTTTATGGTGGAACAACAAGCATGGCGACATTATGCAGATATGCAGCTATGACTGATGTGACTCCATGGTGAATGTCATTGACCTCATATTTAATCTGCTTTAAGAGAAATACCGACCATTCCACTTCCTAGTTCTTTCGTTATCCCCCTATAACGAGACACTTAAAAGGATCTAATTTTGTATGATTGAGGAGCAGAAAAAATTATTCTGACCTAGAACAATAAGCAGCGTGCTTCTGTGGAGCATGAAGTGAATTAAATGCCCTCCCTCCATCCCAAGTGATGCACCCCAGTGATGCTGTATCGCCCCGAAACACAGTGAAGACACATAAAAGTAATAGGTCAGAAAAGTAATTTCATTGTTTTACGCAATGACAATAAACTGCTTGAATTAAAACAATTTACCTTTTAATTATCCCATCATTTTCAAAATCAGATTACTGCCACTACACCTTTATGTCCCTAAAGTAGCTTCATTTATCTTAAGTCCCCATGAATTAATTATGCTTAACTGTAATCAGTCACCAGAAGGTGTTAATATAGGAAGTGGTTTGAAAGTAGACAAGGCTGGGTGTAACTAATGCCATGTTACTATGGCAGTTATTTCTTACTATTGGCACGTACCCACTCACTGCTTAAGATGTCAAGACCAATTAACACCAAGTATTAATTAACTCTGTTAGCGCACGTAACATCTCATTTACCTCAAGAAACAGTTTCATTGTGGATACGTGTATATCAGGCGTAATGCACCAAACTGCCTGTCTGTGTACAACAATCTATTCGTTATGAAGATTTTAAAGTACATGTCCAGTAGGGCTAAACGCATATATGAAATATCCAGTTATTAGGTAGTTTTAAATAATTATACACAGTAATGGTCATTATCATAACCTTTTTAAAATGGAGATTTCATAAATGACATACGACTTGTGAATAATTGGCATCTTCATTATAATGACATTTTAATTAAATCCATTTAAATACTGGAGGATTTTTAGTAGTTGCAATTAAGGTTAAGTACCTTGTTCTCTTGTACAATAACTTGCCTTTCCTGAGATATCAGCTGATAATCAGGATGTAATTACTATGGTAGCTGCAGTCCTACAGATCTTCTGTCAGGAAACTAATTCCGTTAAGCACGGTGACAGTGTACACTATGTTGAAACAGTATTATATCCCTATCTCATTAGTCGCCATGGGGATTGCTGAATGGCATCTTTCAGAAAGTAAATACATTCATTATGGCTGACAGCATGTTTTTAGAGTAAGGAGGCATTAACCCAAGATGAATAACTTACCACCTCTTAGGTCTACAAACATTTTCCAAAGTTATCATCTGTAAAAGCTGTTGTCAGAGGATTAACACATCATCAAGGAATCTTGAAAACGCATCATACCAATTCCATTCAGTGTCCTTAATAGTGAAATTGCAGTTCGGATCTGCTTGAAGTAGATCTTAAGACTTCCAAACCCAGGACATAACAAAGTAAGTAAGAAATAAAATATCAAGGAAACACCATTAATGAGACAAACTCTCACCCACCCCACACACAAATATACAGACACGCATACAAACAAGCCTATAGTGCATCTCTATGTCTGTGTGCTGAAACTGCTTTGCATTTATCAGGAACTAGGAGCGTGAAGCAGTGTAAATATACCAGAGTACAACTGGATTGCATGAACAATGTAGGAGGACTGAGTTCTGCCCACTAAAGTAGTTCTGGTATGTGTTTCGCAGGGATAGTAAGCTGACCATGCTGCTAAGGGAATCCCTGGGCAACATTAATTGCCGCACCACCATGATCGCCCACATCTCCAGCTCGCCCAGCAACTTCTCCGAGACGCTCTCCACAATCCAGATAGCTTCAAGAGTGCTCAGAATGAAGAAGAAGAAGACTAAAGTACGTGCTTGATATAGTCCGCTTCAGATATGTCCTTTCTGCACTTACCACAACTCTTTCATCAGTCTAACTAAATCTATGTATATTCAAAGGTAATTTTTCATGTTTACGACACAGAACAGATCTTTGACTTAGCTTGTCTTTCCATATTCACATCAGCAATACACTTCTAGCTCGTCTGGTGGGGAGAGCTCCTGTGAGGAGGGGAGGATGCGTCGGCCGACCCAACTGAGGACCCTACATTCTCGCAATGTGGTGGACTCTGACCTGCCTCTGCTACAGCTCTCCAGTGACCCAGATGACTACTCCAGCAGTGAGCAGTCATGTGACACAGTCATCTATGTGGGGCCTAATGGTTCCGCTCTGTCAGACAAAGAGCTGACGGACAATGAGGGTCCCCCAGAATTTGTGCCCATAATACCCTCGCTACACAAGAACAAGGCCGAGAGAGTGAGACCATCACCTCAGCTGACGCTGGATCCACAGTTAATTCAGCAACCTCAGCAGCAGCCATCGGGCGATGATTCGCAACTGGGCAAGCGTGAGCAGGACTGTCTCAAGTGCAACACATTTGCTGAGTTGCAGGAGAGACTAGAGTGCATCGATGGCAGTGAAGAGGTCAGCAGGTTCCCATTTGAGGAGGTTCCGCCTACCAATGTGGCCAAAGTTGAATATTCTAATAGCATGATCAGAAACAAGCTGGAGACACGCCTAGGCAAACTGGCATCGTATGAGCAGCAGTTGGAGGAGACTCGAGAGGTGACAGTAGAGGCAGCGATCACACAGTCTGCAATCTGCAGACTCTCTCAGGAAGCAGCTGACAGCTGCGAACTGTCACCTAGTAGATGTGTGACAGGGAGCAGCAGCAACGTGGGGCTGACCGAAGGTTTCACTCTCCATGACAGTGTGGAGTCCATGAGTGCCACCAGCTGTAGTGAGAGCAAATCACGTTCTGTAGGCTCCCCAAGGCTAGGCATTGCTAGCCTGACTAAAACGTCTGAGTACAGGCCAGCATCTTCGTCGTCTCAGCGTTGTAAGGTATACACCCAAAAAGGGACCTTTCCTTGTACTCCGTTGTCATCATTACAGAGCTTGAGCAAGGAAACTGAAAGGTCTTCTACTGAGTCTTTGCTTCAGCTTGAGACTAGAACTTCCCCTGTTGGTATGAGTTCTCAAATCCTAAAAAGAAACTCCTCTTCAATTAGTTTGGACTCAAGTGACATTCTGAGTGAAGTTCTGCTTCAGCCTTCATTGGAGAAGAAGAGAGAACTAAAAAGCAACACTACCTTGACTGTACAGCAGCCACTGGAGCTAAATGGGGAGGATGAGCTGGTATTCAGCCTGGTGAAAGAGCATAACATCAACGCCATGACAGACGATGGCAGACCCACCAGCATCATAAGCTTCAACAGTGATTGTTCAGTCCAGGCACTGGCTTCTGGATCTAGGCCTGTCAGCATCATCAGTAGTATCAGTGAAGACCTGGATCACTTCACTGTCACTTCCTCCATGACCACAACTTCAGCAATGACCAAACTCATTCCTTTCTCCGTGGAAGAAGACTCTTCCAGTGAGTACTCCATCAGCTCATGGCTCCAGGATGTGAGCACCAGCAGTCATGAGGATCAGGCTTTCAGTAGTGTCATTGTTCAGCCATGTTGTAGCCAAAGAGAAGCTTCGGCTGAACCGCTTAAACCTGAACTTTCAGAGGTTGCCCTCAGTGATGGCCACATTGTAATAAGGGAAGGGGTCACCTTGGGAACTGATGATTGCACTAGAGCTTCAAAAGTTAATGAAAAGTGTCCAGTAAGTGAAGACATTCCTCCCATAGAAAAAGACATGGTTGGAATTTCTAATTCACAAAATCTGGGGAACACAAAAAACATAGTAACCATCGAAATGAATATCTCTGATAATCCTTGTGACACAGCTGAACCAGCAGCAATGCAGGACTCTGCTGAACCGATATCATCCGTTAAAATGTCACAAATAAAAGATGTGAAAATGCCTCCTGTTCCAATTTCCAGTGGAATGAAATTTGAGGACCCCTGGATGAAAAGAGGCACGGATAACATAAAGCTTAAAGAAAATACTTGTGCTCTTAAACCAGAGAAGAAGGGTTCTTGTTCTGGAATAAATCAGAGCCAAAATGGCAGGCTTGGGTCAATCCCTGGGGAAGCGGCTTACTCTGCTGCTCTGAAAAGAGTAGTGGATGGCAGTAATATTGTCATAAATGCACCAGAAACCCTGCCACCTGTGCATACAGCTCATGTGTTTAGGGCATCCAGCCTTCCAAGAGGCTGGTGTCGTGCCAGCAGACAGGATAATAATGAGGACCCTTCTAATTCTTACTTGTATGGTGAATATAACAATTTAGGTATAACAACCTCCACCCCATGTAGTCCAAAGGCTACTCTACAAAAAAGGGGACCTTCAGCAAAGCAAGGAGTCTTTGCTCAGGCTAAGGGAATCCCACCACTGCCACCGATAAGGAAGTCCAGCCTGGATCAGAAAAACCGAGCCGGCTTTCAGTGTGTCACTAGCAACACTTCGACATCAAGCTTGACACAGTCTTTCCTACGTTACACAACTGATGATTCGGGAAACTGCGTGAAAAACAAAGGTCCCAGTGGAGAGAGCAGCAGACTTTTTAGTGCAAAGCTTGAGCAGTTGGCTAACAGGACTAACTCTCTGGGAAGGTCTTATGCGGGGCAGTATGACCGCCTGCCCTTGGAGAGAGCAGATAGTTTGACTTCGGTTGGCTCAAGAAGCAGCACGGGGAAGGAATGCAGCTTGCCGAGACTGAGCCGAAGTCTTCGGCGGAGTTCTGTGTCCTCGACAAATAATGGACACAGTAATGTGAATAGTAATATGCTACTGTCACCCAAGGCTAGCCCATCCAAGATCTCTGCAGTCAGCAAACTCCTAATGGTCAGCCCCAAGGCCCGAAGCTTATCCGCATCCAGCACTAGGACCTTAAGTTTCTCAACTAAGTCTCTCCCACAATCTGTCAACAGGAGCTCCAGTTTACCTCCAAATGGAAAGAACCAGAATCAGGGCTCCTGGTCAACTCAGTCTTTGAGTCGAAGTCGGGGATCAGGATTGGCCTCTAAGCTCCCCCTGAGGGCAGTGAATGGGCGGATCTCCGAACTCCTCCAGGGCACCATAGGCTCCAGAGCTCGGGGACCATTAGATGTTGAGGCGCGGGCAGGGCTCCCGGGAGAGGAGAAGCAGGTAGCCAGTGCTCTGCCGTCCCCGTACAGCAAGATCACAGCTCCGCGCAAGCCCCATCGCTGCAGCAGTGGCCACGCCAGTGACAACAGCAGCATCCTGAGCGGAGAGTTACCTCCAGCAATGGGGAAGACCGCCCTGTTCTATCACAGCGGAGGCAGCAGTGGCTATGAGAGCATGATGCGCGACAGCGAGGCCACAGGCAGTACGTCCTCGGCCCAAGATTCAATGAGTGATAAGAGTAGCTCTGTGAGTGGACGGAGGAATGCCAAAAACCAAAAGAAAAGGAACAATACAGGTACATTTAATTTACAATATCATTCTTTGGCTTTAAAAAGGCATTATGTTTGAATCTAAAAATGAATTGGGAAAATTATATACAGTGCTCTGCAAAAGTCTTAGGCAGTCCAAAGAAATGTTTAAAGCTGTTTACCTGGTTAGCAAGTGTACTTTGGCTTAGAACAAAAAACATAGTTTGACATTAGAAAATGTGCAAATTAAGAGAAACACAATAAAAACGAGTAATAATTTCTTTTGTTTTCTAAAAAGTTACTGATATCTAGTTGGATGGCTAGATGAACATCGCTTCAGTTCCCAAACTTCTCCTCAGGGGCACCTCAGCTGTTCCATGATTTTGTTCAATTTCACCAAAAGCTCAATTAAATAATTAAGTATATTGGTTTAAAAAGTTAGTGACAGATTGACTAGCTGTACTGTATGAGGTGTGCTAGTGGCCAAGTCAAAAAATACATGGCTACACTGGACGGTCGCTGCAAATACTAGGATGATTTTAGCAGAGGTTCTGAAATGGCTAAGCTGACACACTTCGACAGGCATAATATAGTTTTACACCAACACCAGGATAATCTAAACATCATTTTGTTTGCCTGCCTAAGACTTTTGCGCAGTACTATATATATATAATAAAATTATAGGCCTATAGTGTACAGTAAATGACATGTGGGAAATTATGTATACATGTATGTATGTGTCATGCCCGGCTCGTCCACTCCTCGTGTGTGCCACGCCCCCTGCCTTCCCACGTGTATTTCCCTGATTGTACCCCGCTGTATCTGATTACTTTGATTAGTCTTGTCTGGTTTTAAGTCCTGGTCTTACCTGTTAGCGTTGTCCGTCATTGATGTTTCCTAATGTTGGTAAGCGTGAGCTGTTTCCTGGTCCCTGTTTCCCCAGTAAACTCCCGTTTTGCCCCGTATTCGCCTGTCTGCATGCTCATTGCTCCTTACACGCACGATCGCCGCGCTCGCTGCACCCCGATCGTGACAGAATGACGGACCACAAAAAGAAGCGGACAGGGAGGAGGAGAGTCCCGCAGGAGACGATCCGTCTCGGCGCCTGCTCGCTCTCCAGGCTTTGGCTCCCGACAGGGGACGAAAGGGAAGTACCCGCCCTACCTCCAGCCCGGAGGCTGACCACACGCGACCCCGATCCCGTGTGGAAATACTGGTTCTCCAGTGAGGACGAGGACGAGGAGCCCTTCCTCTACCCTTACCCGGAGCCGGAGGCCTTTCTTCCGCCGTCCGTTTTTACGGACGTCGCGCCGCCTCCCGCCACCGCTAGGCGCCAGCGAGGGAGAAGGAGACCGGCGATCGCCGGTACAGAGGACCTCCCTCCGCTGCTCGCTGCAACGGCCGGACCCGAGGAGCTCCCTCCGCTCCTGCCGCCCGCGGACCCCGCTCCCGTGCAGCCGCCATTGCCGGCGGACCCCGCTCCCGTGCAGCCGCCATTGCCGCCTTCGCCGCTGCCGCCGCCTGCGCAGCCGCCTTCGCCGCTGCCGCCGCCTGCGCAGCCGCCTTCGCCGCTGCCGCCGCCTGCGCAGCCGCCGCCTGCGCAGCCGCCTTCGCTGCCTGCTGCAGCTCCCGGGCAGGCGCCCCCACTGCAGCAACCTGCAGCTCCCGGGCAGGCGCCCCCACTGCAGCCAGCTCCTGTTCCTGACTGCGCTCCAGTTCCTGCAGAGGCGCCCCCTCTGCAGCCGCCTGCTGCAGCTCCCGGGCAGGCGCCCCCTCTGCAGCCGCCTGCTGCAGCTCCCGGGCAGGCGCCCCCACTGCAGCCAGCTCCTGTTCCTGACTGTGTTCCAGTTCCTGACCGCGCTCCAGTTCCTGCAGAGGCACCCCCTCTGCAGCCGCCTGCTGCAGCTCCCGGGCAGGCGCCCCCTCTGCAGCCGCCTGCTGCAGCTCCCGGGCAGGCGCCCCCTCTGCAGCCGCCTGCTGCAGCTCCCGGGCAGGCGCCCCCTCTGCAGCCACCTGCTGCAGCTCCCGGGCAGGCGCCCCCACTGCAGCCAGCTCCTGTTCCTGACCGCGCTCCTGTTCCTGACCGCGCTCCTGTTCCTGACCGCGCTCCTGTTCCTGTCCAGGCGCCCCCACTGCAGCCACCTGCAGCTCCCGGGCCGGCGCCCCCACTGCAGCAACCTGCAGCTCCCGGGCCGGCGCCCCCACTGCAGCAACCTGCAGCTCCCGGGCAGGCGCCCCCACTGCAGCCGCCTGCTGCAGCTCCTGTCCCTGACTGCGCTCCTGTCCCTGACCGCCCTGCTGCAGCCGCTCCTGAGGTGCCCCCGCTGCAGTCCCCTGCAGTTCCCGGGCGAGCGCCCCCACAGCAATTGCCTGCAGCCCCAGTTCCTGATCTCGCCCCAGTTCCTGATCTCGCCCCAGTTCCTGATCTCGCCCCAGTTCCTGATCTCGCCGCAGCCGCTTCTGAGACGCTTCTGTCCCCGCCTGCTACAGCCGCTTCCAAGGCGCCCCCACTGCAGTCACCTGCAGTTCCAGGGCGAGCGCCCCCACGATGGCGGCTTGCAGCGCCTGGGCCGGCGCCCCCACTGCAGTGTCTTGCAGTTCCAGGGCGAGCGCCCCCACGACGGCGGCTTGCAGCGCCTGGGCCGGCGCCCCCACTGCAGCGTCCTGCAGTTCCCGGGCGGGCGCTCCCACGACAGCGGCTTGCAACGCCCGTGCCGGCGCCCCCTCTGCAGCGTCCTGCAGTTCCCGGGCGGGCGCCCCCACGGCAGCGGCTTGCAGCGCCCGTGCCGGCACCCCCTCTGCAGCGTCCTGCAGTTCCCGGGCGGGCGCCCCCACGGCAGCGGCTTGCAGCACCTGGGCCGAGGTCCCCACTGCAGCGTCCTGCAGTTTCCGGGCTGATGCCCCGGCCGCCTGACCGTGTTCCTGTCCCGGCGCCCCCTCCGACTGCAGCAGCTCCAGAGGCGCCCCCTCCGACTGCAGCAGCTCCAGAGGCGCCCCCTCCGACTGCAGCAGCTCCAGAGGCGCCCCCTCCGACTGCAGCAGCTCCAGAGGCGCCCCCTCCGACTGCTGCAGCTCCAGTCCCTGTCCTAGTCCCCGAGGTGGTCCTGGACAACTCCATCTTGGCTCCTCCCTCTTCGGAGGTGGAGGAGCTGGAATGGGACCCCTCGGGGACAGAACTTGTAACCCCTTGTCCCTCGCCCCGGCGACTTCGACCCCGAACTAGGGTCGGCCTGTCTGTGTCCCGCAGGGGAAGGGGACACAGACGCAGGGCTGGGGTCCCGCCCGCCCTGCCCCCTGGCTCGCCCTCCCTCGCCTGCGCTCTGGCTCGGCTGGCGCCTGCGGGTCCTGGCCCTCCGGGTCGGCTGTCGCCTGCGGGTCCCTCTCCAGTGCCTCGTCGCCCCGCCTCGCTCCCCTCTCCAGAGCCTGGTCGGTCGCCTGCGGACTCCCCGACGGCGGCTCCTCGGTCGCCTGCGGGGCCCCTACCTCCGGCCCTCCCCCGGACGTCGTCGCCTGCTGCAGCTCCCCCCTCCTCCGGGCCTTCGCCGTGGGTCCCTCCTGCTCCCTCGTCCCCTTCCCCGGTGCTCCCTCCTGCTCCCTCCCTGGCCCCTCCGCGGGTCCCTCGCCCTGCCTCCTCGGCCCCTCCGAGGTCCCCTCCGGCTCCGGCCTCCCGGCCGCCTGCGGCCCCTCCGGCTGCCGCCCGTCGCCCGCTGGGTCTCCCTCGGGCTCCCCTTGGTTCCCCCTCCTTGTCTCCCTATGCCCCTGCCTTTGTCCCGCCTGTCTCTGTCCCTTCGTTTTCTGCTCGTCCCTTCGTTCCGCCCGTCTCTGCTCCTCGTATTCCTCCTGTCTTTGCTACCCGTCCTCCTCTGTGCCCTCTGTTCACTCCTGGCCCTTGTGTCCCGCCGGTTCCTTCTGTGTCCCCTCTCTTTCTCTGTCGGTCCGTGTTCCCCGTCCTCTGTCAGGTTTTGTCCCTGGTCCTGTCTTTGTGCCTGTTCTGTCTCTCTGTTTAATTCCCGGTCTCTTGTTCTTGGTTTTGGGTTTTGTTTTTTCAGGTCTTGGTCCCCTCGTCCCGTTCGTCGCCTCCTCCTGGGCGCGCCCGGTGAAGCGCGCCTTTGGGGGGGGGCTCTGTCATGCCCGGCTCGTCCACTCCTCGTGTGTGCCACGCCCCCTGCCTTCCCACGTGTATTTCCCTGATTGTACCCCGCTGTATCTGATTACTTTGATTAGTCTTGTCTGGTTTTAAGTCCTGGTCTTACCTGTTAGCGTTGTCCGTCATTGATGTTTCCTAATGTTGGTAAGCGTGAGCTGTTTCCTGGTCCCTGTTTCCCTAGTAAACTCCCGTTTTGCCCCGTATTCGCCTGTCTGCATGCTCATTGCTCCTTACACGCACGATCGCCGCGCTCGCTGCACCCCGATCGTGACAGTATGGATGAATGTAAATATATATCTGGTCTGTGATCTCCTGGCTCCTCACTGCTTAGGGTCACAGCGGCGCCGCCTGATCCCTGCACTCTCCTTCGACATGACTTCACCGGTAAGGAAGCAAGTTCTGAGCCCTGGAGGCCGCTGGGTGGATGGCCCCCTGCGGGCTGGCCAGAGAGGCCCGACCGATACTTTTGAGATCAAGGTCTACGAGATCGATGACGTGGAACGTCTGCAGAGGAGGAGGGCTGCTGGCTCCAAGGTACAGTGGGGAAATCGTTACTTGGTAGAATGCATTTTTGTATTTTACAGTTAATATTAAAGTGTTTTTATATAAAAATGACAATGTCAGGATTGCAAAAGCATAAATATATTTATATGGTTCAATTTCCAGGAAGTGATCTTCTTCAGTGCCAAGCTAAAGATCCTGGAGCACCGACAGCAGCGCATCTCGGAGGTGCGGGCGAGGTACGACTGGTTAAAGAAGGAGCTGGAGCAGACGAAGCAGCATTTGATGCTGGCGCCGGAGAAGTGGACCAGTGAATGTGAGTTACTGCAACCCCATGCACACTGCCGTGTTTCAAGGCTTACAGAGACACCCTGTAAATGTTACGAGATGCGAGTCAACTTTGCTTTATGGAAGCAGATTCCATTCTGATGCACTGATCTCCCTGAACTTCTCATTTCCAAAACACGTGGAAGACTCTTCAGATCTCATATTTCAACATCAATATTCCTAGCTACTGTATAAACACTAAAAATTTACCCTAGTAGGATTTACTCAAATAGGCTATTGACACGAGCTAGACAAAAAACCCTGGTCATAATCAGGTATGTAGAATATCTGGATCTAAATAATAATATACAATGTTTCACCAGAGGTTAGGAACTGAACCAACTGTCATTGACTATATCTGAATGGATTTTTAGCAGTCAGACTGAAGACAGGGATATACAGAGCCCTTTAGGGACCTGTGCAAATAAATAAAATGCTCTTACTCTTATCATTCCGTGTGCATGCATGTCATACAAGTATCTTGTTCGCACGCGCAAGAAAGTAAGAGCATTTCAATTTTTTTGCACAGGTCCCTTCAGGGGCGCAGTAGTAGTTATAAATAGAAAAAGTAATTCATGTTTTCATGCAAAAATTATTTTTAGCATCCCAGTGTCACACAGTTACCTTCCGCAGTCCAAAGACATGCAATTAGGCTGATTTGCGTCTTTAAATTTCCCACAGAGAAGTACTGTGTGTATGTGTTCTGTGATCGACTGACATTCCTGATAGTGCTGCATTCCAGCTTTGTGTCCTATAATGCCTGTGATAGACTCCCCCACAACACTGACCTGGAAGGACATCTGGGTTATTTTAATGTTACAAGGCAGACACGACAGTAGTAGAAACACTTCTCCTTGTCTGCCGTGCTTTGCAGTTGATTTGCAGCAGACATTTGAGGTGGATTCGGTGGAGTACCTGGAGGCTCTGGAGTGTGTCACTGGGCGTCTGGAGAACTGCGTTAACTTCTGCAAGGCGCATCTAATGATGATCACGTGCTTCGACGTCACGTCCAGGCGGCGATGAAGGAGGCGACGGCAGAGACCGCCCAAAAAGAATGTGCCCATATGAAGTGAAGTGATTCGAATGTGATGGACAGTATGGAATTCATTGTACAGCAGTGTGTCCCAATCCGGTCCTCAATTTTGCTCCTTCCCAGAGGAAACATGTGGACCGGCCGTGGATCCACGAGGATTGGGGAAACACTGCTGTACAGGAATCACCTGCATGCTTATCCGATGCCTGCTGAATCTCTGAAAAGCCAAACGTTATGTTCCCGCAAGATTAGGAGATACCTGTGTGAATGGATAATCACCTTTATCAAGGAACTGCTTCATGCTTCTTTATGTTATTATTTTCTTACAATGAATAGACTGAAGAAAAAGGAGGAACTGAAAGGGAAGGAAGGAAATGAGTAAAGAGTTACGGTAGAAAAGTCAGCAAGTGCCTTGCAAAGACTTGCATATCCAAACATCCCTGTATATATGTATAGATGGTGCTAACGTATATTAGATGAAAACAAAATATATACATACATTTGACCTTTTTCATGTACAAGTATGCATTTTCTCTTCTTTTTACACTTATTGTCAAATATATTCTTGCTAGGAAGGATAGACTGTGTTAAGTGTAGTTCCCTTCAATTTATTTTTTACTTCACAAAATGAGTCTGAAGAGTCTGTGAGAGTGTGGGGGAAAAAATAAATATTTTAAATGAATTTGGCCTTATATGACAAATGCGATTCTCCGTGAGCGAATTTCAGATTTGCTGATGCAACACTGTGCTACCTGAGGTCAAGTAACTAAGAGGCTATGAGCTTTACATGCCCACACGTTACCACAGTGAAAATGGTGCTGAGGAAAATGGTGCTGCAGTGATGTTCCTTGTCACATGATCCTCATCACCACAATCAAATATTAAACAAGTTTTCAGACGTTTGGAAATGAATGATCGATTGTCTCCTGAATTGAAAGCGTCACAAAAAATTGTGCCGACTTTTGAAAACTGTAAGAAAATCACCATCAGCTCCCTAAGTTTATCTGACTGTTATAAATTACCACCCACATGCCGATTTATTCCGCTTCCTCTCCCTGGTGCCCCCAGGCTGTACTACAGAGACACAGTTGTCACACTTAAATAAGCCGTGCATTTCTGTGTCAGTATGTCAAATAGGCAGCGATGCACATAACTGCTACGCAAGTACGCATTTACATTATAAAGCAATACGTGTGGCAGTTTCTTGTCGTGACAGCATGATGTGTACTTATTTTATGCGCATTTGCCCTGCTCTACCATGAAATTACCATGCATTTGAACCTTTATACTGCGAATGAAGTACAAATTAGCCATATAAAGGTTACAATGGACAGTAATTTCGTGTCATAGCAGTGCAAATGCACATAACATAAGTACACGTCTGCACGGCTATGACAAGACATTGCCACCCGTATCGCCAGTTATGTGCATCCTTGCCAAAGGCCATGTGGGAATCTTCATTTGTGCCAGGAAATGAATCCCCATCCATTCTCCGCAGTCCCATTGCAGCCTAGTACTGCATGCACACCAGTACCTATTGTCACTTTTCTGAAGATCTTTAGCCTCTTTTTAACCCTGTCTGCCTTATCGGTCTCATTCGCCGGCACCCACTCCTGTCCCATTCGATTTCACACCCATCCTTTCACCTTCATCATGTTAATTTTCGAAGGATGTAATTAATTCCTGAACTCAGGATGATTAGTTTCACAGAGTTTCTTATGGTACACGAAATAGTTATACTGATTCGCAATGTGCTATGCATTAAAGACTGTACAATACCACATACAATTTCATTTATACTGTATATAGAAAATGCATAAAATGTCATTAGGTGTTGTGGAAATATTATAATTTTTTTCCCTTTTTAACAAATGCACTTGACAGTGGATTATGTGGGTGCAGTCTACCATAGTTGGTCAGGCTCCTTCACTCTGTTAATGGTGTACCACAGAATCATAGTGTATTTGATATATTTCCCATAGCCTTGCATTGGATGGCCTTTCCACAATGTAATATAATCTGATTCATAGTGCACTTTGATAAGAGCGTATACAGTATGCTTTGTGTCTGACTAGTCACGGCGATGCTCTTTGTTGTCAACATGAAGCCTCGATCATATGAATTCAGCTTGAGTTTCCTCGATGTGCAAGAGATGATCATGAGTTGTGATAAAGATGCTAAAATTGTGCCTGTATTGTGCTATGTACACATAGATGGACAAGCAATGTACCCGCCACCATCAAATAAATGCAAAAATAATAATAATTATAATAATAAAAAGTGCAATCATTTGTCTACAATCAAATGGAGATTCTTGTTCATGTTTTTGGGAAGCAGAATACAGAATAGATATATTATTCGTATCCTTTCTCAGTCCATTAATCAGTGATCAATTACATTTACCACTTAAACGATTGACTTATCTAGATTTATTTAGATTGATTTCAGTAGGAATCAAATAATGGGTAAATATTTCATTAGGAAACAGCTCTTAAAGGAATAAGATGGAATAAGAATACTGAGTGCTTTGAATATACTCATGTTGTACAAAACATTTATTATTGATCGTGTTAAATGCTTTAAAAGGCCTTCAATTTCATGCTTTTTTCTAGCTAATAACCTAATTTTCAGCCAACTTCCTTGCTCTCCTACTAGTTTGCTGTGAGCTGCTTGGATCTGGCTGTTTTTCCTCAGATGTGGTGGTGCAGCTGACTGACTGGAACCCCAGCCTTTCTTACTGTTTTAAATCACACCCACGATCATCTCAATCAATTAAATAACTTGAAATATAACAGTGGGGTGTTCTAATGGGATATTGGCCCCTAAACACTCCATTCCTATTGGTAAAGACAATGTGAGATATGATATAAAATACATAATTAGAATATTAATTTTATATTTAGATTCTTAGATATTTAGAATTTTGTATCAGTGAAAACTTTGTGTATTGTGGGAGAAATATTTGGACTTTGGACAAGCAACATGGAAAGTAGTAAGGAATTAATTCTCATTATAGGAATTTTCACCAAGCAAGAAGCTTGGAACAATGGATTTCCAAACTGAATTCTTTGAGGTAGATATTTAATCTATAAGGATTAATTGCTTTAGGAAGTCAAATACTGAATAAGCATTTCCCCATGACCATGGATAATGGATAATTAATGTCAAAAATGATACATTTTGGAGATGTGTTTCATACTGGATAAACACTTTGAATTAGTGAGGATCCTGATGACTCATTTACGTGCAGAGGTGTATTTTGTTAGTGACGGATTGTAAGACTCCTACCTGCCACTGTGAAGGTCAATGAGCAAGAAAATCAAAACCGACAAGTACAGGCAGCTAGAACATTCCCCCAGTGGGAGAGTGTGGCTGTGCTGTGGGTGACTGCGTATCTCGTCTCATTCAGTGAAAGGACTGCTTGTCTGCTATACATGAATCCAGACCCACAATGAGGAGAGGCTCATTTACGTAACATTCTGATCAACATTCTCAAGCACAACATTGCAGCACCTCATGCCCATTTTTGCTGCATTCGTGTTTACAAAATAAATGCTGTAGAATATTTTTTTTCTGTTACAGTGGAGTAATTTTACCCTTCAACCTCAACGCACAGCACCTCATTCAATGGTAAAATACAAGACAGATTATTTATATTATATTATATTTATATAAAAACCTACAGATGAGTTCTGAAAAATGTGAATGCACATCGAAACCCAAACATATGTATTAAGTACATTTGGTACATACTTTATATTTAATACATTTTGATAATGATATTGCATTCCTAGCTCTAAGATGAAGCAATACAAAATTTATTAGAAGGTTAATGTAGGCCCATATAATAGATTGTCAGGATCAGTCCTTGCTTTGTCCATTTCTGTCCAGTATTTCTCTGTGTGACCAGTAGGTGTCACTGGTCATCCCGTTCGATTCCCTGTGTTCCCCTAGGTTTATCCCCACTCACAGTGCACATAGATCTCCCTGTTCCTTGGGTCATCATGTGGCTGAATGCATGGCTAAGAACCATATAGCCTGGAACATCGCGAGTTCCAGGCTATCTGTGCTCCAGGACTCTCTTTTGGTTGACTTTGTGCGTATATCATGTTTCTTGCGTTTCTGAACCCTGGTTAGGTCCTTGTCCATAATGTCTATCCTGTTCTTGGTTTATCTTGCCTGAACTTTGTGCGCAGTTCGTATCCAAGTCCTGTATTCCTGGTATCTCTTAGTCCCTAATATTTGAGAACTTGTTAATGACTCACACCTGTCCCTCGTCTAGCCTTTGTTACCTTTGTATATAAGTCATTGTGTCTCCTTAGTTCCCAGCTCAATTACTGAGTGTGATTGAATATGTTAGCAGTCACAGTAAACCCTGTCCTAAATCCGTGTTCTCACTCTGCGGCTTCTCCTGTTTAGCTTCAGCCTTCATTAGTACTTGTATTGCTTTCATGCCTTTGTTTAGACCCCTCGTGTGTCTTTTGTTTGAGTTGTGTTTGTAATAAAGTTCCCTTTGTCTTGAAAGTGGCTTAGTAGACAATCATCAATACCCCTCCATAACATAAATATTTTTTAAAAAAAGCTTTCAAGATTCTTTCAAATTAGTGCGATTCAATTCACAGGTGAAATTTCCCAAAATAAAATATCCATCTTCCACCTGCTCACAAGGTTACAATATAAACAAGACTGGGAGAAGATCATCCAGGCATTAAGGCCCCTGTCTAGCTGAAGCAGCATGTACAGACAGAAGACAAGCGCTATAGCTTAAGGCTAACGGCACAGCAAGAGACAAGAGAAGCAAACAGAACCAGCAGGAGAGACCTGGAGGGACATTCTGTCAGCAGCCCTCCGACAGTGTGAAGCTCAGAGGCTGCGTTCCTGCCTGGCTGCTGCCACCATCTTCCCCAGCTGTTGGAAGTGATCTGCTCCATTTCTGTCTCCAGGGAAAAGACATTAGGGTAGACCATGATGACATAGCAAGGCTGATTTATTTGTTAAATTACTCATATGTGATACGTTCACGAAGTCGTTTGCATGTATTGTATCAAATATATAGGCGTCTGAATAACTGATCCCAATGATTCTGATTAAACTTATAATGAACCACTAACTGAGGTTCACTGGCATATACAAATGACTGTTTGGCTATAAACATAAAACATTTGCACTGAATCAGTGCTTTATGATGCAGTTGCCAGCTGCAGCCACATTCCGCAAACGCCATGTGTAAGGAAGAGTCAGCTGTGTGTAATGAGGCATAAAGAGAGGCCAAATCATACTCCCAAATGACAGTACACGATTTACACTCCCAAATGACACTGTATGAATTACACTCCCAAATGACACTATGAATTACAGGAAGTCCCCAGGTTACCAAATGATGACAAGACAACACATAATAATAATAACAACAACAACAACGATAATAATAATAACTACATACTGTACTGTACTGTACGTTGAGCCAACAAACTGCTTTTTATTATAATTTTTAATATAGCAGGCTTTGTGATGTGTTCGTGAGTATGGGTTTTCCATAAGTTGACGTTCTTATCCCGGGATACTACATATATATCTATTCCAGGATCAGGAGAGCATCCCCCCCCCCCCCCCACCCACCCGCCATTGCCCCAGGATCTCTCTGATCCTGCTCTCTTACAAATGTATGTCGCTTTGGATAAACATGTCTGCTAAATATATAAAAGTTACCGTAAATATACCAAGCGATAAACTGTCTGTGTACTATAGGAGTTACATCATCTTGATTAAGGTGCTTGAAAGGAGTAAAAGAAGCTCACGTACATGATGTGTAATATAAAGTACAGCCTATATGATTACAGCCTATACACTATAACCTATAACAACTCAAAAATGCTATTTTATTGACAGTATTATAGGTTGTTGAAAACAGCTTAATGCATTAATTACAAGAATTTCTGTCACATCACAAATATGAAAACTACAGCGGTTCTTCCTACCAGTAATCTGCATATACTGTAGGTATCAGTATTGAGAAACATTCAAACTACAGTTCTGTTCTGTGTTTTAACCTAGACAATCACGTAACACTACGAAAAACCCAACAGGAGACCATTAAATGCAGAGAAGTAGCTGGCTCCCACTGAGATACTGAGTGGTATTCAAGGTTGTCATACACAAAACGGTTTGAGGTGCGTGTGCGTCTGTGTAATTGACAAGGATAAAGAGAGGTATATCATCAGTAGTCAAATAGCCTCCTGTTAATCTTGTGGAGGTTTTCTTCAGTCCAGATGAGAGTAATCCACAGAGAAGAAAGACTCTGCAAAAACCTTAGAAACAGGATCACTGACTTGATTTACAGCTACTGGAATTTAGGATAGACAGCCTCCCTGGGCCTCCAGAACTGACTTTCTCTGTAAATCTACATTTTTCTATTTGCTAATCTAGGTAATATTGATTATAGCTAGTTAGGTAGCTCTATCCCTCTCTTCCCCACAAATACCAAAAACACCAACCTGTAATGCTGACTGTCATCAGAATCGATCAGTGGGAATGATAACGTTACACATACAGAATGCCCAGAAAATGTTTTATAGCTAAACCTGCTGATAGAAAAAGAAGCCATCTGAGAGTAGTGCTGTTTAAGGCCTTGATTTTTGCTAAATAGATTTTATGCTTTTTCATACTTTTTAATGACCTGTGGATGCAGTGGGACAAGAGAGAAAAGAATCCCAAAGATTTGCTCTTGGGAGATTTTTCTTCAACCTGTGTGTAATTAGGCTTTCACCTGCATTTTACCACATAGGCTCTGAGTTAGGGCAGCATGGTGGCGCAGTGATTAGCGCTGTTGCCTCACACCTCTGGGAGTTCAAGTTTCTGCCTGGGTTACAGGACATGTGTCTGAAGTTTGCATGGGGCTTCCTCTGGGTACTCTGCTTTTCCTTCACAGTCCAAAAACATGCTGAGGCAAATTGGAGTTACCAAATTCCCCATAGGTGTGAGTGTATTCTGCGATGGGCTGCACCTCCGTCCTGGGTTCTTCCCTGCCTCGTGCCCGTAGCTTCTACTGCCTTGTGCCCTGGGTCCCTTACGATCAACACTCACTGTATACGCCGATGGGCCCTGGGTCCCTTACGATCAACACTCACTGTATACGCCGATGGGCCCTGGGTCCCTTACGATCAACACTCACTGTATACGCCGATGGGCCCTGGGTCCCTTACGATCAACACTCACTGTATACGCCGATGGGCCCTGGGTCCCTTACGATCAACACTCACTGTATACGCCGATGGGCCCTGGGTCCCTTACGATCAACACTCACTGTATACGCCGATGGGCCCTGGGTCCCTTATGATCAACACTCACTGTATACGCCGATGCGCCCTGGGTCCCTTATGATCAATACTCACTGTATACGCCGATGGGCCCTGGGTCCCTTACGATCAACACTCACTGTATACGCCGATGGGCCCTGGGTCCCTTATGATCAACACTCACTGTATACGCCGATGCGCCCTGGGTCCCTTATGATCAATACTCACTGTATACGCCGATGGGCCCTGGGTCCCTTACGATCAACACTCACTGTATACGCCGATGGGCCCTGGGTCCCTTATGATCAACACTCACTGTATACGCCGATGCGCCCTGGGTCCCTTACGATCAACACTCACTGTATACGCCGATGCGCCCTGGGTCCCTTACGATCAACACTCACTGTATACGCCGATGCGCCCTGGGTCCCTTACGATCAACACTCACTGTATATGCCGATGGGCCTGGGTCCCTTACGATCAACACTCACTGTATACGCCGATGGGCCCTGAGTGCCTTATGATCAACACTCACTGTATACGCCGATGCGCCCTGGGTCCCTTATGATCAACACTCACTGTATACGCCGATGGGCCCAGGGTCCCTTACGATCAACACTCACTGTATACGCCGATGGGCCCAGGGTCCCTTACGATCAACACTCACTGTATACGCCGATGGGCCCTGGGTCCCTTACGATCAACACTCACTCTATACGCCGATGGGCCCTGGGTCCCTTACGATCAACACTCACTGTATACGCCGATGGGCCCTGGGTCCCTTACGATCAACACTCACTGTATACGCCGATGGGCCCTGGGTCCCTTACGATCAACACTCACTGAATACGCCGATGGGCCCTGGGTCCCTTACGATCAACACTCACTGTATATGCCGATGGGCCCTGGGTCCCTTATGATCAACACTCACTGTATACGCCGATGCGCCCTGGGTCCCTTATGATCAATACTCACTGTATACGCCGATGGGCCCTGGGTCCCTTACGATCAACACTCACTGTATACGCCGATGGGCCCTGGGTCCCTTATGATCAACACTCACTGTATACGCCGATGCGCCCTGGGTCCCTTACGATCAACACTCACTGTATACGCCGATGCGCCCTGGGTCCCTTACGATCAACACTCACTGTATATGCCGATGGGCCTGGGTCCCTTACGATCAACACTCACTGTATACGCCGATGGGCCCTGAGTGCCTTATGATCAACACTCACTGTATACACCGATGCGCCCTGGGTCCCTTATGATCAACACTCACTGTATACGCCGATGGGCCCAGGGTCCCTTACGATCAACACTCACTGTATACGCCGATGGGCCCAGGGTCCCTTACGATCAACACTCACTGTATACGCCGATGGGCCCTGGGTCCCTTACGATCAACACTCACTCTATACGCCGATGGGCCCTGGGTCCCTTATGATCAACACTCACTGTATACGCCGATGGGCCCTGGGTCCCTTATGATCAACACTCACTGTATACGCCGATGGGCCCTGGGTCCCTTATGATCAACACTCACTGTATACGCCGATGGGCCCTGGGTCCCTTACGATCAACACTCACTGTATACGCCGATGGGCCCTGGGTCCCTTATGATCAACACTCACTGTATACGCCGATGGGCCCTGGGTCCCTTATGATCAACACTCACTGTATACGCCGATGGGCCCTGGGTCCCTTATGATCAACACTCACTGTATATGCCAATGGGCCTGGGTCCCTTACGATCAACACTCACTGTATACGCCGATGGGCCCTGAGTGCCTTATGATCAACACTCACTGTACACGCCGATGCGCCCTGGGTCCCTTATGATCAACACTCACTGTATACGCCGATGGGCCCAGGGTCCCTTACGATCAACACTCACTGTAGACGCCGATGGGCCCTGGGTCCCTTACGATCAACACTCACTGTATACGCCGATGCGCCCTGGGTCCCTTACGATCAACACTCACTGTATACGCCGATGGGCTCAGGGTCCCTTACGATCAACACTCACTGTATACGCCGATGGGCCCAGGGTCCCTTACGATCAACACTCACTGTATACGCCGATGGGCCCTGGGTCCCTTACGATCAACACTCACTCTATACGCCGATGGGCCCTGGGTCCTTTATGATCAACACTCACTGTATACGCCGATGGGCCCTGGGTCCCTTACGATCAACACTCACTGTATACGCCAATGGGCCCTGGGTCCCTTATGATCAAGACTCACTGTATACGCCGATGGGCCCTGGGTCCCTTATGATCAACACTCACTGTATACGCCGATGGGCCCTGAGTGCCTTATGATCAACACTCACTGTACACGCCGATGCGCCCTGGGTCCCTTATGATCAACACTCACTGTATACGCCGATGGGCCCTGGGTCCCTTACGATCAACACTCACTGTATACGCCGATGGGCCCTGGGTCCCTTACGATCAACACTCACTGTATACGCCGATGCGCCCTGGGTCCCTTATGATCAACACTCACTGTATACGCCGATGGGCCCTGGGTCCCTTATGATCAACACTCACTGTATATGCCGATGGGCCCAGGGTCCCTTACGATCAACACTCACTGTATACGCCGATGGGCCCTGAGTGCCTTATGATCAACACTCACTGTATACGCCGATGCGCCCTGGGTCCCTTACGATCAACACTCACTGTATACGCCGATGGGCCCTGGGTCCCTTATGATCAACACTCACTGTATACGCCAATGGGCCTGGGTCCCTTACGATCAACACTCACTGTATACGCCGATGGGCCGTGAGTGCCTTATGATCAACACTCACTGTATACGCCGATGCGCCCTGGGTCCCTTATGATCAACACTCACTGTATACAACGATGCGCCCTGGGTCCCTTATGATCAACACTCACTGTATACGCTGATGGGCCCTGGGTCCCTTATGATCAACACTCACTGTATACGCCGATGGGCCCAGGGTCCCTTACGATCAACACTCACTGTATACGCCGATGGGCCCTGGGTCCCTTACGATCAACACTCACTGTATACGCCAATGGGCCTGGGTCCCTTACGATCAACACTCACTGTATACGCCGATGCGCCCTGGGTCCCTTATGATCAACACTCACTGTATACGCCGATGCGCCCTGGGTGCCTTATGATCAACACTCACTGTATACTCCGATGGGCCCTGGGTCCCTTATGATCAACACTCACTGTATACGCCGATGGGCCCTGGGTCCCTTACGATCAACACTCACTGTATACGCCAATGGGCCTGGGTCCCTTACGATCAACACTCACTGTATACGCCGATGCGCCCTGAGTCCCTTATGATCAACACTCACTGTATACTCCGATGCGCCCTGGGTCCCTTATGATCAACACTAACTGTATACACCGATGGGCCCTGGGTCCCTTATGATGAACACTCACTGTATACGCCGATGCGCCCTGGGTCCCTTACAATCAACACTCACTGTATACACCGATGGGCCCTGGGTCCCTTACGATCAACACTCACTGTATACACCGATGGGCCCTGGGTCCCTTATGATGAGCACTCACTGTATACGCCGATGCGCCCTGAGTCCCTTATGATGAACACTCACTGTATACGCCGATGCGCCCTGAGTCCCTTATGATGAACACTCACTGTATACTCCGATGCGCCCTGGGTCCCTTATGATGAACACTCACTGTATACAACGATGCGCCCTGGGTCCCTTATGATCAACACTCACTGTATACGCCGATGGGCCCTGGGTCCCTTATGATCAACACTCACTGTATACGCCGATGGGCCCAGGGTCCCTTACGATCAACACTCACTGTATACGCCGATGGGCCCTGAGTCCCTCATTATCAACACTCACTGTATACGCCGATGCGCCCTGGGTCCCTTATGATCAACACTCACTGTATACGCCGATGCGCCCTGGGTGCCTTATGATCAACACTCACTGTATACTCCGATGCGCCCTGGGTCCCTTATGATCAACACTCACTGTATACGCCGATGGGCCCTGGGTCCCTTATGATCAACACTCACTGTATACGCCGATGGGCCCTGGGTCCCTTACGATCAACACTCACTGTATACGCCAATGGGCCTGGGTCCCTTACGATCAACACTCACTGTATACGCCGATGCGCCCTGGGTCCCTTATGATCAACACTCACTGTATACGCCGATGGGCCCTGGGTCCCTTACGATCAACACTCACTGTATACGCCGATGGGCCCTGGGTCCCTTATGATCAACACTCACTGTATACGCCGATGGGCCCTGGGTCCCTTATGATCAACACTCACTGTATACGCCGATGGGCCCTGGGTCCCTTATGATCAACACTCACTGTATATGCCAATGGGCCTGGGTCCCTTACGATCAACACTCACTGTATACGCCGATGGGCCCTGAGTGCCTTATGATCAACACTCACTGTACACGCCGATGCGCCCTGGGTCCCTTATGATCAACACTCACTGTATACGCCGATGGGCCCAGGGTCCCTTACGATCAACACTCACTGTAGACGCCGATGGGCCCTGGGTCCCTTACGATCAACACTCACTGTATACGCCGATGCGCCCTGGGTCCCTTACGATCAACACTCACTGTATACGCCGATGGGCTCAGGGTCCCTTACGATCAACACTCACTGTATACGCCGATGGGCCCAGGGTCCCTTACGATCAACACTCACTGTATACGCCGATGGGCCCTGGGTCCCTTACGATCAACACTCACTCTATACGCCGATGGGCCCTGGGTCCTTTATGATCAACACTCACTGTATACGCCGATGCGCCCTGGGTCCCTTACGATCAACACTCACTGTATACGCCAATGGGCCCTGGGTCCCTTATGATCAAGACTCACTGTATACGCCGATGGGCCCTGGGTCCCTTATGATCAACACTCACTGTATACGCCGATGGGCCCTGAGTGCCTTATGATCAACACTCACTGTACACGCCGATGCGCCCTGGGTCCCTTATGATCAACACTCACTGTATACGCCGATGGGCCCTGGGTCCCTTACGATCAACACTCACTGTATACGCCGATGGGCCCTGGGTCCCTTACGATCAACACTCACTGTATACGCCGATGCGCCCTGGGTCCCTTATGATCAACACTCACTGTATACGCCGATGGGCCCTGGGTCCCTTATGATCAACACTCACTGTATATGCCGATGGGCCCAGGGTCCCTTACGATCAACACTCACTGTATACGCCGATGGGCCCTGAGTGCCTTATGATCAACACTCACTGTATACGCCGATGCGCCCTGGGTCCCTTACGATCAACACTCACTGTATACGCCGATGGGCCCTGGGTCCCTTATGATCAACACTCACTGTATACGCCAATGGGCCTGGGTCCCTTACGATCAACACTCACTGTATACGCCGATGGGCCGTGAGTGCCTTATGATCAACACTCACTGTATACGCCGATGCGCCCTGGGTCCCTTATGATCAACACTCACTGTATACAACGATGCGCCCTGGGTCCCTTATGATCAACACTCACTGTATACGCTGATGGGCCCTGGGTCCCTTATGATCAACACTCACTGTATACGCCGATGGGCCCAGGGTCCCTTACGATCAACACTCACTGTATACGCCGATGGGCCCTGGGTCCCTTACGATCAACACTCACTGTATACGCCAATGGGCCTGGGTCCCTTACGATCAACACTCACTGTATACGCCGATGCGCCCTGGGTCCCTTATGATCAACACTCACTGTATACGCCGATGCGCCCTGGGTGCCTTATGATCAACACTCACTGTATACTCCGATGGGCCCTGGGTCCCTTATGATCAACACTCACTGTATACGCCGATGGGCCCTGGGTCCCTTACGATCAACACTCACTGTATACGCCAATGGGCCTGGGTCCCTTACGATCAACACTCACTGTATACGCCGATGCGCCCTGAGTCCCTTATGATCAACACTCACTGTATACTCCGATGCGCCCTGGGTCCCTTACAATCAACACTCACTGTATACACCGATGGGCCCTGGGTCCCTTACGATCAACACTCACTGTATACACCGATGGGCCCTGGGTCCCTTATGATGAGCACTCACTGTATACGCCGATGCGCCCTGAGTCCCTTATGATGAACACTCACTGTATACGCCGATGCGCCCTGAGTCCCTTATGATGAACACTCACTGTATACTCCGATGCGCCCTGGGTCCCTTATGATGAACACTCACTGTATACAACGATGCGCCCTGGGTCCCTTATGATCAACACTCACTGTATACGCCGATGGGCCCTGGGTCCCTTATGATCAACACTCACTGTATACGCCGATGGGCCCAGGGTCCCTTACGATCAACACTCACTGTATACGCCGATGGGCCCTGAGTCCCTCATTATCAACACTCACTGTATACGCCGATGCGCCCTGGGTCCCTTATGATCAACACTCACTGTATACGCCGATGCGCCCTGGGTGCCTTATGATCAACACTCACTGTATACTCCGATGCGCCCTGGGTCCCTTATGATCAACACTCACTGTATACGCCGATGGGCCCTGGGTCCCTTATGATCAACACTCACTGTATACGCCGATGGGCCCTGGGTCCCTTACGATCAACACTCACTGTATACGCCAATGGGCCTGGGTCCCTTACGATCAACACTCACTGTATACGCCGATGCGCCCTGGGTCCCTTATGATCAACACTCACTGTATACGCCGATGGGCCCTGGGTCCCTTATGATCAACACTCACTGTATACGCCGATGGGCCCTGGGTCCCTTACGATCAACACTCACTGTATACGCCGATGGGCCCTGGGTCCCTTACGATCAACACTCACTGTATACGCCGATGCGCCCTGGGTCCCTTATGATCAACACTCACTGTATACGCCGATGGGCCCTGGGTCCCTTATGATCAACACTCACTGTATATGCCGATGGGCCCAGGGTCCCTTACGATCAACACTCACTGTATACGCCGATGGGCCCTGAGTGCCTTATGATCAACACTCACTGTATACGCCGATGCGCCCTGGGTCCCTTACGATCAACACTCACTGTATACGCCGATGGGCCCTGGGTCCCTTATGATCAACACTCACTGTATACGCCAATGGGCCTGGGTCCCTTACGATCAACACTCACTGTATACGCCGATGGGCCGTGAGTGCCTTATGATCAACACTCACTGTATACGCCGATGCGCCCTGGGTCCCTTATGATCAACACTCACTGTATACAACGATGCGCCCTGGGTCCCTTATGATCAACACTCACTGTATACGCTGATGGGCCCTGGGTCCCTTATGATCAACACTCACTGTATACGCCGATGGGCCCAGGGTCCCTTACGATCAACACTCACTGTATACGCCGATGGGCCCTGGGTCCCTTACGATCAACACTCACTGTATACGCCAATGGGCCTGGGTCCCTTACGATCAACACTCACTGTATACGCCGATGCGCCCTGGGTCCCTTATGATCAACACTCACTGTATACGCCGATGCGCCCTGGGTGCCTTATGATCAACACTCACTGTATACTCCGATGGGCCCTGGGTCCCTTATGATCAACACTCACTGTATACGCCGATGGGCCCTGGGTCCCTTACGATCAACACTCACTGTATACGCCAATGGGCCTGGGTCCCTTACGATCAACACTCACTGTATACGCCGATGCGCCCTGAGTCCCTTATGATCAACACTCACTGTATACTCCGATGCGCCCTGGGTCCCTTACAATCAACACTCACTGTATACACCGATGGGCCCTGGGTCCCTTACGATCAACACTCACTGTATACACCGATGGGCCCTGGGTCCCTTATGATGAGCACTCACTGTATACGCCGATGCGCCCTGAGTCCCTTATGATGAACACTCACTGTATACGCCGATGCGCCCTGAGTCCCTTATGATGAACACTCACTGTATACTCCGATGCGCCCTGGGTCCCTTATGATGAACACTCACTGTATACAACGATGCGCCCTGGGTCCCTTATGATCAACACTCACTGTATACGCCGATGGGCCCTGGGTCCCTTATGATCAACACTAACTGTATACGCCGATGGGCCCAGGGTCCCTTACGATCAACACTCACTGTATACGCCGATGGGCCCTGAGTCCCTCATTATCAACACTCACTGTATACGCCGATGCGCCCTGGGTCCCTTATGATCAACACTCACTGTATACGCCGATGCGCCCTGGGTGCCTTATGATCAACACTCACTGTATACTCCGATGCGCCCTGGGTCCCTTATGATCAACACTCACTGTATACGCCGATGGGCCCTGGGTCCCTTATGATCAACACTCACTGTATACGCCGATGGGCCCTGGGTCCCTTACGATCAACACTCACTGTATACGCCAATGGGCCTGGGTCCCTTACGATCAACACTCACTGTATACGCCGATGCGCCCTGGGTCCCTTACGATCAACACTCACTGTATACGCCGATGCGCCCTGGGTGCCTTATGATCAACACTCACTGTATACTCCGATGGGCCCTGGGTCCCTTATGATCAACACTCACTGTATACGCCGATGGGCCCTGGGTCCCTTACGATCAACACTCACTGTATACGCCAATGGGCCTGGGTCCCTTACGATCAACACTCACTGTATACGCCGATGCGCCCTGAGTCCCTTATGATCAACACTCACTGTATACTCCGATGCGCCCTGGGTCCCTTATGATCAACACTCACTGTATACACCGATGGGCCCTGGGTCCCTTATGATGAACACTCACTGTATACGCCGATGCGCCCTGAGTCCCTTATGATCAACGCTCACTGTATACGCCGATGCGCCCTGGGTCCCTTATGATCAACACTCACTGTATACACCGATGGGCCCTGGGTCCCTTATGATGAGCACTCACTGTATACGCCGATGGGCCCTGGGTCCCTTATGATCAACACTCACTGTATACTCCGATGCGCCCTGGGTCCCTTATGATCAACACTCACTGTATACACCGATGGGCCCTGGGTCCCTTATGATGAACACTCACTGTATACGCCGATGCGCCCTGGGTCCCTTACAATCAACACTCACTGTATACACCGATGGGCCCTGGGTCCCTTACGATCAACACTCACTGTATACGCCGATGCGCCCTGAGTCCCTTATGATCAACACTCACTGTATACGCCGATGCGCCCTGAGTCCCTTATGATCAACACTCACTGTATACTCCGATGCGCCCTGGGTCCCTTATGATCAACACTCACTGTATACACCGATGGGCCCTGGGTCCCTTATGATGAACACTCACTGTATACGCCGATGCGCCCTGGGTCCCTTACAATCAACACTCACTGTATACACCGATGGGCCCTGGGTCCCTTATGATCAACACTCACTGTATACACCGATGGGCCCTGGGTCCCTTATGATGAGCACTCACTGTATACGCCGATGCGCCCTGAGTCCCTTATGATGAACACTCACTGTATACGCCGATGCGCCCTGAGTCCCTTATGATCAACGCTCACTGTATACGCCGATGCGCCCTGGGTCCCTTATGATCAACACTCACTGTATACACCGATGGGCCCTGGGTCCCTTATGATGAGCACTCACTGTATACGCCGATGGGCCCTGGGTCCCTTATGATCAACACTCACTGTATACTCCGATGCGCCCTGGGTCCCTTATGATCAACACTCACTGTATACACCGATGGGCCCTGGGTCCCTTATGATGAACACTCACTGTATACGCCGATGCGCCCTGGGTCCCTTACAATCAACACTCACTGTATACACCGATGGGCCCTGGGTCCCTTACGATCAACACTCACTGTATACACCGATGGGCCCTGGGTCCCTTATGATGAGCACTCACTGTATACGCCGATGCGCCCTGAGTCCCTTATGATGAACACTCACTGTATACGCCGATGCGCCCTGAGTCCCTTATGATCAACGCTCACTGTATACGCCGATGCGCCCTGGGTCCCTTATGATCAACACTCACTGTATACACCGATGGGCCCTGGGTCCCTTATGATGAGCACTCACTGTATACACCGATGGGCCCTGGGTCCCTTATGATGAGCACTCACTGTATACGCCGATGCGCCCTGAGTCCCTTATGATGAACACTCACTGTATACGCCGATGCGCCCTGAGTCCCTTATGATCAACGCTCACTGTATACGCCGATGCGCCCTGGGTCCCTTATGATCAACACTCACTGTATACACCGATGGGCCCTGGGTCCCTTATGATGAGCACTCACTGTATACGCCGATGGGCCCTGGGTCCCTTATGATCAACACTCACTGTATACTCCGATGCGCCCTGGGTCCCTTATGATCAACACTCACTGTATACACCGATGGGCCCTGGGTCCCTTATGATGAACACTCACTGTATACGCCGATGCGCCCTGGGTCCCTTACAATCAACACTCACTGTATACACCGATGGGCCCTGGGTCCCTTACGATCAACACTCACTGTATACACCGATGGGCCCTGGGTCCCTTATGATGAGCACTCACTGTATACGCCGATGCGCCCTGAGTCCCTTATGATGAACACTCACTGTATACGCCGATGCGCCCTGAGTCCCTTATGATCAACGCTCACTGTATACGCCGATGCGCCCTGGGTCCCTTATGATCAACACTCACTGTATACACCGATGGGCCCTGGGTCCCTTATGATGAGCACTCACTGTATACGCCGATGGGCCCTGGGTCCCTTATGATCAACACTCACTGTATACTCCGATGCGCCCTGGGTCCCTTACGATCAACACTCACTGTATACACCGATGGGCCCTGGGTCCCTTATGATGAGCACTCACTGTATACACCGATGGGCCCTGGGTCCCTTATGATGAGCACTCACTGTATACTCCGATGCGCCCTGGGTCCCTTATGATGAACACTCACTGTGTACATCAAAGACCATGTAGAGTAACCAGAGTATAAGTATCAGATAGAGTTATCAAGTGTCTCAAGTGTCGTCTCCTTTCGCCCTTCCATCTGCTGCCAGTAAGTGCAAAATTTGAACTGGGCGAAGTTTTACCCGTACAATGTGTCTGCAAAATTTGAGCCATAAAATACTTTTTGATGTATTACATTCAGAAGGTCAAATGTCATCTGCTGTCACCATTCCCTTTGCTGCCACTAAGGGGCGTCGCTTCAGTTGTGGGCTATTTTATTTCACAATTTAATCAGTTATTGTTGTTCATCTTACAATATGTCTGCAAGATTCGAAAAAAAATCCTTATCACATTAATGGGATCATGTGCCTGAAACTGCCCTTTTCTGTACTTTCGCTACATGGTGCTGCATCGGTTTCGGTATCATCTGTCTCAAAATTTGATCAGGTCTAGTCTGTCAGAGACATGTGTCTGTAAAGTTTGTAAAAGACCCATTGAATGTTTTTTGAGTTAAGGTGCTGATGAGAAAGTGTCTCCGGGGCAGCAGAATGGTCACAAATCCACTGGCATTTCTCATTTTACTATCATGCTGCAGTGTAGCATGAAGCTGACACTGCACCTCACAAAGGACTGCATCTTTGCGTTTCCGTCTTTCGTGAACCAAGTTCATACATCATACCTGTTTAGAATGCCTGTTTACTTGGAAATTATATTAAATTTTGTGCATCCTATCATACATTTACTGTAGAAAATATGAAACGGTGCTAATATTTTCTGTTTATCTGCATGTCTTTCTATATTATCTTTTTCATTTTATATAGTGTTAAAAATGACCGAGACGTCAACAAGCTGACCAGAACCTCAACTCGAACGATGACATGATTTTGAACGTCTGTATGCCGTCTCTCGTCGTATTTTGAATATTTCTCATGCACGGCAGGTGATGGATTTGAGAGTGTGTGTCCCTGCTGCTCAGGCAACCGCAGTCTGAGAAAAAGCTGGCCTGAGGTTTCATTAACAAATCCTGTCTTTCTATTAATCTCCAAGAACAAGATCATTACAAGTAACAAAGAGCCGAGCTTCTTGTTCTCCGCCGGGGGTGCTCCCTTTGTAGGGACATCAGGCTGCACCCCCATCTTCGCAAACACGGCCGAGTCGAATGCTGGCATGAGGCCTGTAGCTGAACGCGGTCTGTCGCTGTCATTAATCTTTCGAGCTGACAGTGGCAGAACATTTATCAAAGCTCATTGTTGTAGCCATGGCTTTAAGCTTCTGCACCCGTCAGCTTACGTATTAAATCTCCTTCCTTCCCTCTTTATTTGGGTCCTTGGAGGACATTTCTGCAGGGTGTGTTGCATTAACTAAAACAAACTTTGATGTCTAGAAAACAGGTCCCAAAGTAGCAGTGCTTGAATAGCCGCGAAATTGGTATTCCGAAATGTGTTCGCACAGTGCCTCTGGAATGAAACATCACACAATGAGAGTGGACTGATAAACATTGTTCATAGGCATTTTCTGAGATAACCCTGTCCTCCATAACCCATAGGCGTGCCCATAGCCTCCAGTCTGGTGCCTATTTCGGGAAACTCAGGGCATATTGCGGGGTGTACAGTACCATGATGCCAGTCTCATGCAATGATATTAACATTATGGCCATTATCGTGTGATGTTGCAATAATTAGCATTCAATAAAGAAAAAATAATGATAATAATAAAAAGGTAAAAAAAAAACAAAACAAAAACATGATAAATTTTTGATGATTTGCATGTTAAATCTCCTCTACAACAATTTTACAGATGTGAACTCTCATAGCTAAAAAAGCAAACTTAAATTTAACTGAATCAGCTATTTTCACATATGATCCACACTGATTTAATTCAAAATCGAATGAAAAAGGTAAATGCAAATCATCAATGAGTTATTCCATAATATTTTACAGCATGCTTACAATATCTGCCTCTACCAGGATATTGGCTGCTTATAATATTTTACGGGTGTAAAATATATAGGATATACAGCTGTGGGAAAACAATAAGACACCTCTATGTTTTTAAACAAATATGCATTTTTTAACATAACATTTAAAAAAAATTTTTACATAGCAGTATACATGAACAAGGTGAAACAGGAGACACTGGGAATGACCAGAAACCAACCAGGTAAATGGTGGAAGCGACCTTCTAATGCCAGAGATGACCGTTAAGTGATCCATCACATTGGGCTGACCTTCAAGTGACCTTCAAAGGGAATGGAAAACACTAAGTGCAGGTGTGAAGTGCACTGCTTGGACAGTTCATAACAGGCTTCTAGAAGCAGGACTGAAGTCCCATAATACAAGGAAGAAGCCCTTCATTAATGAGAAACAGGGAAGAGCCAGGCTGCAGTTTGCAACATATATACTGTATATATCATTCAGACATACACTCAGAAATGAGTGAAGTTAAAATTTGTACTGTGGTCTCTTAATTTTTTCCACAGCTGTATACAGAGTGAAAGAGGAATAGGGAGGGAGGGAGGGAGGGAGAGAGAGAAAGAGATAGATAGAGAGAGAGAGAGAGAGAGAGAGAGAGAGCGATTGTAATTCAGCATTCCTTCTTTGCATTCTCCTTATTTCCCTCATTAATTAGCTGACAAAATGAAAAAAAATGACCATGAAATAAGTAATGAAAAATATTGTGACCCTACTGATATGACAGGATATCAGTATATTTCCATAAAATTATGTGTATATAAATATGTTCAATTTGTTATACCCTGATTGGCCAGAGATCAGTGATATGCCAGTTTGCCGCAATATGGAGAGAGAATCGGCAAATGTGTACAGCTCACATCACAGATGTCACCCTCCCATTACAATTCAGGTCTTGTCTCCACCTGTCTGTGCTTGAAAGTCACCTGCCTGGTACATTTTGGCGTGATGTTGCAATAATTAGCAGGATCATGTATGAGTGTAAGCCACAGCGGATATGAGTGCCATTTTAATTTGGGTTTATACAACAAAACGATTTTCAAGGGCAAAATGATACACCTGACCATTAAGCATTCTCCTACTCCACCCTGAACCGCCGACTGTCTCTCGCCTGGTGTGTGCGTCTAATCCGCAAAAACAATTTGGATAAAAATAATTCATTAAGCGAGTCCACATTTATTCAGGCTGATTTCCCTAAAAAAAAAAAAAATAATCCAGTTAGGCATGCATTGTTGATGTGGCTGGCAGGATCTCAGAGGACGACACAGTAATCGGAAGCAGGGATGATTCTAATGGTACAATGAGTCTGCTCCCAAAGACCGATGTCTGTGTATAGATGGAATATGTCTTACACGGCTGACAGATAACACTGGGCTTTCTCCAAGTGCTGCTGATAAGTGGGCCAGGCTGAGTGAGACTAATCACTGCTGTTCCTTCTTTATTTCAATCTTTTTTCAAAAAAGACTGATTTAAGACTGCCTTTGGGATGTCATTATACATTTCCCATCACATGGTATAAGTTATTACAACTATTATTTACTGTATATGAAAATCTATATTCAAATTTCATTTTCTAAAATATGAGTTACAAGATCTTCTATGACATATTACAAAATGCTTTGTATCACATTAAATCAGGATTCCTCTTATTTGGTGCAGTAGGGTGAAGCATGGAGTTCAGAGATAGCCAATCAGATTGTAGGGGAGGTGGGTCCAAGCAACTAGAGGAGGGCGGATTATCCAATCAGATATCTTAGTCCCAATTCCTCTAGCTTTTTTGGACCTACCTCCTCTACAATCTGATTGGCTATCTCTCTAAATCAATCATGTTTTGTTCTGCCCTCAGAACATTTTTGTGTGAGTAAAACTCCCTGAGCCGCTTCCAGATCCATCTAGGAAGCCACCTGATAAGTTTGATAAGTCTGATCAAGTGAAGAAGTTTATTGTCATATACACAGTAAAAAACATGTACACATTAGAACAATGTAATGAAATTCGTATTTTGCTTGCTCACCTGTCGGAAAAGATACAAAAAATAGAATGAATTACAAAATTATAAAAAATATAAGAATCATCTGATAAAGTGCACGGTGCTAAATGACGTACAGTAGTAGTTGGATATGACTATGATATGAATATGGATATGAATATGGGGTCAGATTAACTCGAGCTTTTCACTTTGTTCAAGAGTCTGATTGCCTGACGGAAAAAGCTTTTCGTCAGTCTTGTGGTGCGTAACTTTATGCTCCTGTTGCATCTTCCAAGGGGAGGGGTGTGAACGCGATGTGTTGGGGGTGTGTATTGTCTTTAATGATGTCGTGGGCCCTCTTGGTGACCCTGCTGTCATAGACGTCCTGCAGAGAGGGGAAGGCTGTTCCAGAAATGTACTGTGCAGTTTTAATTACACGCTGGAGAGCCTTCCTCTCCTGCACAGAACAGTTACCATACGGTGATGGAACTGCTGATGACGCTCTCTGCCGTACCTCTGTAGAAATTGGTTAGGATTTTGGTTGGCATAGCAAATTTCCTCAACATCCTCAGGAAATACAGTCTTTTGTGCGCCTGGTTGGTGAGTTGTTGTGTATTATGAGTCCAGGTCAGATCCTCACTGATGTTAGCTCCAAGGAATTTGAAGATTTCCAGTCTCTCCACTTCGGCCTCGCAGATATGAATAGGACTGAGCTGCGACTTATTTCTCCTTGGGTCAATGATCATCTCCTTGGTTTTATCTGTGTTCAAAATGAGGTTGTTTTTGTGACACCAGTCTGCAAGTACCGCTACCTCAGTCCTATAGTCTGTTTCTGCCCCCCCCCCCGGTGATTATCCCTATTACTGTGGCATCATCAGCAAATTTAATTAATTTCATTAATTCAAGGCCAATTGGGATTCATTAACGACAGTGAGCATAAAGCAACACACAGTCTCCCAGCCCAATACCATTAGTCTGCATCTCAGAGGTTCACGACAGACAGTATGTGTTTTATAGTCTGATACGAAGAGGATGCAAGATGCTCACTCCTGCTACTGTTCTGCAGCCTGTTATTACCATGATGTAGAAGTTATTGCTGTAGTTGTGTTGCTTTCCATTAAATATTTACTATGAAATACAAATTAAATAATGCAAACCTGCCGAGCGTATGATGAAAATTTGCTTTATCTACATGGAAAACTACATAGTCCAGTTTTTAAATATGTTTATGTGAATTTATATGTAGTTTCCTTTGCAAGGGCCCTACAAACCACATGTTCTGATAAACACATAACAAGAAGAATGTCATTATTGTACTGTAAGAAGGAAAACAATATTAAATAATGTGATCAATCTAAAACACTAACTGACCAGTTCCATAATATAAATTATAACAATTACAGCTGATTTTTCAACAGCTGGTGAATCTCAAAGCAGCAGCATCTATTTAGGAACATTCAACTCTTTGTTTCCACACCTCGGTATCTGTATGATATTTAAATAAACTTTTTCTTTCTTTTTCCTTAAAGTATATATGCTTTTGTGCCAGCCATGTACCATTCTCTCACCATGTGGTTTGGGATTCCTGGCACAGAAACAGTGAGAGAGAGTAAAATATACACACTGTCACCATAACTGAATGTCATTACTGTTTATCTACATGTATTTTCTCTTAAAATGAGGTAAAGGTCATTGGTCAGATCAATTAGCTTTGAACAGTCTCAGTACAGTGTTGCCTGCTAATTTATGTGGAAAGTGAGGAACAACTTTTGATTAAAAATATGGAAAAAATATGCACTTTGTAATGCAGATTGTTCTGTGATCTATTTTCTGACTGAAATGAATACAAAAATTACAACAATTTCAGATTCACAAATTAGAATTTAGCTCCCGCGATGCTCGTTTTTGTGTGAGTGCGATGCCACATTCCATTTATTAGGGAATGTTATTCATTGCCTGCTCATATATTCCAGGAGAGCTGAATATCAAGGATAACAAAGTTATAATACAAAGATGACGACTCACCATGTTGGTTTATATTGACGTTTCACAATGAAATTGATTTAACTACTTTCAGTATTTATATTTTTTAAATCAAATGCTTTATGTTTCCAGGTATTTTTCTTGCTTTCTGTACCGTCATCCTCTCTCTTAATCCCCATTCAGCACAGGGAGCCCATATTTACTTACACTATGAAGCCGGTGTAGCGTTTCAAAGATATCAAGGGGAAGGAGAGACAAGACAAATCAAGGCGAGTCACGTTAGACGCCAGGGTACCGGGCTCATCAAACGTCGGGAATCGCAGATCGCTGAAGTTTGTTTTAATGAGAATCTCGGTCACTTGTGCTTTTTGAGACGTGGAACGTTTGGGACAAAGCCGATGCCTCATATCGCTGTCAATCAGTGGCTCCTTCATGAAGAGCTGAGGGACGGCCAAGCTTCTGCAGAGGCAGGTCCTCTTTGGGAGTGTGCGCTGGAGGCTGCATCTGCTATGGGAGAGGAACCAGCCGGGTTATTACTGCGCTAGCAGACAAAACAAATTAACCTGAAGAGGGCGGGGGGATTAGGTTTGCCTGTATGATGCGCGGTCTGGCAGCTGTTTGTGGGAAGAGCGCAGGGGGAAACCACACCCCCTCAATCTCAACCCTAACTGAGCAGCGACAAAACATCTGGTGGCAGGTGTGTCACAGGTGCCCCTGCAGACGCTCGCGGGCCCGGCTCCAGGGACCTGTGCTCGCGAGACCCCATCTGTTATCACCTGTTTCTCCGTGCCGCACCTGGAGGTAATCTGCTTTCTGCAAGTCCGTGGGGGTCGCAGGGGAGGCCCATTAATCCCACGCAGTGATGCTGTGAGAAGGCCCTGTATTTACATCTCCTTTAGGTGCCGTCTGTGCCTGGTGACATCAGGAGGAATGCAGTACGGGAGGAGGGGGGCCGGAGATGGAAACCCTTCATTCTGTGACTGGTTCACCAGGTATCCTTGGGCAGTCTTTCACACCTGGCCTCCTAATTACACATCTTCGTAGGGACGGAGCAAGAGGCCCGTCACTCAGAAGCATGACTTAATGATGGTTACACCTATTGTGCCGCTAACTTCAAACAGCACAAGTCAGCGCACATCCCAGGTGCCGGTACTCTGCTGTCATTTACTGGCACATAAGTCAGGAGGGCCATTTTCTTGGGGGGGGGGGGGGGGAGTTCTCATGTATGACACCTAACTGGGATGATTCACTGGCCTGTAAGTGAAGCAGATGTCTAACTGGGAAAAGCACATTGTGATCAGTGCACTGACACTCACAGTGATTTGACATCACAGTTTGCATCAACTGTGACAAAATACAAGGGCAAGGCTGCAGCAATTCAATAACGATGTAAACTATTCATAGAAATACCTCAATGGGACCATCAGGAACACAGAATGAGAAGACCTAAAAATGGAAGGCAGTCAGGAAAACGATATAAAATGAATCGTGTGCAGGATCCAACCCCTCATCACTCACACTGCAAACTGAGGTTCTGAGTGATTATCAGTGATGCAGGAAGCCTCTGGTCTGTGATATCCGAGAGACAACAGCGATGGCGCCAGGGAGCCGCCCAGCTCTGAAAGGTCACCATCGAAAGCTGTTTCCACTCAGCTGATTGCAACGGGGCGCTGGTGTGCTGGCTGGGGCATGAGATGGAGAAACAGCTCGTCTGTCTGCGCCTGTTTATAACGGGAGGATCCGTTAGGAACCGGGTCGGGTTCGCTCACGCGGTATGGGGTGAAAAGGACAGCGCAGTGCAGGCATCACTGAGCCCTCCCTACAGACGCCTGGGTGCATTTAATATCCACTTGAATCAGGCCATTTTTGCTTCTGCTCAAGTCACTCATTCTTTAGTTCATTAAAAGTGCCTGTGAGGAGTAACGAGGCATTTTTTACCTAAACATGCTGCCCGATTCTATCCATGCTCGTCCTATGCAGGGTTCAGGGGAAGCCGATGTTTGAATAGTAAGTAGGTGTTTTATTATGATGCTATATGTTAACATTCAAAGAAATTGTTTCCTGATCCTCCCTCCCCAGCCACAGCCCAGCAGCTCTTCTTATTCGACTCTGACTCAGGATGCCCCCCCCACCTCCCTCAGATCAAAGACAGTGTGAGCCGCTGAGCTCCAGTGTTCCTTGTTCACCCTCTCGAGGATGGTTAACTGGGGGCTCCTCTTCTTCTCCCTTGGGGAAGAGTGGTCTGTCCCCTGGACCCCTTGAAAACTAACAGATGCCCCCCAGGGAGAACATACAAACCGCACACACAAGGTGCCAGGGCAGAAACTCAAAGCCCAGTCCCTAGTGGAGCGAGGAGACCATGCCAACCGCGGTGCCGCTGTGCCACCCCAAAGCACCAGCCCAAAGCACCAGCCCAAAGCACCACCTGAGTATGTCAAACAGAACTTTTAATATTGGCCTGTATGAATGCAAAATCTAAATGTCAAAACCAGTCACTGAGAACCGAGAGCAAGGTTGACATAGTAACCATTATGTCAATATGTTTTTTCTTCCCCAAATCATTGTTCCCTGAGTATACGTCAGAAAACCTGTACTGTTACTTGTTGCCATGTGTGATACTAGTGCATTTCTTTGAGCTCCAAAGATCTCACTTTTTTTTTTTTTTACTATTTACATTTTCATCTTTAACTTTCATATATTTTCTTTCCTTATCCCTTTTTTTAAAAGGTCTCACACTGATTAGGACTGATACTGTATGTGTCAAATACTGACTTAATTATATGGGTCACGGGCCCGGAGCGTGGTGCGGGCGGGAAGAGGGGACGCTCAGAGACAAACAAGGGTTTATTGATTTAAACAAAGGAAAAGGTCAAAATAACAGGACCACGAGGGGTCAAAACAAAAACAGGAAAAAAACACAGATTAACAAACAATAGAAACAGCTAAATACAACTAGGGAGCAGGACTAGGGAAACCAAGCAGGGTACCATTAACACAGAAACCTAATACAATGACTCATTAGAGAACAGTGCAGGGCAGGCACTTAAATACACAGAAAACTGGGGCACACAAGGGAACAAGTGTAAGACGATCAATTAACCAATCAAAAAACACTGACAGAAGGAAATAGGCAACAGGTGTCACCAATAACTAATGGGTACAGAAATTAGGGAGCTTTACAGATACTAAGAACTAGTTAACATTAACAGGATATTAAACATTAGGTATGAAATGCAAGGATAAATAAATTGAACCAAAAAGGAACAGAACACAAGCACAGCCTAGGAGAAGAAAACTAATATGGAAAAGAAACACTGAAAAACATAATCCAAGAATTGAATAATCAGATGAAGATGGACCAAAGCCAGCCTCAAACCCCCGACCTGTGACACTCAGCCCCCTGAGCTATATGGAAGTTGGGGAAAGAGGCGAAAACACACAAGGGTGTGGCGAGGAGGGACAGGACAGGACGGCCAGCAAAACCTATTGGCCAAACGGGGAAGAGACATGAAGGGTCGGACGGGTGCTGACCCTGACAATATGACACTCATTTTGCTAACCCACTGCAGTTTCTTAATGCCATTTCGGTAACAAAATGTTTGAACAAAACAGCCTTAACGAGGCAATTACTAGCTTTTCGGAATTCTCTCCCCAGAAAAATTCTCAAATTTATGCAAGCTGTGTTTATAAAATGACCCAAGAAGAAAGTAAGCCAATTAGATTAGCCATGGCGAAGTTTATTAGACCCTAGAGCACAGCGAGTTTGTTACAACGTCAACGTCAATAACTGCTCAATGCATAGATTGCGCTCAGTAAAGTCAGAGTGGTGGCAGCAAGGTACTGGGACCCAGTTTGGAAAAGTCAACTGGGGTGCATTTTGCATAGACATTGCGTGATGGGTAAGGAGGCACTGGAGATGGAGGAGGAGTCCCAGTAGGGGTGGTGTTTACGCAAGGAAAATGGTTGGGGAACTGAGATAGGGCATGAGATCTGAAGGTTGTATGAGATATTCTCCTCACCTGCCCCCTGGCATTCCTCACAGGCAGCTCCATAGCCACCCGCGGACATATTTTCTTTGGTGTCAAGTGACGTGGGTCTGATTGTCATTCGCTGGGCTGTAGCAGACGCTTGCATACCAGAGCGCTTCTCTCCAGTATGGGAAGGAGCAGCTGAAGTGCAGAACATCGTCTTTAATATCTTATAAAATATTAATGCCAGATTGATTAGTTTACTCTGTTGCTGTAACATGACTTAGTTTAGAAGCAAATCTGTTTGTGTAGCTTCTTTTGGTGCGAATACCAAACAACAATGCAAAAATGTTAAATAAAACTCAAGGACTCGCCTTTGTGAAAATTATAAAGGGTCAATTTAGGGTCATGTTATGAAGATCATACTAATGAATAAAAACCCAGTTTCTTGTTTTTTCCTTCCCTTCTGCCAATGGCTGGAATTAACTGGAATTAATCGGTGAATTTATTCTAGAAGTGAAAAAAGCTCACTCATTTAATAGTGGCAGAAACAGGATGAGAGGTGCGGGGTTCAGTCAGCAGGACGCCACTCTACATGACGTGATAGCTGACCTCCAGCTCCGGTTTCTCTGTCCTGTTAGCGGGAAAGAGAAGAGCACATTCATACCACGGTCGGTCTAAGCTGATCTCTGGGGTGACATGTGAAGCTCCGCTAGGTGCAGTATTGGCACTGCCCGCTAACACATCTCTCTACCACCATGTTGAGCTTCTTTTTATTAGCTTGATATTCTATTTCCATTCATCGTTGAATTGACAGCTAATTAACGCTGGTGACTTCTTAAAGCCCGTCACTCAGCTCTGTAACATCTGCCGGAGCCGCGTGGATAAAATATATTTGGGTCAATGCGGAAAAGTCATGGTCAACTCATTAGTCAACTCGTCACCATCCATCCATCCATTTTCCAAACCGCTTATCCTACTGGGTCGCGGGGGGGTCCGGAGCCTATCCCAGAAGCAATGGGCACGAGGCAGGGAACAACCCAGGATGGGGGGGCAACCCATCGCAGGGCACACTCACACACCATTCACTCACACATGCACACCTACGGGCAATTTAGCAAGTCCAATTAGCCTCAGCATGTTTTTGGACTGTGGGGGGAAACCGGAGTACCCGGGGGAAACCCCATGACGACATGGGGAGAATATGCAAACTCCACACACATGTGACCCAGGCGGAGACTCGAACCTGGGTCCCAGAGGTGTGAGGCGACAGTGCTAACCACTGCACCACCCACTGGTCACCGTAAAACTTGAAATACCATTTACGGTAAATGGTTCATCTAATGTCTCTTTAACGCTAATAACTTATTTATAAACACACACAGATCATTAGATATAACTCAAATTCATCACATAAGGTTCGAAATATTCGGCAAGCATATCAAGGCAAACTCTTGAAACTCAGACGATAACTTTAATAAAATTAACATGTTAATAACGTACGGATGATGTGACCAAATGTATGAAAATAATTCTCACTCTCTCCTTGAAAATATGTTATGCATAAAATAACAGCTTATAAGTTTGTCATTGCAAGTAATTAACATGTGTATGGATTTGAAAATGCGATGGAATTTATATAGTGAAAGTAAATGAATCTGGGTGTGATGTCTGACAGAACTGCAGGAAATGAATGGCGACATTCATTAATTTGTAATGAATATCTTTATAAGATTAGCATGTGCACAACCAAGCACTGGCACCCCATAATAAATATCCATATCAGTCATAGCTGCAAAGTTACAGCAAAGTCAGCAGGCATGACGTTTTGATGGTGGTCATTGCGAGCCATTCCTACAGCTTGCGGGCTTGTGGCTGAAGCTATTAACACAAAGGGATATTAACATCCCATCGACATGCAGGTTCCACGGCTATGGGCTCTAATGACTATTCAGGCTGCCTACTCAATGTCTGTGATCTCACAGCATCCTCAGCTCTGCAGTATGAAGAAAGGGGATGAGGGGCTTGCAGACAGGTATCACATCACAATGCAAAAGAAGAAAGTAAAGTCAAACAGCCACATATTGGTTGATGTCACTTCCTTAAATAAATTGTGAAAAATCAATGGGAAAGAGTCACAAAATAAATAAATGATAGTCAGATTTTACTGCAGTGGCTTTATTTAGGTGTAATACAACTAACCATAAATCACTGCCTTATTATACAAGTGCTTAGATATAATTGCTGTCATTGTGACTGCAGATGATTAATACTACAAAGCTCAGCTGGAAACACTGTCCTCAGAAACAATGTTTTATTACCAATATCACTTCATATTCATACTGTATGAAGTTCACTGGTGCACCTTGGCCAGCTCTACCTTTGACAAAATACATATTTAGGGTCATAAGATCAGCACAATAACCTCTCTTTTTATTGTATGCTTAGATGATGCTGTAATTGCCACATTCCTGAGTGACAAATCTCTGGGGTCAAATTCTTAATGCTGATTTTTGCTTCTGTGGTGAGCCTGTGTAGTCTACACCCTGGCCTACCTCATTGTGAGCATTTATACCTGTGCGCTAGTTTGCAGGTCTTTCTGCAATTTCACTGCCACAAGACAAGTTGGTGGGGCAGCATGGCGGTGCAGTGGTTAGCACTATTGCCTCACACCTCTGGGACCCGGGTTCGAGTCTCCGCCTGGCTTACATACGTGTGGAGTTTGCATGTTCTCCACCTTTTCTTCGTGGGGTTTCCTCTGGGTACTCTGGTTTCCCCCCACGGTCCAAAAACATACTGAGGCTAATTGTAGTTACTAAATTGCCCGTAGGTGTACATGTGTGACTGAATGGTGTGTGAGAGTGCCCTGTGATGGGCTGGCCCCCCATCCTGGCTTGTTCCCTATCCATTACTTCCAGGATGGGCTCCGAACCCCCCGCGACCCAATAGGATAAGCGGGTTGGAAAATGGATGGATGGAAGATACAGTAAGCTGGCAGAGTGGGGATGGATACTGCTAAAACATTTTTACTATGTCATAGGAAACAGAACATCGGAAGCTTTGCAATTTCTATGATTGTTCCTTTTCAATACTATCTAGTATATGTTTAAAACTCAGTTTAAAGTTTATCGCTGCTGCTTTTATTGTATGGGCTCTGCATGTACTCCAATCCAATCATAATTTTGTCCTTGCTGTCTAAATCACTCATAAATGGATTTTTGAGAAATGTATTTATCTCCTTTACTGCTTCATAAATATCGCAGTATGTATCTAAAAAAAATGACATCACCATATCTTTGTGCAATATTATGCAGCCCTAGTGGGAATGGAATGGCCACAACCATGCTTTTTTTAACAATGTGAACGGCAAAAAAATTGCATAGGAGGAAGTGCGATGCTACCAGACAGATCTGTCACAATTGCTGCGATCTGCGTCACTGTGATGGTAATTACATTTCTGAGGAGGTGCGTGTGAGGCTACAGCGTAGGTAACAACGCAGGGTACATGGCTACGCCATACTTACAGCATAGGTTACAGCGTGAGGTACATGCCTACGCCATACTTACAGCATAGGTTACAGCATAGGGTACATGGCTACGCCATACTTACAGCATAGGTAACAACGCAGGGTACATGGCTACGCCATATTTACAGCGTAGGTTACAGCGTAGGGTACATGGCTATGCCATACTTACAGCATAGGTTACAGCGCAGGGTACATGGCTACACCATACTTACAGCATAGGTTACAGCGCAGGGTACATGGCTACACCATACTTACAGCATAGGTAACAGCGTAGGGTACATGCCTACGCCATACTTACAGTATAGGTGACAGCGTAGGGTACATGGCTACGCCATACTTACAGTATAGGTTACAGCGCAGGGTACATGGCTACGCCATACTTACAGCATAGGTTACAGCGCAGGGTACATGGCTACACCATACTTACAGCATAGGTTACAGCATAGGGTACATGCCTACGCCATACTTACAACATAGGTGACAGCGTAGGGTACATGCCTACGCCATACTTACAGCATAGGTTACAGCATAGGGTACATGGCTACGCCATACTTACAGCTTAGGTTACAATGCAGTGTACATGGCTACGCTATACTTACAGCATAGGTGACAGCGTTGGGTACATGGCTATGCCATACTTACAGCATTGGTGACAGCGTAGGGTACATGGCTACGCCATACTTACAGTATAGGTTACAGCGTAGGGTACATGCCTACGCCATACTTACAGCATATGTGACAGCGTAGGGAACATGGCTACGCCATACTTACAGCATAGGTGACAGCATAGGGTACATGGCTATGCCATACTTACAGCATAGGTGACAGTGTAGGGTACATGGCTACGCCATACTTACAGCTTAGGTTACAACGCAGGGTACATGGCTACGCCATACTTACAGCTTAGGTTACAACGCAGGATACATGGCATTGCCATATTTACAGCATAGGTTACAGCGTAGGGTACATGGCTACGCCATACTTACAGTATAGGTGACAGCGTAGGGTACATGGCTACGCCATACTTATAGCTTAGGTTACAACGCAGTGTACATGGCTACGCTATACTTACAGCTTAGGTTACAACGCAGTGTACATGGCTACGCTATACTTACAGCATAGGTTACAGCATAGGGTACATGCCTACGCCATACTTACAACATAGGTGACAGCGTAGGGTACATGCCTACGCCATACTTACAGCATAGGTTACAGCATAGGGTACATGGCTACGCCATACTTACAGCTTAGGTTACAATGCAGTGTACATGGCTACGCTATACTTACAGCATAGGTGACAGCGTAGGGTACATGGCTATGCCATACTTACAGCATTGGTGACAGCGTAGGGTACATGGCTACGCCATACTTACAGTATAGGTTACAGCGTAGGGTACATGCCTACGCCATACTTACAGCATAGGTGACAGCGTAGGGAACATGGCTACGCCATACTTACAGCATAGGTGACAGCATAGGGTACATGGCTATGCCATACTTACAGCATAGGTGACAGTGTAGGGTACATGGCTACGCCATACTTACAGCTTAGGTTACAACGCAGGGTACATGGCTACGCCATACTTACAGCTTAGGTTACAACGCAGGATACATGGCATTGCCATATTTACAGCATAGGTTACAGCGTAGGGTACATGGCTACGCCATACTTACAGTATAGGTGACAGCGTAGGGTACATGGCTACGCCATACTTATAGCTTAGGTTACAACGCAGTGTACATGGCTACGCTATACTTACAGCTTAGGTTACAACGCAGTGTACATGGCTACGCTATACTTACAGCATTGGTTACAGCGTAGGGTACATGGGTACGCCATACTTACAGCTGAGGTTACAACGCAGTGTACATGGCTACGCTATACTTACAGCATTGGTTACAGCGTAGAGTACATGGCTACACCATACTTACAGCATTGGTTACAGCGTAGGGTACATGGCTACGCCATACTTTCAGCATAGGTTACAGCATAGGGTACATGGCTACGCCATACTTACAGTTTAGGTTACAGCGTAGGGTACATGGCTACACCATACTTACAGCATAGGTTACAGCATAGGGTACATGCCTACGCCATACTTACAGCATAGGTGACAGCGTAAGGTACATGGCTACGCCATATTTACAACGTAGGTTACAGCGTAGGGTATATGGCTACGCCATACTTACAGCTTAGGTTACAGCGCAGGGTACATGGCTACGCTATACTTTCAGCATAGGTGACAGCGTAGGGTACATGGCTACGCCATACTTACAGCATAGGTGACAGCGTAGGGTACATGGCTATGCCATATTTACAACGTAGGTTACAGCGTAGGGTACATGGCTACGCCATACTTACAGCTTAGGTTACAGCGCAGGGTACATGGCTACGCTATACTTACAGCATAGGTGACAGCGTAGGGTACATGGCTACGCCATACTTACAGCTTAGGTTACAGCGCAGGGTACATGGCTACGCCATACTTACAGCATAGGTGACAGTGTAGGGTACATGGCTACGCCATACTTACAGCATAGGTGACAGCATATGGTACATGGCTATGCCATACTTACAGCATAGGTTACAGCGCAGGGTACATGGCTACGCTATACTTACAGCATTGGTTACAGCGTAGGGTACATGGCTACGCCATACTTACAGCATAGGTTACAGCATAGGGTACATGGCTACGCCATACTTACAGCATAGGTGACAGCGTAGGGTACATTGCTACGCCATATTTACAATGTAGGTTACAGCGTAGGGTACATGGCTACACCATACTTACAGCATAGGTTACAGCATAGGGTACATGGCTACGCCATACTTACAGCATAGGTTACAGCGTAGGGTACATGGCTATGCCATACTTACAGCATAGGTTACAGCGCAGGGTACATGGCTACACCATACTTACAGCATAGGTTACAGCGCAGGGTACATGGCTACACCATACTTACAGCATATGTTACAGCGTAGGGTACATGCCTACGCTATACTTACAGCATAGGTGACAGCGTAGGGTACATGGCTACGCCATACTTACAGCATAGGTGACAGCGTAGGGTACATGTCTACGCCATATTTACAACGTAGGTTACAGCGTAGGGTACATGGCTACGCCATACTTACAGCTTAGGTTACAGCGCAGGGTACATGGCTACGCCATACTTACAGCTTAGGTTACAGCGCAGGGTACATGGCTACGCCATACTTACAGCATAGGTGACAGTGTAGGGTACATGGCTACGCCATACTTACAGCATAGGTGACAGCATAGGGTACATGGCTATGCCATACTTACAGCATAGGTTACAGCGCAGGGTACATGGCTACGCTATACTTACAGCATTGGTTACAGCGTAGGGTACATGGCTACGCCATACTTACAGCATTGGTTACAGCATAGGGTACATGGCTACGCCATACTTACAATATTGGTGACAGCGTAGGGTACATGGCTACGCCATACTTACAGCATAGGTTACAGCGTAAGGTACATGGCTACGCCATACTTACAGCTTAGGTTACAACGCAGTGTACATGGCTACGCCATACTTACAGCATAGGTTACTGCGCAGGGTACATGGCTACGCCATACTTACAGCATAGGTTACTGCGCAGGGTACATGGCTACGCCATACTTACAGCATAAGTTACTGCGCAGGGTACATGGCTACGCCATACTTACAGCTTAGGTTACAACGCAGTGTACATGGCTACGCCATACTTACAGCATAGGTTACAGCGTAGGGTACATGCCTACGCCATACTTACAGCATAGGTTACAGCATAGGCTACATGGCTACGCCATACTTACAGCATAGGTTACAGCGTAGGGTACATGGCTATGCCATACTTACAGCATAGGTTACAGCGCAGGGTACATGGCTACACCATACTTACAGCATAGGTTACAGCGCAGGGTACATGGCTACACCATACTTACAGCATAGGTTACAGCGTAGGGTACATGCCTACGCTATACTTACAGCATAGGTGACAGCGTAGGGTACATGGCTACGCCATACTTACAGCATAGGTGACAGCGTGGGGTACATGGCTACGCCATATTTACAACGTAGGTTACAGCGTAGGGTACATGGCTACGCCATACTTACAGCTTAGGTTACAGCGCAGGGTACATGGCTACGCCATACTTACAGCTTAGGTTACAGCGCAGGGTACATGGCTACGCCATACTTACAGCATAGGTGACAGTGTAGGGTACATGGCTACGCCATACTTACAGCATAGGTGACAGCTTAGGGTACATGACTATGCCATACTTACAGCATAGGTTACAGCGCAGGGTACATGGCTACGCTATACTTACAGCATTGGTTACAGCGTAGGGTACATGGCTACGCCATACTTACAGCATAGGTTACAGCATAGGGTACATGGCTACGCCATACTTACAGCATAGGTTACAGCGTAAGGTACATGGCTACGCCATACTTACAGCTTAGGTTACAACGCAGTGTACATGGCTACGCCATACTTACAGCATAGGTTACTGCGCAGGGTACATGGCTACGCCATACTTACAGCATAGGTTACTGCGCAGGATACATGGCTACGCCATACTTACAGCATAGGTTACTGCGCAGGGTACATGGCTACGCCATACTTACAGCATAGGTTACAACGCAGTGTACATGGCTACGCCATACTTACAGCATAGGTTACAGCGTAGGGTACATGGCGCTATACTTACAGCATAGGTTACAGCGTTGGGTACACGTTTACGCCACACTTACAGCATAGGTGACAGTGTAGGGTACATGGCTACGCCATACTTTCAGCTTAGATTACAACGCAGGGTACATGGCTACGCCATACTTACAGTTTAGGTTACAGCGTAGGGTACATGGCTACACCATACTTACAGCATAGGTTACAGCGTAGGGTACATGCCTACGCCATACTTACAGCATAGGTGACAGCGTAGGGTACATGGCTATGCCATACTTACAGCATAGGTGACAGCGTAGGGTACATGGCTACGCCATACTTACAGCATAGGTGACAGTGTAGGGTACATGGCTACGCCATACTTACAGCATAGGTGACAGCATAGAGTACATGGCTACGCTATACTTACAGCATTGGTTACAGCGTAGGGTACATGGCTACGCCATACTTACAGCTTAGGTTACAACGCAGTGTACATGGCTACGCTATACTTACAGCATTGGTTACAGCGTAGGGTACATGACTACGCCATACTTACAGCATAAGTTACAGCGCAGGGTACATGGCTACGCCATACTTACAGCATAGGTTACAACGCAGGGTACATGGCTACACCATACTTACAGCATAGGTTACAGCGCAGGGTACATGGCTACACCATACTTACAGCATAGGTTACAGCGTAGGGTACATGCCTACGCTATACTTACAGCATAGGTGACAGCGTAGGGTACATGGCTACGCCATACTTACAGCATAGGTGACAGCGTAGGGTACATGGCTACGCCATATTTACAACGTAGGTTACAGCGTAGGGTACATGGCTACGCCATACTTACAGCTTAGGTTACAGCGCAGGGTACATGGCTACGCCATACTTACAGCTTAGGTTACAGCGCAGGGTACATGGCTACGCCATACTTACAGCATAGGTGACAGTGTAGGGTACATGGCTACGCCATACTTACAGCATAGGTGACAGCTTAGGGTACATGGCTATGCCATACTTACAGCATAGGTTACAGCGCAGGGTACATGGCTACGCTATACTTACAGCATTGGTTACAGCGTAGGGTACATGGCTACGCCATACTTACAGCATAGGTTACAGCATAGGGTACATGGCTACGCCATACTTACAGCATAGGTTACAGCGTAAGGTACATGGCTACGCCATACTTACAGCTTAGGTTACAACGCAGTGTACATGGCTACGCCATACTTACAGCATAGGTTACTGCGCAGGGTACATGGCTACGCCATACTTACAGCATAGGTTACTGCGCAGGATACATGGCTACGCCATACTTACAGCATAGGTTACTGCGCAGGGTACATGGCTACGCCATACTTACAGCATAGGTTACAACGCAGTGTACATGGCTACGCCATACTTACAGCATAGGTTACAGCGTAGGGTACATGGCGCTATACTTACAGCATAGGTTACAGCGTTGGGTACACGTTTACGCCACACTTACAGCATAGGTGACAGTGTAGGGTACATGGCTACGCCATACTTTCAGCTTAGATTACAACGCAGGGTACATGGCTACGCCATACTTACAGTTTAGGTTACAGCGTAGGGTACATGGCTACACCATACTTACAGCATAGGTTACAGCGTAGGGTACATGCCTACGCCATACTTACAGCATAGGTGACAGCGTAGGGTACATGGCTATGCCATACTTACAGCATAGGTGACAGCGTAGGGTACATGGCTACGCCATACTTACAGCATAGGTGACAGTGTAGGGTACATGGCTACGCCATACTTACAGCATAGGTGACAGCATAGAGTACATGGCTACGCTATACTTACAGCATTGGTTACAGCGTAGGGTACATGGCTACGCCATACTTACAGCTTAGGTTACAACGCAGTGTACATGGCTACGCTATACTTACAGCATTGGTTACAGCGTAGGGTACATGACTACGCCATACTTACAGCATAAGTTACAGCGCAGGGTACATGGCTACGCCATACTTACAGCATAGGTTACAACGCAGGGTACATGGCTATGCCATACTTACAGCATAGGTTACAGCGTAGGGTACATGGCTACGCCATACTTACAGCATAGGTTACAGCGTAGGGTACATGGCTACGCTATACTTACAGCTTAGGTTACAACGCAGGGTACATGGCTACGCCATACTTACAGCATAGGTTACAGCGTAGGGTACATGGCTACGCCATACTTACAGCTTAGGTTACAGCGCAGGGTACATGGCTACGCCATACTTACAGCATAGGTGACAGTGTAGGGTACATGGCTACGCCATACTTACAGCATAGGTGACAGCTTAGGGTACATGGCTATGCCATACTTACAGCATAGGTTACAGCGCAGGGTACATGGCTACGCTATACTTACAGCATTGGTTACAGCGTAGGGTACATGGCTACGCCATACTTACAGCATAGGTTACAGCATAGGGTACATGGCTACGCCATACTTACAGCATAGGTTACAGCGTAAGGTACATGGCTACGCCATACTTACAGCTTAGGTTACAACGCAGTGTACATGGCTACGCCATACTTACAGCATAGGTTACTGCGCAGGGTACATGGCTACGCCATACTTACAGCATAGGTTACTGCGCAGGATACATGGCTACGCCATACTTACAGCATAGGTTACTGCGCAGGGTACATGGCTACGCCATACTTACAGCATAGGTTACAACGCAGTGTACATGGCTACGCCATACTTACAGCATAGGTTACAGCGTAGGGTACATGGCGCTATACTTACAGCATAGGTTACAGCGTTGGGTACACGTTTACGCCACACTTACAGCATAGGTGACAGTGTAGGGTACATGGCTACGCCATACTTTCAGCTTAGATTACAACGCAGGGTACATGGCTACGCCATACTTACAGTTTAGGTTACAGCGTAGGGTACATGGCTACACCATACTTACAGCATAGGTTACAGCGTAGGGTACATGCCTACGCCATACTTACAGCATAGGTGACAGCGTAGGGTACATGGCTATGCCATACTTACAGCATAGGTGACAGCGTAGGGTACATGGCTACGCCATACTTACAGCATAGGTGACAGTGTAGGGTACATGGCTACGCCATACTTACAGCATAGGTGACAGCATAGAGTACATGGCTACGCTATACTTACAGCATTGGTTACAGCGTAGGGTACATGGCTACGCCATACTTACAGCTTAGGTTACAACGCAGTGTACATGGCTACGCTATACTTACAGCATTGGTTACAGCGTAGGGTACATGACTACGCCATACTTACAGCATAAGTTACAGCGCAGGGTACATGGCTACGCCATACTTACAGCATAGGTTACAACGCAGGGTACATGGCTATGCCATACTTACAGCATAGGTTACAGCGTAGGGTACATGGCTACGCCATACTTACAGCATAGGTTACAGCGTAGGGTACATGGCTACGCTATACTTACAGCTTAGGTTACAACGCAGGGTACATGGCTACGCCATACTTACAGCATAGGTTACAGCGTAGGGTACATGGCTACGCCATACTTACAGCATAAGTTACAGCGCAGGGTACATGGCTACGCCATACTTACAGCATAGGTTACAACGCAGGGTACATGGCTATGCCATACTTACAGCATAGGTTACAGCGTAGGGTACATGGCTACGCCATACTTACAGCATAGGTTACAGCGTAGGGTACATGGCTACGCCATACTTACAGCTTAGGTTACAACGCAGGGTACATGGCTACGCCATACTTACAGCATAGGTTACAGCGTAGGGTACATGGCTACGCCATACTTACAGCTTAGGTTACAACGCAGGGTACATGGCTACGCCATACTTACAGCATAGGTTACAGCGTAGGGTACATGGCTACGCCATACTTACCGCATAGATTTGCAGAAGGATGAATCGGCCTTTAGATATTACATATACAGAATACAGTACAGCATGGAATCATACGCTCTGAGGTGGGCTGAGACCTTGATTGTATAGAAGTGCATCCTAAAAATGTTCTGGTGAAAGTCAGTCATTCTGTTTGCTCCTAATGAGGAGATTTTTTTGTTGGATAGACTGGCTTTCATTTATTCTTAGCTGTCACTGGATGACTGAGATTTCAGGTGTCCAAGCAAGAAAGAAAATGCTGAGGCAAGATGAGCAGACCTCTGAAGATCCTGGAAGGGAGACAGTAAAACATCTGAGGCGAATGCCAAAGGATGGATGAATGCGAGTTATGAAAGCACTTCTCTGAAGATCTTTATTCCAGAAATGCGTCACTGTATCACCCATCGTGCTACATCGGTTTCTGTTTTTTTTTCCATCATATTTTTGTATTTTAACTCATTGGTAGCCTTTAGATTTTAATACTTTCTTAAATGCTGAAACACTGTCAGTACAACCAACCTGCTAGCCCATCCATCCGTCCATCCATCCATCCATCCATCCTCTGCCGCTTATCCAGGGTCGGGTCACGGGGGCAGTAATCTAAGGAGCGATGTCCAGACCTCCCTCTCCCAAGCCACCTTCTCCAGCTGCTCTGGTGAAATACCAAGGCATTCCCAGATCAGCTGAGAGATATAATCTCTCCAGCAAGTCCTGGGTCTGACCCTTTGCCTCCTCCTGGTTGGACATGTCCGAAACACCTCCCCAAGGAGCCACCCAGAAGGCACCCTTGATTGATGCCTGAACCACCTCAACTGGCTTCTTTCGATGTGGAGGAATAATTTTGAATCTACTCTATCTATCTATCTATCTATCTATCTATCTATCTATCTATCTATCTATCTATCTATCTATCTATCTATCTATCTATCTATACTTACAGTATTGCATCAGCAACTATATAACTATCTGTCATAGACAGAAATGCCAAATAAAGGAGATCCTACTTCTGAAGTATGATGGTGTTTAGCTGCAGACCTGCTGTAGACTCTGGGTCTAAGCGATGTAACAGCCAGCAGGAGTTGATGCTATACCTGCTGCTTGCTGTTGCCTTAAACTGGGCATCGTAAGACCGAGGCGCCAAAGCTACAGTGATGGTGTGAACAGAGGTCCCTTAACTGCGTTCTTGGCTTTCGTAAGTGGATCCCATCGCTTCACTTTAGCTGACAGCTCTAGCTCTGAGTGTCTGTGGCAATCTATTGCTGCCCCTAACCTCACACAGTGCACATGTTAAAAAGCATAAACCTGAAAAACAATGAAGGAAAAAAGGCCTAAACCGTTCATACAAAGATTATGTCCAGAGGGGAGAAATGAAAATGACATTCCTGTTCTGGCAGTGTGATGCAGTCCTGAACTCTAACTGAACCTCTTACCCTCTGTGGGAAACGCGACCTTGTCCTGAACGATGGTTCTTAGGAACCGAGCAGGAAATAAGAGCTAATGACTGTTCCCATCTCCCAGGTGGCAGCCCGCTGTGCTGGGGCCACGTGACAGTCCTGACTGGGGATGCTTTGCAAAAAGTTCTGGGTGATTGAATGTCATGGAGGAGGCATTACCGCGGAAACGCTCCCCACCCTATCAAAATGACCAGAGGCGATTCTTACAACTGTTTTCACAATTTCTTCTAGTATTAACACATACATTAAAGAATGCCTTCCCATCAAATTAAACGATAAAAAATGTTGTTTCTGGGGAAGTTTATAGGCTAAACAGGTATCTAAGTTTGTGTTGGGAATAGTGCTTTCTGTCCTCTCAGTTGACATCACACTTGGCCCTTCAATTCCACCTATCCTGTGGGTTCACTCTCTGATTCCAGGACTTCCTTGGGCTCTGGGAAATGGCAACGTCTCATGCAATCCCTAGTTTACGTAGGTGATTCTGTATTCCTTTTACCTGCTATCTTTGAAGGGCTGAATCACTTTGCTTCTGTGACTGACCTGCTTGCCTATGATTATGACCATTGTTAATAACTAAAAGAAAGAGAATATGGAGGCTGCATCGGAAGGACGCTCAGCTGAATCTCCAGGAGGCTGACGGGATTTGGAAATGTAGGACATCTACATGTCCAGACTAATGCTGGGATGTGAGAACTGGGATGTGAGAACTGGGATGCTTCCTTAATGTTCCACTTGAAGGTTTTTCCAGCACATGGTCCATTTTTCTAACATATCAGAGTCTAGGAATCTACTGAGAGCAGCTGAAATCCATTGTGATCTAAAATGCCATCCTTGGTGTGGATTAATTGATGAGTGGCACTAAAGTCAAAATTAATTTCTTAACTGGAAAGATTAATCTTAGGCTTTTATCTATCTATAAAAATCACAGTTTTTCCAAAGCAATCAAATTTTTAAATGTTATTTATCTGTGACAGATGAACATACGGGGAATGAGATACTTCTGACAAGATAAAAATCATAAATTAATTGGATTCCATTTTGATTCTATTCAATCTACATTTAAGACACTTTCAATAATGTGCAATCTATCCAGATCTGTTGTAAAAACAACGAAAATATTATCAAAATCTTGGGAAAAAGTTATACTGTAAATGAACAAGATGGATCTTAAGATCCTCAGATTTTGTGAATTTATATGCTGTAGAAACCTGGATCACAATTAATCATAAAACCTATACTTTCCCCCACCGCTATTTTCAATGCTTAGAAGGTGTAAGATCTTTTAATTAGCCGCAACAGTTTCATTCAACAAGCCATAGCTTTAGAAGGCATTTTTAATATTTCATTACGCAGAGAGGCATTGGACGTGATTTACTTCGCCTGTAGACAAGTATAAATATCCATATATCATGTGCATACGCAGTCCTACATATACCACATGCTACATGCATCTGCTAAGATTTCTAAAGTACTATTGATTGATTGAGTGGATATGATGAAACAAATAGGCTTTTTGTGTCCTTATACTTACTGTACAGTATATTTCAATAGTAAAAGAAAGAGAGTCACTTTAAGTCAGTTGTTCTTGATCTTTTTGCACCGTGACCCAATTTTTCCCATGCCAGCTCAGATGCAACCCTATGTCATGTGTAGCTCTAAATTAATGCTATGAGCGAGCCTGCAGTGCACTCCGCCATATACGCCAACTGATGCCTATCGCACAAATCTTAATGGACGTGCCAGTAATTTTTAAATTAAGCATCTGTGGTTTGGCTTCTTGGGTTGGATGCATGTTCACTAGTTTTTCGCTAAGCATTTGCAGACCCAAGACCGCGGATCAGCATAGGAGCTTGCTGGTTTTAGAAGGCTTACATTTCCAACTCTGCCTCATGACCCTTTCAGAACTTGGCAGAACCCAAATTTGGGTCGCGACCCATGCTTTAAGGTTAAAGGGAAGTATGGTTGGAAATATTGGTACATTTTCTGCTGCCAGAAGACAATATCACTAAAAGCACAACAAACAGGCACGCTTAACTGAAAGTGCAAAATTGTGCAACATTAGTAAAAGAACACATTGCATTAACACCATTTAAAGTCAAGCTACTGTATAAGATTGTTTCTGCCCAATGCAGACCTTTAATACAGATAGTTGCTATTGGTTCCCTGCCAGCAGGCATAACTGTTTTATATAAGATTAAAAACATTTTATCAAGCCTAAAGAGATGGCTTTCCTTAAAGTATTTCATGAATATTCTTTCATAGTGGACCTAAACCAGTGGTTACCCCCCATCCTAATAACACAAACACACACACACACACACACACACGCACACACACACAGGTTTGTAATTATATGCTTGTGGGGACTTTCCATTTATTTCTACGGGGAAGACACTAATCCCAACATGATGACCTTAACCCCTACCCAGCCATAACCATAACCACAAGTAAACACACAAAATATGGTCACCACAACATTAATGTAACATGCTTTTATCACATTGTGGGGACATTATAAAATCATGTGCAATTACAGTCAACACAAAATAAAGATTCTACTTCTGATTGGATCTGTTTCAAATTAATTTCTTCCTGGTTGTTTTCTCTTGTTTTTATCCATAGATAAAAGTATACTGTCACGCCCAGCTCGTCCGCTCCTCGTGTGTGCCACGCCCCCCTGATTATCCACGTGTGCTTCCCTGATCATGCCCAGTTGTGTCTGATTATTTTCAACCAGTCCTGTCTTTTTAAGTCCATGTCTTGCCTGAGTCCTCCGTCTGTCATTGATGTTAGTCTGCGTGTGATGTTTCCCAATCCCCGTAACCCAAATAAATCCCTGTTTTCCCTGCTTATGCCTGATCGCCTGCTTCTCTGCCCGTCGCCCTGTCCGTGCGCCTTACCTGCTATCGCAGATCATTACATATACTGTACATTTCGACGGTTTTTGGCATCATACATTAATTTGCATCTTATTATCGTCTAGTTCTTGTCATTGAAAAAATCGATAAAAACAGTCAACTTACATAGACAATAAGTAAATGCTGAGTAAATGAGTCTGTAGTCAGTTGTGAGCATTTTATGAGCTTTTTACAGTAAAATCAGATCCCTAGATGCCTTCCTGTGCCATTTTGAGCTTAAGAGATTATAGTCATACGTCAGGCACTAAAAAAGTATGGAATTTACGAGTCTAACAAAAAGGCCACACACACGCATGCACAGTCTGCTCCTTTTATGTTTCAAGTAAAATCAGATTGTAAAATGTAGGGCAAAAAATACAAGTCCCTTTGTTTTATCTTTATTTATATACATGCATATTACATGTAACTAGTGCTGAGTGTGTGTTCTGCAGTATTTTAGCCCTTTTGACTCCCATGCTGCTATTTCATTTCTAATTTTGCACTGCCAGCAGACCCAGGGCGCATCTTGTGACATACTGCTGAAAATCTGCAAGCTACATGCTCACTTTGAATCCGCCATATAATTATTTGCAACATTATAGGTTATACATCAACAATGGCTCTTTCTTCCAAGACATTTACAATAATTCTGATGTGTTTATGACTGTCTATATCTTCGGTGACATAAAAACAGACTTTTTTTTCTGTTAGGATCCAGCAAGTTCAGATAAAATAAACAACAGGACCTTAGATCCCCCGGCAAGATTACACAGTGAACCTTTTTGATATGTCAAGTCCTTTGAATGGCAGAGAGTCTTCAACACTGCTGCTGTTTAGAACAAGGCTTGTTGACTGTATCACTTATCGTTCTGGCTGGTACTTCATGTGCTTATTTAAAAATGTCAAAGCATACGTTAGACTGGATTACATAATGAAATATTTACGAATACCTTTTTTTCATGCAATATAAATAATATGAAACTAGGATGAGGACAGTGCCTTGGATACAGTGACTCAGTGGTCAGCAATGTCATAGCCCCAGTCTTCCAGGGTTGTGGGGTTTCAGCTTTCATGCAGCTTTCATCTTCTCTCTGCGTTTATATTTGCTCCAGGTGCGGCATAGTCCAAAAGCATGCAGTTAGGTGAACTGGGGACCTCAACCACAGTGCGTCCTTATGTTTGTGTGTGTGTCCAGTGATGGACTGGAATCTTGTTTAGTTTGTGTTTCTTGATCTGAAAAATGAATGGCTGAGAAGTACAATTTTATAAATGTCAAATTTAATATAATAATATAAAAAATAAGAATATAAAAAATATAATAATATAAGAATATATAAAAATATTAAAAAAAAGATTTATATTGTATTTGATCGATACATTGCAGTATTGTTGTTGGTTGTAATTTTGATTATTATCTTGCTTTCCATGCTGACATATATATAGTACTGTGGGTAGTGTTCCAAACATCACCTAGACCAAACCAAACCAGTTGTGCTAATGTGGTTCCTTTTCAGTTTTTTTTCCAGATACACCAGTATGTAGTGTGCTTGGTTACTAGCCCCCCCCCGCCCCTCGCCCCCCCTTTTTAGTGATGTTGATGGAGTGACACCCGGGTGTCTTCAAACTTTATTCCGCCCATTCAGGTAGCAGATTATTCCCACCTGCTGCTGTCACTGCATCTGTGAGCGGGAAAAATACAGCTGGAATGTGACACAGCAGGTAATATTTTTAAAGGGAGGTAATGTCATGCATAATTCATGCGTCTCAGTTGGAGTGTAATCTACATTGCAAAACTCGATTTTCCTTTTGCCTGTCTAAAGTGTGAAACAAACCATGTATCCTTATAATGTATCATTCCTCCGTGGCCGAAAGTGGCTTTGATCTTGAACTTTGGGTCTTTCCGCAGCAGCCCCGTTGAACAAGGCTGTTATATGTCAGCTCTATCTCTCGATCAAAAGCTGCACTGCAGTGTAGGAAATGTTGCCTTTGTGATAAAGATAAGCAAAGCTCTGCTTTCATTTCTGGGTTTGAAGTTCCTTTTGCCAGCTACCACACCATGTGAAGAGCAAAGTAGGAATTTTCTTTTGGTTTTTAAATTTCTTTTTGCTTTGTAATATTGCACATAAATCACACCCTTTTTTCTGGCCTGTATATTAACGGCACAAATACAAATTTAATGTCTGACCTGCTTCCAAAAATTTTACTTTTTGAAAAACTGCACTAGGCAATAATGTCACAGCTACCCAGTACCTTCTATCCATTTATCCTGGTTGGCACCGGAGTCTATCTCAGGCAACACATGGCACAAGGCAGGATACCAGTGTATGAGAACACACACAATCACACACAATCACAGGCAATTTTGAGTAGCCAATCAGACTAGTTAACCAGCCTTGTAATGCAGAAGGTACCCTTTGACCCGCTCACAACATACAGTGGATATTCAGTGTACACACCCCTGTTAAAATGCCAGGTTTTTGTGATATTAAAAAATGAGACCACTATAAATCATTTCAAAGCTCTTCCCACCTAAAAAATAAAAAAAGTATAATAAGTTGTTGACATAAATGTGCACAACCTTAAATGAATACTTTGTTGAAGCACCTTTAGACTGAACTCCAGCATTCAGTCTTTTTGGGTTGCTCACTTTTCCTTGCAGAAGTGCTCCAAATCTGTCAGACTGCAAAGTCATCTCCTGTGCACAGCCGCCTTCAGGTCCCCCCGCAGATTCTCAGTTGGATGTAGGTCTGGACTCTGGCCGGGCCATTCCAAAGCTTTAATATTCTTCTGGTGAAGCCATTCTTGCATTGATTCGGATGTGTGCTTGGGGTCACTGTCGTGCTGAAAAGTGAGATTCCTCTTCACTTTCAGCTTTCTAGCCGATGCCTGAAGGTTCTGGGCTAAAATTGACTGGTATTTGGAACTGTTCATAATTCCTTCCACCTTGACCGAAGCCACAATTCCAGCCGAAAAAAAAAGACAAGCCCAAAGCAGGATGCTGCGAACACCACGCTTCACCGTGGGTATGGTATTCTCTTGGTGATGTGCAGTGTTGTTTGCACCGAACATACCTTTTGGAATTGTCCAGAGAGATGTGCGGTTCTTTGTAACGTCACTATTGTCCCATATTTTCTCCACCTCTTGATGACTGTCTTCACTGTGTTCCATGGTATATCTAATACTGTGGAATTGTTTGTACCCTTCCCCTGACTGACACCTTTCAACAATGAGACCCCTTTAATGCTTTGCAAGCTCTCCGCGGACCATGGTTTTTGCCGTAGGACGTGACTAAGCGAATGTCAGGAAACTCCTACTAGGACAGCTGAATGTTTTTTGGGGTTAATCAAGAGTCACTTTAATTGATGCCAGGTGTCTACCCCAAAAGATTGAATGCTGTAATTAAATCAAAAGGTGCTGCGAACAAGCTTATTGTACATTTTTTAATTTTTTTTGCATTTTTCACCCTAACTGATTTATTTGTTTTATAATTGATCTGTACAGGTTCTAGGTCACATTAAAGATGGGAAAAGTTTTTAAATGATTTATCGTAGAAAAGCCTGGCATTTTACCTGGGCAGACGTTATTTACTTAGCGATGGGTTCATGTCCCATCCGGGGTTATTCCTTCCATTAGGTTCCATGACCCCCACGACCCTGAATAGGACAAGCATGCATAGAAAATAGATGGATGGATGGATTGATGGATGATCTGTTTTCAGTTATCGAAATGGTGACTTTATATAATACAGTATACTCCTTAACAGACAATAAACCGACACATGATACTGTTACTGTTCTATTTATAGACTCTAGGTCTGAGAGGATGATTGTGAAACCCTTCCACACACACCCAGCCTTTCCCCCGCTACCACTGTAGTGCCCTGATATCTGCTGAAGTGGTCTCCTTATTAGGGATAAGAATATGCACAACATGCACTCCACAGCATTATCACCAGGGCTGATTTCCAGGGATGGGATTTTCTGCAGGTTCTGTAAACCACATTCCTGTCCCATCTCATTTTTCTTACAGCGGAAGAAGAACCAGAAATCCTGAATAACGATCTATTAAATATGCAGCAGAATATAGAAGCCTGAGGTCTTCCATAAAGTAATATGGGATTGATGACACAGTGTGTGGGAGGGGGCAGGTAAGGAGGCAGCTATGATGAAAGAGGGCTGGCAGGTGGAGCCGGGGAGTGGTCCGAGGGTGGAAAAGTGCCACTGTCAACTAACGGAGGGTTTGTCCATGCGTCCCCCTAGAACCACTTAGCACTTGCCTGAAACACTGAGACAGACAGACAGAAAGACGCACAGAGGTTTGTAATTATATCTTTGTGGGAAATCTCCATTCTATGGGAAACACTCTAATCCCAACATGAAAACCCTTAAGCCCAACCCAGCCCTAATCTTAACCATCCATCCATCCATTTTCCAAACCGCTTTATCCTACTGGGTCGCGGGGGGTCCAGAGTCTATCCCGGAAGCAATGGGCACGAGGCAGGGAACAACCCAGGATGGGGGGCCAGCCCATCGCAGGGCACACTCACACACCATTCACTCACACATGCAGACCTACGGGCAATTTAGCAACTCCAATTAGCCTTAGCATGTTTTTGGACTGTGGGGGGAAACCGGAGTTCCCGGAGGAAACCCCACGATGACATGGGAAGAACATACAAACTCCACACACGTGACCATAAGTAAATAAACTAAATGGCTTTTGGCATTTTTCGTTTTTTGATCACATTCACAGATCTTTGTGTGGACCTGAAAATGGTCCCCGCAATGTTTTTCACAACCACGTTTTTGATTCCAGTCACAGATTTTTATAAAATTGAATTTCCCCTTGTTGGGACCAAAAATAGACCCCATGGCATCAAAACAACAGATTTTTACTGCATTATGGGGACCACATTTGGTCCCCACAATGTAATGTATATCTGACCCACATATACACACACCAGATCACTTCTCGGTGCTGGGGGTGTCGCAGCCTTTCCTGTTAGAAGTGAGCCAGCAGAATGATAATGAAGCAGTGGGATAACCCCCTCCTCCCATTCCAGCCTTACTTCAGTGCACTTGGATGGAAGCTTAAAGAAGAATCACTTGTCAGGTCTTTCTCAGGCTTAGGCAGCGCGGAAAGCAGTCTGAAGTTTCCAGTTGCATTAGCTTTCTGTTTCAAGGGGCACCTCGTGTTCATCTCAGACAGACAGGGCCGGATACACCATCATATTATATCCCCCATGTGTGCAGACGTATTCCTCCGTCTTAGTCCCTAAAAGTGCTGATATTATTGGATTATTTTATGCTGTTTATCGTCTTCCACTTCTGCTCTGGCTGTTCTGAACCCAATTGCACGGAATGCAGCCACAGTCCCTGCAACGCATCTTGCCAACCCGTACATGCGATTTGTCGCTTTACCCCACCTACTTCATTTTCCAGCTATTAGAGAGCCGTCCACCGAAGGAATAATCAGCAGAAGCATGGAGAGTGTGTGGGTGATGTTTGCCGTAAGACCGAATGAAAAACAGGACTCAACATGAGAGAAAATCGTGGTAGGTAGCTAGCTCTGAGGGTCTATATCAAAGCAATTAACAAGCAGGAAGTGGAAAGCGAGAGGGAGGGAATGAGACGGTAGTATAGAGGCTGTTGTTGGCTATTCATGAGCATCAAAATATTTTTAATAAAGAGAATCATGTGGAGCCTATGTATGTATGGTGGTCCTGCATTTCCACCTGCTAATGGAGGTATCCAGAAATACAACAATGAGCCGAACGTAAAACATTTTGTGGTCTTTTGTCATATTATAAATAAATGTATCCTACAGTCTGACAGGGTCACAGTTATTCCACCACATGCCTTTGCCTTCAGATTGCAGCTTTCAAAACACAGGGAGTGAGAAATGCTATTTGTGAGCAGAATCTCACGGCAAATCTCACTGAACTGCATTGTACGTTTGTATGTTTTTTGTGCAGCCTACATGAAAGCTACATTTTTCAGGGTCACAAAATTAGACGACATGCATTTGGCAGTTTCTAGAAGGAGGTGGTCAGAAATCCCTGTACCATCTAACCATGGTGTAGACAGTACATATGAGGTACAAAAAAGGACAGCAAAGTGCAGTAAATCCAGCTCTACTGCAATGGGAATATATGAGCATCTGCCACTGGTCAGATTATATTGTAATTTCACACTTTCCTCAGATGTGTCATGTCCAGTTAAGGGCCGTGACTCCAGAATCCGGCCAGTTATTTCAGCGTAAATGTTCCTGAGTCACTTTGCGGTCTGTCTTTTGTGTGCTGCAGTGTGACTTTTAGGTATTGACTACTGCTCTTAGGGGGGTCATGTTCATTCCTTACTTTGTATTATTTTGTATATCCCCCCCAAGAATAAAACATGACCTTTTCTGACACCTCCAATGTCAAGGTCACTGGTTCCAACTCAGACAGGGCACCAGAGAGCACACCAAAAATTCTGTTTTGTCATTAAAATTTTTGTTTACTCAGACAAGGTGTGAACTTTTTAAACCAATCTGTGCGATTAAATAGTGTTGCACCCCCACCCCCCCACCCTGTTCTGGATAGTTATACATTGCCAGTCAAAACCTGGAACTCCCCAAGCCACCTATAAAGGAGTGTAATAGAGTGTTACATCACATTTCCTGGCCACCTGACTTAAACCCAGCAGAGATGGTTGTGGAGGAGTTTGAGTAGAGAGTGAAGGAAAAGCGGCCAATGAAAGCTCAGCATATATGTTGGACCTCCTTCAGGACAGCTGGACAAGCATCCAAGGAGGCCACCTCATGAAATTGGTGTAGAGGAGACAGTTACATTAGCCAGTCGCTGGTGTAATTGGGGTTAAGGGTCTTGCTCAAGGACCCACAGGTCAGATCACATTGCCGACCAGGGGTTTGAACTGGCAACCTTTTGAGTCCCAACCCACAGTGCTGCCTCCTTCTCAAGACACAGGAAGGGTAAAACATTAACAAGGACACAAAGCAAAGACCTATATGACAATACCAGAAACCGGGGGAAAATAATAAACCCAAAATATCAAACAAAGCTGAGGCTGGCCTCAGCGATATGATGGAAGGAATGCCTGCCTCTTAGGCACACACTCAGCCTACCGAGCCCCACAGTGGCCCAGGGAGCAGGGAAATACCATAGGGTAAGACTAAATGGCCAGTGAGAACTGCTGTCCAAACAGAGAGATGACACATAGGACAGGGTCAGATGGGTACTGATCTTGACATATACATCATACACTGCATTAAATTATTACAAATATACTAATATGTAGAAAGATATAACTAAAAATGAAATAACCATGACCCCGCTAGAAGTTATGGAAGAAGAATGGATGGATGGATGGATGGATGGATGGATGGATCTTTTTGTAATCCATTCAAGACTCTTACACACGTCACCCAATGTTTTTCCCCTTATCTTTTCAAGAATGAAATACCAGCTGATCCAACACTTATGGGAGATACCTAAATACCTAAATACCTAGATACGTAGATGTTTGTCAGATCTGCAATGTCACAGAACTTCAGTGCGAAAAAACGGGAGTGCAATGAGAGCTTAATCACCTTTCCCCCGTACTGATGCCTAATTTGGATATAGGGTAAACTGCAATATTGTTTGTCTGAGAACTGCTGCTAAAACTCCAACTCCAGCTCAGAAGACTTGAGGTCACATCACTGGGCTGTCAGAGTTGAGACGCCATGTGTTTCACTCACCTAAAGATATAATGATTACTCACAATGGTCTCACTGGTTTACAGAAGGGGAGCTTCAGAGCCTAACATCTTTGATCTTCCTGCTTAATCCCAGTCATCCTTGCGCTTTTGTGACACCCATCACCCAATGATGGGGCTGAGTTTTCTTTCCTGAACAGCACCAGAAATTAGCCTCCACTACCGTCCCTTCTCATTATTTTTCATTACAAGTTTATGATATAAATTTCTCAAACTGCATTTCCTTAATACTTAGAAATGACAATTTAAAATTTTTTCCTATTTCTAATATACATGCACATCACTTATTTTTACAGTTCCGTTACCATAGCTATTTAAAAATGTTTCGTATCAACTAGAATATGAATTTATTTGCTAATTATTCTTTAAATATTTTATTTTCACAGCCAGCAGAATGGGAATTTTCATAGATTCTGCATGTTTGAAACAGTATCTATTTTGAAGCTTAAAACGATTAAAATTAACCTGCTTACAATTCTTCTGGAAAGCTAGGTTTAGGTTTCCCATATTGTACATGTCAGACTTAAGATTCTGTTCTTTATCTTCATTGTGATGCCAAGAGAAGTGCAATGAATTACTACACCTGCACATTATACAGGTATGCATGCTGCAAAGTCACATGACACGTTCTGCAGGACCTCACAGCTGACCTTGCGCAGCCCTCCCCGTCTTCACATATTAAGCTTATGCTGCCTGTTCACATTTTCAGACTAGCATCTTTATTATGCCCTTGGCTTATTTTATGGTGTGTGAGTAATAAACTGCTGCCCGAAGCCACTGCGAGGCACTTTAATCCATCCAGCACCTCAGCAGCTCCCAACTGTAAGGAAAAACAAATGCAAACATACTCTTATTTAATGAGGGCTGAGGCACGGCTAACAAAGCAGGAGGATGCTTTGTCAAAGTAGCTTTCAGGGCCCTTGAACCAGAGCTGCGCCATCTATTTTATATAATAAATTTCATTTGAGCGTCTTCTCACTTACAGCGGATGGAAGGTGACCGGAACGTGCTTGCAAATATACATGAGTCCACTTGGGAATTATGGGATTATTCTTGGGAAATTATGGCATTGAACATTTTTGCAGACGTTCTGCACATTACATAGCACGAAACATATATTGCACATTACATACGTATGTTATAAACTGGAACTGATAAATACAGACACAAAGAATGAACTTCGAAAACATTAATCCCCCAACTTCAACACAAAGCAAAGCAATTTGTATTTGGCAAGAATTATATGCACTTGGCATTCAAGGATGGGCAGAAGTGACTGAAATTTGGTAAAAGTAAAAAAATATTATATTGTAAGCTGAAACAGTCAACATGTGTAATGCAGGACAGACTCTGAATGAGGAAACCAGAGCAGCCCAAAGCTGCTACATTGTACCAAATATGCGCACCAGAAGCTGTTAGGGTTAACTGCAGACAGCTATTTGGCATAATACTGTAATGGATATTAGTTTTGGCCTCGTTTGGCTCCCTCTAATATCACTCTTTTTATTGTACTTCTGTTTCTCAGGTTGTAGCTGCATAATGATGCCAGGTTTAATTTCCTTTTTTATATTTTTATATCTATATAATTTCTCTCATTCTGATGTTTCACATACTTGTGGCCTGTGTGGTATCCAAGACCGCATTCCAGAAAGTGCCAAACCTTAAAGCTGGGATTCATATTGAGAAATTGTCTAAAGTGTCTTCAGTGAAATTAGTCAAATCAAAGTCAAATCAGTTGTCCATAATGGTGTAATAATTTTGTGCCATTGAATCGGTGCTGAATTTATGTGAAAATACCTTCATCAGACAAACAAATTCAAAAGTCATTGGACAAATCTTAAAAGATTTCTGATTATTATTATTATTATTATTATTATTATTATTATTATTACACTTTAAGGAGACGGTAATTTGACTCTGATGTGATTTAGGTTTTGTATTACCGCAGGGCCATCTGTGGAGAATCTGGTATCCACATTAATTCTTGTAAAATGTCATGTCGAACAAGCGCTGGTCTATCTTTAGACAGATGAGGAGCAGTTTCGCAAAAAGTGTCTGTCTGCCAGAAAAGTGGGTTTCTTCTCCTGCCGAACGTGAGATGTGTGCGCTTGTGTCTGTAAGGAGCGATAATGGCGAGGCGGTGAGCTGGAAGGACTGGCTGTTCCTTTTGGAGGACAAGGACACGCAGGACGCAGGCTGTGCGGCCGCCATTGTGACAGCACCCCCCCCCCCCCCCCCCATGTCTGCTTCTGGTCGCCTTTCCACTGTGCACATCGGATGGCACTTTATTTGCATAAAGGTATAAAAATATATTCTGCTCTGTTTGGCACTTTTACTGAACAAATGGTGCTTGTTTTGAGTTTTATTTACCTGACCCCTAATGCAGGGCTGTCAAACTCACTTACCATATTTTACACTTTTCCCCTCCATTCATTTGCACTGATTTGCTTAAAATGAGTTAATTAACCACGGACCTTTGCCCTACTGCCTTCCTACAAAAACCCAATGCTCTACTGAGCTTAAAGCGTTAAAAAGCATCACACTCGAGATGTGATGCATAATATTGCAAACATTTATTTCAAGGGTTGTGGCTCCCAGTCATGTTCGCCTCGTGTCACCCAAAGACATGCAGTTAGGTTAATTGGCATCTCTATATTGTCCTTAGGGTATGCGTATGTTCTCTGCACCTTGTGCTCCATGCAAGTGTTTCCCAGTCTGATCCTCGGGGACCCCAGACAGTCCACATTAGTGCTCCCTCCCAGTTCCTGGTAAGACTGTCTGACTGGGAGCTAATAAGGAGCAAAAACATGGACTATCTAGGGGCCCCCAAAGACCGGGTTGGGAAACACTGATCCATGCTACTCGGCATAGATGCAAGACCTCCCCGCAACCCTGTCCATGATAAGTGGTTGGAAAACAAATAGATTATTTATTTCAACATGAGAATAAGTTATTAAAAGGAAGAAAATCACCGGAATACAGCAACCTCTCTGAGAAGAGATTCTGACCCCCCTGCTTTCATTTTCACCCATTTCCTTTTGATACCTTCATACTGTTCAGTTCAACAAACATAAAGTCAGGTCAGGCCAGGTCAGGTCATACGAATACATAAAAACATAAAAAAACACATTGAAAATAAAATAAACAGCTTGGCTCACTAATATTTTTCAGCATATTTTAATCTCATGCAAAGCAAGGTTAGATGGTGGTGAGTAAAATCATCACCCAGCAATTTAATTATGGAAGAAATAAGATTAATAAAAACAAACTGTGTACACAGCATTCCGAGAAACACACAGGCAGACATTTTGATGATCCTTCAGTTTGAGACCTTTATTCATATCAGAGAAAGAACACGGTACTTTTCATCATAAAAAGCACTTAAAATTGTATCAGTTATAAATATATTTCACTATTTTGTTCAATTAAACACTTATTTAAAATTTTGAAACTTTTGAACACTGAATAATCAAAGCGTTTGCTGTCATGCTGTCCTTCATAGATTGAGGACCAGTATGTAGTGACCCACAATGCCTGAGTGTCTGGGGTTCTGTGGTGGCTCTGAAATTAATTTCCTTACTGCTGAAGGAAATTTGAATAACTGAATATGCGCATCAACTGTTCAGTGACTCAGCACACACAGTATTCAGCTACCTGATTAATTTCTGACTCCCCGAGTCCCCATCAATCTGCTCTGACATCACCATTGAAACTTCAGCAACTCTTTCTTTCATCTAGATAATAATGTGCAAATTGAACATGATCGTTAAAAATGTCTTGCCAACTGAATTGTGTTTAATTTCCATTTCGATGAAAACAGAGCGTCCTGGCATTCGCTGAATACTGAACATTTCGCTTTGTGTGATGGGCCAGGTATTTGTGTCTGTTGATTAAGTTGTGAAACATATTTAACTTGATGTATTTATTCATACTACTGTCAGCTCTAGACAGTAGTCAAGGGGATCAGATAAGTGTCCATTTAATTTCCATAGACTTCTCCTGGTCAGGGTTGTGGAGGAGACTGGAGATTTTCCCACGCAGCAATGGGGTATTGTCTGTCTTAGCAGGAAGGTACACCCACACAGGTAATTAGCCCATTAGCCTAATTGCATGTCTTTGGATTGCAGCAGGAAACCTCGCATCCCAGGAAAAACATGCAAACTCCACACACAACCTGAGCAGATGCGGGACTCGAACCCTTGACCCTATCCAGCTACAGGTGACACATACGGTACAGATGACGCATGGACTACAACACAGCAGAGCTAGTAGCCATGCCACTGCGCTATCCGAGCATGTCATACTTTGTGTGTATGAGCATGTTATATGCATTAGTTTTCATCAAACAACTGCAAGAAATATAAATGGCAAAAACAAAAACAAAAATCATTGGACTGATTTATGGAGCCGTATGAATTAAGCTTTACTTTGTATATTATCACTTTACAGTTATTAAACATCTGCTGTCTTTAAGAATATAAACCCTGCAAGGAAAACATTTTGGCAGTAAATGGGAGGCTTGAATTTTAGCTGAAACCTCTCAATATGGGTTGGTTTTTGCGATAAGTTCTTGATGATTCGACCAAGAAGGCGAAGATGAATGACGTTCACATGAATGCTAACACTCTTCATGTTGATACCACACAGTGCTGGGACTGCAACAGAGAACTAGAACCACGGGCACCATTAATCCTCTCCTATAGACAGTCTGGCAGGAACAGCACTGCACTGAAATGCTGTTGGGTGTATTGTAATTAGCCTGAATACAGCTTAGCTTAATTGATATTGTGGAACTCTGGTTTCATGGGTTTTAGTTTAAGCACTATTTCTTTAACTTTGATTGCAGTGCATGCTAGTGTGGAAGGAACACATCGTCTGGGAGACTTTTTAGATCTATGCAAAAGAGAGACATTTGTTAACAAAGTCCCAGTTGTTGAGTAGTAGTATTCTCTTTTTAGTTTTTCCATTCATTCACTTACATTACTAGATTCCTCCCACTGTGCCGTAACATGATTAAAGTGGTCATTTAATCTTCCAGAAGCCACCGTTCTAATCCCCCACCTAAGCCCCTCACATCTGGCTCTCATCACTGTTAATCCAGCCTATACATGTACCTCCATGGTCAAGGCAGACTGGAAGCTGCCAGTTGATAGCAAATCAGCTACAGGTACCACAAGGACTACAGTACATGTGATGCATCCACTACAGGTGACACATGCACTGCAGATCATGCATTCATTTACAGGTGACACATGCGGTAGATATGACACATCCAGCTACAGGTGACACACACGGTACAGATGACACATCCAGCTACATGTGACACACACGGTACAGATGACACATCCAGCTACAGGTGACACACACGGTACAGATGACACATCCAGCTACAGGTGACACACACGGTACAGATGACACATCCAGCTACAGGTGACACACACGGTACAGATGACACATCCAGCTACAGGTGACACACACGGTACAGATGACACATCCAGCTACAGGTGACACACACGGTACAGATGACACATCCAGCTACAGGTGACACACACGGTACAGATGAAACACTCAGCACAGGTAACACATGCAGTACATGACACATTCAACATACTATATGCATCCACTACAGGGGACACATGGATTACAGGTAGAACATGCACTACAGGTAACACATTAACTACAGTTGACTTTTACACTACATACCATCTATATTTATTTTCCATTGTATGGTGCTGATAGCTCATGCTTAGCATAGGCAAATGTCTGCAGTTATTTACTATCCATTTATTTTGACTTCTGTCAGTGGGGGGTCTTATTGGTATCTCCACATTATTCTTTGATGGTGAGAGGATGTCAGTGCAGATGGCCCAGCCATTTGTTAGTGAGAAAACTGTGTATTCAGCATAATCACAATGATTTTTGCTGTTCTCATGCATAATAATATTCTGAATAATATCCTAGAGAAACACAGGCCACATGCATGCACACTCTAAGTGTACTGATGATGGGCAATTTAAAGACATGGGGGTCACCAGTAGAAATTCATGTAACATGGGCCATTTCTCAAAGGAATGAAAAGTCACAGAATTAATGTCTGAATTATATTTACTTCAAATATACATTAATCTTTGAAATTTCACGTTAAAGATTTCTGCCTCAAGTACCTTGGCTTAGATAATAGAGGTGAGAAAACCAAATGAGGAGGGAAAAGGCAAGTAACACAAACAGCTTAAAAACCGTTAGAAAAACAGGTAGCCTGGGTGAGAAATCATATGACATCATATTCCTTTATAGGTTTTACTGTTGCCTTCATCATTTAAACAGCATCTGCTAAAATTTACGCCTGCTTACACATTGCTGGCTTGATTACACCTTCAAAGGTTATGATGCGATAATAATCATGGGATTATAAAAAAATGCAATTTTTTTTCCTACTGGGAGATGAGAGCATCATTGAGTTATTCATGGAGTGAAGATCTAATCGGGTTCTGTCATCCACCATATCCTGGAAGAGTTCAGTATGATGCATGCACAAACCAGGACCCCACCAGATGGGAGGTCAGAGTTTGATTTTGTGTATTTTCTGTTGAAGGAATTCTACAAATAGAAAGCGAATTGCTTGATGGCGGTTTCTCTCAGGCAAACCGCTGGAGAAGAGGCAAATCAATTAGGAAGACCATGGCACAAAATTTCGTTTGATTTCTTGGAAAAGTCAGTATACATCTCATTTACACCAGAGTTATTGTCATGCTTCACCAAGTGATCATGCCAAGCTAGTGGTGCAATCACGCCATGTCAAGATAGTTTCAGAAACATCTTATTGTCCTTCTCTATTGTAGTTTTCTTGTGTCTCTAGTGAATGGTTACATCACCATAAGAAAGCTGTATTGCCCATTATCAGTCAAACAACATAGGCATTTATCTTTCAGTCAGGTTTCCACATGAACTTCTGTAATCCACCGTCAACCCCTTTCAGTCGTAATATGTGTTTTATATTACCTAATTAGGAAGATTGCTCACAGACGTACAACTTACATCAGTCCTCTGTTCTTCCTGTCATTTCTGGAACAAGCATAAAACAACCCCTAAGATATCCAAGGCAAGTTCCTCATATTCTTATTCACAGGGATGCAATCTAGAGATGAGTAACATGGTGAATCATTGGGCATATTAGGAAATGTGATTTTGGGTCACATGCTGTGTAACAAAGTATAGTCAAACTACTACTGAATGATGCAAGTCTTGTGATATTCAGTGCCTCCAAAGCTTTGTTCAGTGTGGACAGAGAAGGATGTGAGAACATTGTTCGGTTTCCACATTTAATGCTTTGACATATATTCAATGCAATCAAAAGACAACGGCTACATAGCTGCCATATTGTTCTTAACCTAAAGGTAACTTTCAAATTTCATGTCCTTTGTAGAATTCTTTGGAGTTGCCCATAAATGCATCCAATAATATGGCCAAAGGGATCCAGTCATTAGTGGCTGTTCTGGGAAGGCTTTCCATTAGATTTGCTGGTATTTAGCCACAACAGCATTTGTGTTCTAGTTCACCCTAATGTGGACATGTTGCCCAGGCTAATTTAGCTGTGCATTGATATTATGTTGTGAAGGTGCCACAGGGGTTGATTTGGGTTGAGGTCAGGGTTCTAGGCAGGTCAGTCAGGTTATTCCACCCCCATTTCCACTGCTTCCAAGAAGCAAGCCGCACCTGGGCCGTAGTCCCTACTGACGGTTTTCCATTGTAAATTATCCAAGCCGTAACCACACTGACATGGTCCTGCTTACTAGCAGGACTGAAACCGTGACTAAACCGAACTGGTTGTGTCACCATCCTCTGACTGGTCAAAATGGATAGAGATACCAGTGACCTGTGTCGATATGCATGGATTATCTGAATGAGAAAGGCATATTTTATATATCCATCCATCCATCCATTTTCTGTAACCACTTGTCTTTTTCAGGGTTGCAAGGGGTCCAAATCCTGTCCTAAAGGCTATGGGTGCAAGGCTGGGAACAACCTAGGATGGATGGCCAACCCATCTCAGTATTTTATATACTGTATTAGTCATTTTTAGTAGTGTCACACCTCGCAATATATGCATTCCAGGTAACTCAGAATGAAAAGTTTTCAACCTCATGTTCATAATTCAAATTAACTCAAGCAAGCACTAATTCTGGTAGCAGTTCATGCTAACATACCACAGCAATTTTCACAGTTCTAACAGAAATTAGCACTTATATATAAATCATGATGTACACCTTGTAAACAGTAAATAAGCATCTCTTTGATTGCTCTCCAAAACCCAGCAACGCCTTTAATGAGCCGACAGTTCTGCAGTGGAAAGCCGCAGTGAGCTAGAACCACGCTGTTACTAGTCTCTCTTCGCGGTGCGGGTCAGGAAAAGCTTGGTTCCTGACTGTCAGTGGAAAAGTGCCATTAGTGCCCAGGGGCCACAGCAAACGACTATCCCCAGATAGGTGCCACCAAATAGGAGGTAATTGTGATCAATATCGTTTTACCCTGTAGTGTTTTCTTTTAAGTGTCCCAGCCCAAATAGTGAAAAACCGTTTTCCATCCACCACCAAAGTATAAGCTTGGCATGACACATTCAGGCAGGTAGCGATTTCCTGGGATCTGCCAAACGCAGTACCATCCGTCAGATGGTGCAGCATAATTTATCACTCCAGAGCACGCATTTACACATTTACAGAGAACGCTCCAGAGTCCAATGGCAGCAGGCTTTACGCCACTCCAGCCAACAATTGGCATCGCACATGCTGATCTCTGGCTTGTTAAGGTCCTGATAAACAGCCCTTAAGCTGACGCTGCTCCCAGAAACAGTTTGGACGATTTTTACACAATACACATCCAGGGCTGAGCATTTCCTTTCTGTGAGTCTGGGTAAGCAATTCAGGAGCAAACACTGTCATCAAAAGCGAGTGAAGCAGGGTCTGCCAGCATCCCACCCCCCAGAGTAGGTGGTGTTAAATGCCTTCCATCCAGATACTGCCTAGTCTACATTCAATTTATTTTTTATACAGCACTTTTCATAAGTCACCCAAAGTTGCTTTACAGTACATGTATGTGTTGTAATATATTCCTGCATCATTCATACAGATTAATTCACAAACAAGGAAAAGGGTAGAAAAAGAAATGAAAGGGAACCAGATGACAACAGAGGAGAGGAACCAAAAAAAAACCTCTGGTGGTCCAAGGTCAAACGGCTACCCACCCCACCCCACCCCCCAGGCATGTTAACACGAATGAAAAAAAAAGTGAGCTTGCTTGCTGAAAGCAAGGTGTAAATTATGGTCAAGGTCAAAGCCAAAGTCTATGAATCGGTTCTCCGACCCAATGAGATACACACCATTCCGAGACAATTCAGCTTCACAATCACTCCACTAACAGTTGACCAGGGGGGCCTCTAGCAGGGCGAAATGTTGATGAACTAATGACGCTTTTCCATTGGTGTACAGGAACCGACCCGTACCCGAGCCATACCGCAAAGCGTGGTTCCAGCCTGCTCTGGTTTTCCACTGCAGCAGGGTTGGCCCGACGGAGGCATTCCTGGGTTTGAAGAGCGACAGTGACGTAAAAATGAAGACGTACTTATTTAATGTTCACACGGTGTATATCATGATTTACAATTTTTATTGAAATTATTATTTTCTGTGTGCTAATTTACGGTAGCACATGTGAGAATTGCTGTGTTATGCAAGTATGAAATGTACACTTTTTCGACCAATCAGATGGTGGTGGCTGTACCAGCTCGATTTGGTCACATTTTCGGCCCTGTTAGTGAGAAGGACCATGTCAGAGCAGTCAGAGCTTGGGTACGGCTCCAGTACAGCTTGCATACTTTACAATGGTAAACCAGCAGTTCATAGCATGGCAGTCGTATGTTCCATTACTCGCTGGACAGGTGGCATCCTGTGATGACACGACATCGAATGTCCCTGAGCACTTCATTTTACTGCCAGTGTTCGCGGGTACAAAGGGCATGACTGTGTTTAACCATACGCGTCTGTCAGCAACTGATGGAGATTAATTAGTCAGTTCACTATAATTAAAGAAGTGCCCATATACTTTTGACCACACAGTGTTATCATTAGGTTCCCATCTTTATAATAAATGGTAACATATGTCTTTGTCATTCTTTCATTACACATGAAAACAATTAGAGTGTACTGGAGTAACAGAATGTAAAGTTAATTGCATCATTCATAAGCATTTTAACCCTAAGGCTACCTAACAATAGAGAGCATACCTTCTGTCTAGATGCCTTGGGTTGCCCAGTGCCAATCTGGAGACCAGAAACTTGTGACATTTCTCGGATTTCTGAACTACATGCATTAGCTTTGTGGAGTAAGAATCTGTACCAAAGTCTGGAATGGTACAAGTTTAAACCCTATGGCTGTCAGTGCAATAATGCCAACTCTAGACCCTAGTTTAAACCCCACCCCACCAGGGGCACTGGATGCTGTAGGTGACCCTACTCTCTCTATATAGATGTATGGACCAATGATATTGCCACAGTTCTTGTTCATCACAGAATCACCACAACCAACTGAAGCGCTCCATCTCCAGCCAAATGAGCTGCGGTCTAGTCTGCAACCTTTGCTTCACAGGCTTATTTTAGAGCTCTATGCATGCTTAACTAATTAGGGTTTGTGTTTGCTGGTTTTAATATTTGATGGGTCAGACTAATGCGAGGCATTAGAAATTAAACAAAAGAGCTTATGGCAAAGGAACAAGAGAGGGCAACGGTTACTTTCATCTGGTGAAGGGGAGAAATAGCTTCAGATGTTTTCTTGCTTGTCAGGTTGAATGTATTCCCCACAAGCCCCAGCTAAAGGTGGGTACAACAGCTGCTGCGGAACTGAACTCAGACCGTTGAACGCAGGATCTTTGAATTGTTTAAAAATTCAGCTTTGTAAGTGCGTAAAATTGTACACAGCCTGGGGCAAAATGTTCTGCTGAGCCAGTAAGTTATACAGGCCACACAAAGTAAGTATGCAGAATAAATGGCGGCAAAAAGAAAGCATACGTAGGTATCCTTGTGGTTGGCATAGCGATGAAAAGTGAGCAGGTGTGTTCAAGCGACGCACTGTTTCGTGAAGACAAACCGCAAGGAACCGACAGCCAATTTAATTAATAAAAGAGGAGAAGAAACACACATATGACATCAAAGGAACGTTGAGAGGGAAGAGTAAAGTGTTTTGGCATCTTCTGCAGCGATGGAGGAAGCACTCTGGCTGTCTCAGGATGAATGACACCTCACAGGTGTAACCCTGTAACGCACTGCCAACAGGACATGGCTTCAATAAAGATGGCGGACAGCCTTTGGACGGTTTAACTTCAACAACCAATAGCTGATTCAAATCAGATGTACAATTTTTCTCTCAGGTAATTATTTGTAAATCCTCAGTTACAGTAAATGCTAAAGCATCTGGATCAAATTCTGGCTTGTGACTGATTGTATCCATTGGAGTAAGAACAAGCCCTTGAATTGTGCTTCAGACTGTTGTAATCCCACATGAAACCTCGTCATGGTCAGAATAGCAGCAAAGGGTCGTCCGTGTCATGTTGAAACATCAACTATCACAGCACTATTCATAAAAGTGGCGCATCATAAATTCCTAAAAGTATGCAGACACACGTTTCCCTGTCTTTCCAGCATGAATGCTGTTTGGACAAATTGTATAAAGTCCTTTGTGAAACAGAGCGATGAGAGTTTTATGATCTCAAGCAGTTTTTAAATGTTTTTTTTTTTCACGTCTTGCAGTTTATAAAGGCCCTTTATTTGAATCTCTGAGGATGTAACACAGTAAACAGAAACCTTGGCGAGACAAAGGAGAATTAATAAAATGCTGCACACTGCGCTGTTTGTCCTCATTTCACAGAACTGTGGCATAACCTCTGGAAATGTAGATGCCGTTTGGCTTCACTGATGCCCATGAGACGAGGTGTGATGATCAGACAAATCTGTGCAAGTGAGGATCCCAGGCCGCCAAACATTTTCAGGATCATTTGTGCCTGGATAAGATACAGATTCTGTATTTATCTGTAAAACAGCCATCATGTATTAGAATGGGGTATTAAGGAATAGGAATAACAGACTGAGGCACGGGTGAGTGGTGTTAATTGATGGTATTTTGCAAATTGGAAATAACAGATTTCGTATAGCTCCAGAGTCCGGTATATTTTCCAGTTCTGCAATCTGTATTTGAGGTCTGTATTGCAGGCTAACAGGCACTCTGTCTCGGCTTCTCCTGCCCTGTCTTCAGTCCTGGGCTTCCTGGGATAGACTCCAGCACTCCAGCACTCCACCCAAGCCCAACTCAGCCCTGTGGTGGAGAAGCAGTTGGATGATAGATCTACAGATGATTTTCCTGGAAAAAGTCATGATTCACACCCTGCCAGCAATGGTTTGTCTCTAAACTTCTTCCAACGTGGGGGGGCCGAAGATTCCATTTGACCCATGTTAACAGAGAACAGGCCACATTTCTCGTTGGTGAACGCATAATTTTTCTTCCCTAATATGTCATCGCTAAAAGTTTTCGCTGTGGTTATACTCTGATTTATAGCTAGTGTAAACACAGAAATCAATGTTTAATTTTTATGTGTATAGTTTAATTAATAGGGGAAACCCTCGCGAGTAACGAGGGGAACATAGTTGAGTTTGCTGCGGTTCCACGGAGGTTTTTCGGCAGAGAACGTAGCGGCAGAGTAGACTGGTTGTAAGTGAACAAAGTGGTTAATTCATAATTTATATGGTCTCTGACATATACAGTAAATATGTCACAGAACTTTTATAAGCTTTTATAAAGTTCTATTGGTACAGCCTCCATATGTCACATACTTCTCTAATAAGAGGTCAGAATATGTGAGAAATCAATATCTGTAACTCTGATAAGAAACCGTGATGAGAGTCATTGACTTTGATCATGTTACTTGAAAGCATTTTATAAATTATGGAGTGCTGTGAATCAATCCTTCGGGAATGTATTGTGTAATTTATGGAATATTAAAGCTGTTTTGGCCTAAAGTAGGTCTTTGCTAATCTAATCATTCAGATTTTTTTTCCCAGCAAAGGTAGCCAATGGCATTAAAAATGTGAGTTTTAATGCTCTCCCATGAGAGTTTACACTGTGATTTCTGTATGCGTTAATTGTCATGTTAAATGATCTGTTTTATTTGTACATTCATTCGTTTAATTGCTCAACAAAGAAGTGGAAAAGCACACATGGAGGAAAATACCAGGAAATTTGTTTGATCTTGAATGAGAGTCAGGTAATAGACATGAACCATTTTTTGTTGCTGGTTGCCAAGCAACACATCCCATCTTTCTGACACCTTGCGTATAAAAGCTGTCTACTGCTGTACAGCCATATCTTCCACTGTTCATGATCACCAATTACATTATGCAACAGCGAATTCATCTGACCAAACAATATTCATCTCTTAATAAAAATGTGTATTATTATGTGCGAATGTGGTTAAAAAGGATGTATTTTTATGAACATTTTTAATATAAACTTATATTTAATTTCAAAGAGATTTACCAAGCATTTAATAATAATAATAATAATAATAATTATTATTATTATTATTATTATTATTATTTTCAAATCAATTCATTGGTAAGATGAAGCTGAGCCAAATCAGGGTCATGTTGCAAAAACATGAGAGTTAACAAGTAATCATTAACAGAATGGTTGAAGAAATTAAAGAAATTAAAGTTCAGACTGGACTCATCAAAGTCCTATTGCAAGGGTTGAAACAAGGAGTGGGTCTAAATTGCTAACAGCATTGTGCGGCAACCGATCACTATGCCGAGGAAGCATGCGTTTGCTAGACGGACAGCAGGCAATTGAATCTAAGCGGTGATTACTTCTGATAATTCTACTGGGAATTGAAAGTCTAGTAGAACTTAATGAAAAAATACTCAAACAATCACACATACTTTGTCACCATACTATATTTCTTAGACACCTCTGAAATAATGATCAACATCTCCGCAGGTGTTGAGAGGGAATGCGTCATATCTTTGGTATGGAACTTAGGATCATTACTTTATGTCTCCAAACATAAACGGCCAGAGAGCTGAGAACTTTCAAGGGTGAAGGGCAGGCGATTCTGCCGTGGACTCATTTGTCTTGCCAGCTACTTAAAACTGGATGTAGCTAAATATAAAGAGCTTGCTGATGTCTCTTCTCTCAAGCAGGAGGAAGGAGAATCCATCACCAGCTTGCTGACAGTCTGTATCAGTTGTAATATGCTGTTGTCTGTGCTATAAAAGGTTCTCAATATTATTATGTCAGTTTGATATCGCCAAACCAGATCTGAATCATATAATTATCTGGCCAATGTGAGTTGTAGTTTAAAAGAATTATGGGATGTTTCCAGGTCTTGACTAGGATTAAAAGTTGGCTTTGGTCTTTAGCCCAAATAGGCCCACCACACATACAAACTGATGGAACAGGGAGGGGCAGGGGGTGGTTCCACAACAAATCGTCCAGGCCCACAATCCCTTTGGCCCACAGGGAAAATGCTCAGTAAGTCACTTGTTCCAGGCAAGGCAGTGAACAGAACCATGCAGCACAGGATCTGTGATGAAGGATTAGGGACTTTACTTTGTGGGGGGAGCAGAAGAGAAGTGTTTGACATAAGCAGGGCGGAGGAATGGAAACAAAAGACCGCAGGGGCAGTACCTGCGTGCAGAGCCGGGCTTTGGCGTCTGCATGCGTTTCATGAGAAAACAACTGAATCTGATTAAGAACACGGAAGACATAAATGGGGGCGGCAGATCGTCGCTTGCCTTTGGGCGGTGTGGAGAACATTCCTCCCACCCCCATATCTTACTGTATAGTGACCCTGCCAAAAGACTTTGTGAGTATATTGCATGTCCTCTGGGAATCATAAATATAAAGTCTAAGAAACATATTTGGGAGTGGTATTGCAGCCATAGGATATCCGTACAAAGCAAGGGATTGTGGGGAAGAATCCGACCACAAGTCTTTGATGACACAACATTGTCTGTCTTGTACTTTTCGTTTTGCGGCTTGACTCTAGAGTTCAGCATTTCTTGTTGACTCATGTCTGAAGTGCTAATGATTATTACAAAAAAACTTGCTTCCTCTTATGTGATTTTCACATATTTGCAAGAGAGAATGGAGTAAAAAAAATATTTCTATAATGTGTAAATCACACTGTGTAGCATATTTGAAGCACCACTATTCATCCATCAAGAAAACAGAAATGCAGATCAATCATGTAACTTTCAGTGTATATGTACATACATACAGTACAGAATTTACCTAAATAATGTGCAATACAGCTTCATGATGGCGCAGTGGTTTGCACTGTTGCCTCACTGGAGTTGCTAAATTGCATGTGTGAGTGACTGGGTTGTGCATGTGCATGACAAGTTGTCTGTGATGGGCTGGCCCCCCATCCTGGGTTGTTCCCTGCCTCCTGCCCATTGCTTCCAGGACCCTCCATGACCCAGAAGGATAAGCGGTTTGGAAAGTGGATAGACAGCTGGATGTACAATACAGCACAAATGGTAAAAAATGTTTGATATAATATCCTTTTGTCATTTTCATTGTTAATTGTACAGTAACTCAATTTATTTATTACAAAGTTAGTTTTATGGAGAAACAGGGGATTGGCGAGAGTTAACGGTGTTTTTTATGAGGCCCAGACTGCATCTGCGAAGGTTGTTCAAAGATTTGAATTGAAATGGCCACCAGTGAAGGAAATAACAGGTGAAACTCAGGACAGTTGTTTAATGTTATGGCTGCTTTCTAATTTGTTCCTGACTTGAATATAGAGTCGAATGTGGAAGCCGTCCTGCAGGCCAGTAAACAGCATGGATCATCCATGAAAAACAGCAAGGCTCAGATCGGCCATATAAAACTGACCCGAGCCTTAAAGTGTCATTCAGAGAGTAAAACAATCACTGTTTCCATTCAGGGAAATATATATTTTTTTGAGATGCCCGTAAGGCCTGAGGGAAAAAATGATAGAGCGGAGAGCGGAATAAATTTGATTGAAAAAGGACAGATGTTTCACTTCCAGATAGCGGAATAGCACAGAATATGGTAACATTTAGTGGAGCTGTGACTGTTGCCCAGATGTCTATGTTCCTTATTACACTGCAATGTTTTATATATATACATATATACATATATACAGTATAGCAGAATTACCTGGAATACAAGAGGATATCATCCAGGCGTGTTGTAGTGTGGTAAGAATCTCCAAAAGCATTATGCTGCTGTTGGACCTTGAAGTATCTTTCAGCTTTTAGTGGTGCATTGAATTAACCTCACATGTTGTTAAAAGAGGGGAATTTCGAGGGGGGCAATGCTTATTGGTTTAGTAAATATATATTTAAAGCATTCTTTCATTCCATCAGTAGGATCCTATCATTGGATGTGACGAACTGCAACTCAATTAATAACAGATTGGTGTGAACCGAAATGATGACAAGATGTCTGCATATTTGTCTATATAAGACATTAATTCATAAAGAAGACATACAGATATTATGAAAAATGGAAGGTTCTGGCAATGCAGTCGCTGTCGTTCAAATCTGCTCTTCATCACATCTGCATGCAACAGTTTAATTAGCGTGGCTCCAGCACTGACGCTAGGAAGACAATTATAAATTACATCAGCCTGTGCTAAATGAGTCCCACATGAACCTCCAGCATATAAAAAAATCAAAGTGCCATGGTCAAAAAAAGACATGTAAAGTGATTACATTTTCCCACAGTTCATCACATGTTGTGGAAAAAAACTTGGAAAAACATGCTCATTGTCCACAAGTATGCTGAAGTGACCTACATTAACTGAAAGGACGGCTGTAGAGAGCATGGATATTTTGCATGGCATCGTTCCTGCATTTTTTCAACTCGTCCTGCATATACAGCAATCCTGCTGTCCAGGAGAATATCTGTCACTCAAATAAGAGACGCCTCATTAGCTAAAAACCACTTGTCCATTGATCTCCAAATCACCTTTACCAGTGGCAGCACGTCAAGCTGGAGCTCCCCCAGAAAAACAACTGGTCATATCTAGCATAATATTCTTGCATTTCCATACAAACAAGATGAAGAAATATTATTGCATTAAATTTACATTACAAATTATGTTTTGAATAATGTGGAAAGTCTCTGTACGCATTGTCAATTAGTCATTTTTCCAAATCTTGGATAAAGGAGATACTGGCTGATATTATACCCAAAGAAGGAATTCTGGACGTGGTGTGAGGAATAGCCATAGAGGCAGGTGAGTCATGCTTTTCAGCAAGCAGATGGCTGCAGTGATGTGTGCTTCACAGGAGGCCTGCAGGGGCTGCTTCACGTGGATACCGAATTCTAAGGGCTGTGTCACCAGGCAGGCTGTACTCTCTCTTGGGGTACATGTGCATTTCCATCCCAATGGGAGTGAAATCTTCCAAAATGGCAATATCTGGATGTACAGGACACAATCAGTTTGCTGGGAATGAGAATGAGTTAAGTCCTATGTCACAGCTGTCAAAGCCACCAGATGGCAACTCAACTCAACACTCATGGGAGACTTTGGGATTCCAGGCTCTATCCATGTGCACTAAGAATGTTCAGTCTTAAGTGAATAAACCAATTTCAGACTTCACAGGTAATGGACACCTTCATTATGTACAATAATTAACAAGATTCACACTGTGTAATTATCGTTTTGAAAATTGCTAAATAAGATGTAATCGTGAAAGCAGTTGGATGATGGATGGATGGATGGATGGATGGATGACAGATGAAAGGACAGATACACACGTAATTACTGAAGTGTCTAAAAGTGTATTTTCTTGAATGATTGAAGTGCCCAAAGATAATAGCTATCTCACAAGATGTGTTTTATCTATATTTAAATATCTTTGAATGCATTTCAGAGTTTGATATGAACCAAATATAGTTTTCTTGCTGTATTCTTTTAATGTAACTTTCTGCAACTGCCCAGATGCACTAACTTCCGGGATTTTTGCAGACGCCCCACAAAATTTGTCCTACATATTTCACACAATGTTAAACCCATTACCTGTCAATACGAATGCACAGCGACGTCCTGTGAGGAACAGCTCACAGATATTTGTACAGAAAACAATAAAGAATTACCCTGTAGACAATAACTACCCTGTAGACATCCACATAAACCATGTCTGAGGCCCAAAAGGAAACAATAAACTCTGCTGATGAACCAAATTGTAAAGCAGAATGAGACTTAGGTGTACTGATCGTATAAAACAGAGAAAAAAAAACTCCTCAGTCAAGTGATCATTATAATCATGAGCTTTTAAACACAGCTGGAAAAAGAAATTGCATCATTTACAAGCAGATGTATGATGCAAGACTGGAATACATGACTGCTTAGGTACTGTCCTGCAGTAATGAATTCCCCGACTGCACAACACTCAAATAAACAGCTATAAAAACAGATAAAATGCATTTTGGCTTTTTGGCTTGAAGCGTTTTTTTCTCTCAAGGAAATTTTCCCTATAGTGTGTAATTTAAGATTAAGGGAATTTCTTACGGTTTATTGTGCAAAAAAAAAAAAAAAATCATGTTTATTCATTAGTGTTTATTCCAGATCAGACTCTACGCTTTAATCTCATGTATTCTGTCACACAGTAAATGCAAATCACTCTAGCAAAAATGAAAGAGTTCCCCCTATATCAATGAAGCATATCTCATCTTATCTTATTAAGCAAGATCTGTAAGCTGGTAGTACATTAACATGACACACAACACCGTGTCTTACTTTGTGCCTTTTCTCTGGATTCCCATTTCAAATTCAAGAAGGATTTCGAAATACTTCTAAGTGTCTATAAAACACTGAAATGTCAGGTCCTGGCCTACCTGACTTGAATAACAGTGCCTAGATATATAATTCCTAGAATAAGGATAAAGATTTTGTATTAAAGCCTTCAACTGTAGGTCTCCCTGTCTTTCGAATTTTGTCGGTGCCAATATATGGGTTGCTCCCTCTATGTAAGTATTAAAATCTATAATGAACATCTACTATTCCAGTCTAGTTTATCCACATCTAGTTTAATCTGTTTTACCTCAAAATATGTGTCTGTGCATGTCTGTCATCATTCATACCCTCCTATCATTTTATAGATAAAGGTCAGGCAGCCTCCATATGCTCCTTGTCTATCCTCCAGGCCTGTGTGAACACTGAACATCCGCCGAACACAAGCTGAGAGGCCTGAAACCTCGAGCAGGACCATGGCCGCAGAGACAGGGCAGGCTGACCTGCTGAGCATCACTGGCTGCATGCAGGCCAAGCAGATGTTCTATGTTCCACTTCTAAAATTAGTGCTAAAAGCACTGATTTCAGATATGTATGAGAGGGGCTGAGGGCTGGAAAACCTGCTTTCTGACCACAGATTGACTTCTCTCATTTTCAGGATTTTCACCGCTTTGACTATTAATATTGCACATCATTGCTGACTGTTAATCAATAATGTCTGTTGCCAAGTATTTGTTAAGCACGTTGTCTAATATTGACAACTCACCTCCAGGTTGTGGGTTCAGTTCCCACCCCAGTTCACTGTGTGGAGTTTGTATGTTTTCGCCATGTCCACATAGGTTTTCAGCATTTTCCTCCCACAGGCCAAAGATGCACTAAGCTAAATTGTTGCCATGAATATCCATGGTGATGGTAACCCAGGGTGAGCCCAACCTTGAGCTCAATTCCTGGAGGAATTTGATCCAGGTTCACTGTAACTCCAAAATGGATAAGTGAGTATGAAAGACAGATGGATGGATGAATGGATGGTGGATTGAAAGTTCAGCCTTAAACACTTTCCATTTTATTATCTTGTTTTTGGTTTAAAACACTCACTTAAGTAAGACAGAGAAGATTGATGGTCAAGGATTCGATCTTTATGCACTTGGCATGCAGGCATATCCTTGGCAAGCATGTCTGCAGAAAACCTACCACGTTCCATCCTTTGGAAGGAACTGTTACACAGTCATGAAGCAAGACTTCTTCTAGCAATGAGACTGATGTGATTTAATCTGCTGCCAGCTAGAGCAAATAGTCTATTTTCTCACTCAGTCAGAGTGGAGGAATGACACAATATCGCCGTCGGCACGGAAACCCGTAATGTACAGGAAGAGGTGCGATAAAGGTATCAGTGCACGTTGAAGTGTCCGCTCCCCGGTTCTGTCATAGGTAAAGACATCTTGACTGGGGGGAGTTTCTGTAGTCATACACGGATGTCATTTGATACGCTTTTTTTCAGAGAAGGTGACAGAACAAACAGACAGTCTCTGTCTCAGGGATGCTTTTGGCAAAACGCAAAAGTTCTACACTTGGAGTTCAGAAGTTCAGGCAGCAGTTTATGAATGCCTTAGACTTTTTTCGACCTCACCTTCTCTACTTTTGTCTCAGCCACCCCCCCCCCCCCCACACACACACACACACACACATTGAAACCTGGTTGCACTTCTCCGTCTCCCACAAAAGTCCAAAGACGAAGTTATCTTTTCCCATTAACACACAGGCACGATCTTATCCATCTGCAGCTTTATGTCTGAATTTTGTTATGTTTCATTGTCAGTTGGATGCAATTTCATCTGCATTTTTCCACAAGGGATTTAGATTTGGGAAGCGGCAGAAGACCGACCATATAATACCCCACAAGAGCTAATAAAACTTTGTTTTTTGAAACTTTTATTTCACATTGCAGCTCTAGACACAAATGAGAATTTATTTATGGAATGTTGTAAATCCCTTTGTCAAGTGCAATATCTGCATAGAAGCAAAATGTCTATGTTGAAGGCATGAAAATCTCTGCATTGATCATTTTCAGTGAAGACAACAGAATTTGGATGCCCACTATTTACTTGACCTGTGCGACCATGTGGAATCAGAACAACACGCTACTGCAGCCGTCTTCTTTGTTGAAACAACCCTGAGAAAAGCCAGTGCATGTTTTTCCATCCCAGTTCACAGCCCCCACACACACAACGCATCACATAAGAAACATATTTGCTGAAGGACGGTTATGCAATGTGAGAACTTAACCAGGTACTACAGTCTTACGGTTATGTTTGCGGTCAGCTCCTTTGACACGGCATTGGGGCGTCACCCTTGAGCAAGGCCGTTAGCTCCAGTTGCTGTACGATCCAAACTTATCATCCTCACTTGAATGTCGGCATGAATAAAAGTGCCTGTTACGTAGAAAGTGCCTAAGAGCCAAGCCCTGTGTTTGCGCCTTCATGAAGCGCTGGAACGCAGGAGGGCTCTTTCGGCCGTTAGAGCTCATTAATGCTGCTGATAAGGATGTGTGTTCCTCACACGCTCCTGCCGGATGCACAATTACGTCTCAACATCATGAATATTGTAATTCCAGCAGGAAAGGCTCGGGGACAATTGTCTAGGCGTTGTGCAAATAAAGGCGAGCTGATTAAGACAATCTCCCCCTCCAGCATCGGCAACGTGTCCTGCGCCCCTCCCCCCGAATATCAATCCCACACGCAAATGCGCAATAAATGCCTGCACAGCTGCGAGCAGCTTTTCCAGACCTCCTCCTCAGCCGAACTGAGGATGAAGAGCGAGATCCTATTCGAGTCTGCAGCTTCTTAACGCTCAACAACAGCAGCTCTAAACATTTTTATCATATTAAAAAAAAAACAAAAAGAACAAAAGAATAAGACTGTGTGTGTCTCGGTGATCCATGTAAGTTATTCATGATGTGTGAATGTCCAAACATTTCATTGGTTGGGTAAGTTGTTAGGTGACCTGTTTCCTAGACGTGTCACCGGCAAACCTAAGGTGTCAAGGTAGTGTGGCAGCAGCATTCAATGTTCTAATGACAAGCTGAAACTAAGTAGGTTTACCATTTTTTTGAGGGATTACTGCGGGTAAAACATCTTCAATATTATAATCTAAGACATTAGGTTGTGACATTCCTGTAAGGTCAAGCCTTGACTCAAAACAAAACATCACCTATCATTGTGATTACTTCACGTTCAGTACGAGTCATATGACCATTTGCTGTAAAGACAGCCAGCACAGTTTACTCTAAGGCATTTCGGAAATAAGGGTCATTGTGGTTTAAGGTAAATTAAGTTTAAATGTGGAAACTCTGCATTAGGACAGTCAGTATGAAAGTGCAGTATGTACTGAGATAGAGAATTGATTTGTTAACATTAAGGGCAAGTCACAACAGGATGACATTCTAAGATGAATGAGAGATGATCAAGAATTCTGAAGCTACTGCCCACTGATGTCATAAAGAGGTTGCCATGATGGCTCGATGACATCATCAGTACTAGTCCATTTCATGTTTAAGAATGATGTCAATAACGCGTCATCAACTTGGGGGAGACCTGTGGATCGATACACTTCCAGAGTGGCTCTGTTGCCAGTTTGTCCCCTTAAAAAATTTCCAATTTATCCACTACAGACATACTGTGAACTTCTCTTTTCTTTGAAACATATTAACTATAAATTCAAATCATCCCGACTTCCAGCTGCCATAGGATATCAACTTCTCCACACATTCTGTAAATCAGGTCTATAGGCCACTACATTTCCAACTAAAAGCGCAGAATATTTTCTGACATATTGTGTAAAAATATTTTTTTTCTACTTGTCCTGTTTGCTCCATTTGACAGTGACCCATTGGGTCTTAGGGCTGCATAGCTACCGCGGTATTTTTAGGGCCTTGTTCCTGTGGACTGGAAATTAATGAAATGTGAATGACAAGCCGACTAACAGTAGGAATGCTTTTCGAGGAAGGATGGTTCCGTTCCATGTGAAACACTGAGATTTCACTTCTCGCTTCACTTTGTATTCACAGTCAGGGTGTAGTGGGCAGACTTCCAGCGTCTTTCATCTAAAACTTTCTGAAATCTCCCTTTCAGGAGTCTCAGACTACATGTATTAAAGTAACCTTGACAAGCACTGCTTAGTATTCATACTTCAAATTATTTATTAGTAACCAGTATTATGGTATTATAAGTATGTTGAATTTTTGGCCTGCAAATGAGAGAATAATAAAAAAAAAAACACAAAGCAAAACAAGGGAGTCTTAAAGGAAGGAAGGAAAGCGTAAACTATCAACAATAGAATGTACAAACCTTTCAAACAATTAATTAATTCAGAGGTTTTACTGGGAAGGATGAGGTGCAGGAAACTGACAGTAGTAAAGAAATTACCGTCTGCTACAATCCTGCCGTGTTTCTACTGCGATTCTGAGGGTCAAGGATGAAACACGATCCACCTGGGTGATGATATTCTGCCCTCAAGTGTGAAAATCAAGATAAGAGCCTAGACTCATGGCAAATCACTTCACAAATGGTGAGACAGTTATGTGAACAGAACTTAGGCCAGAAGGAGCTGTCATCAAGACCCCTTTTATTGCCAAGTCCATTTATCACGGTTCCCCTGAACATCCAAATTCCCGTAGACATAAACACCACTTTGGTGGCAATCAAAGCAACTAAGCAGACCTCTATGCAAATTTCCAAACTATTAGTTGTTGGTTTTTCCAATCATACTTGCCAAAGGGGAACTGTGCGTCTAACTTAAAAAGTGTAACAATTGTATTTCTTACAAACAGTATTTCTGAACTGCATTGACTTCATACTCTGCTTTCTTAACACAAGGAATTAATTCGTTCTTCCTGTCAAATGGATTCATTTACAGGAACACATATGATATCGAAAACTGAGAATGCAAGTTTGCAGTAGAGACTTGCGGCTAAACTAAGAAGCTGACAGGTACGTAGACTAAAGATGCCATTGCGTTTAGACCTTTAGCTTGCCTAAAAATAGCATTGATGTGGTTGTCAGCAAGGCAACTTGAAACCTGCAATCCCAAAACAACTGCACTAGTGCGTGTCACAACCTACCATCACCGTTACTCTGTCTCACACATCTGTCACTGCCTTATGACCTGGCGACGTCGCCTGCCTCCTCGAGATGCTGAAAAGCTCCACTGTCTCACATTTTTATTAGTCTGACCTGGTGTTTAACTCTTGGGTGGTTCTGGCATTTGATCAGCATTGTGTTTTTGAAGGGGTCAGCAGAACACATCTGTTATAATGACTGAAGAGACTGAAATATCCTAATTAGCAGCTTGGTTTTTCATTTCATTACCAATTCAGAGGAAATACACAGAGCTAAGAATACAGAACAATCAGACGTTTTCCCTCTAGCTACCAAAAAAAAAGTCAGATGGAACTAATTAATTACATTTTAAAGTTTTCAATTCAGTTTAAACTTTAAATGACAGCGTTAAAACATTGGGCTGAATATGAAACGCTATTCAAAGAGGAAGAATGTCATCATAATACATGATTTTGCACTACTCTACAGCATCAATGACACAGCACAACAAAAATTCCAGATATATTATTACAGTATAATCTTGTGGTCTAGCTAATTATCTTGCTGTTTGTCTGGGGTCAGTGTTTTATCGGTGTCTTACATTGGATGAGCATCTTCTCTTCTGTCTACGCAGAATGACATGAGACGTAAAGTACACACTCCGGCATTAGTCATATGAATTGGCATAAATATACAGAATGCTTGAAAGATAGTTTGACCAGGCCAGTACAAAGCATGTCTTTCAATTAGTCTATAAGTCAGCAGGGTATGAAACGTAATGCACAATTACCGAATTGCACTCCAACTGACAAAACAAGTTGCTGAGAAAGTTGAAAAAGTTTGACCATCATGTAAGGTAACGTCTGGTTACACCCTCAGCACAAAACAGCTTCTAAACATTTTGTACCACCAGCCAAGTGTCTGTCCTTTTGTAAAAAAGAGAAGGTGGTTTTCTGTTGCTCATACAGATTTAATTAGTATTCACTTGGCGGGATTTATCCATCTCTTTATCCTAGTCAGGATTCCGGGTGGGGGGCTGGAGCCTATCCCAGACAGCATACGGCCCACGGCAAGGCTACACCTCACAGTTCATCCCAGGGTACACACAGACACACACTGCTAATTAGCTTAACTACATGTCTTTGAACTGTGAGAGGAAAACCAGCGTATGGAGAGGAAACCCACACAGCATGGGGAGAACATGGAAACACCAGACACAGAGAGAGGAGCCGGCATTCAATCCCCCAGCCGTGGAGATGTGAGGCAAGTCGGCCAACCCAGTACATTCAGTTTATTACTGGGATAAATGCACCCATTCATAAAGTACAATTCTTCTTTCAAAACGTTCCTACACCGATAATATTTTAGAGACCCCAGTCTAATTGACAATGACAGAGTGTGTGTGGCATACTGTAAAATGCCCACCACACATTTCCGTAATAAGGGAAAAAGATAAATAGGATGGTTTCAGAGAGAAAATCCGCAGTGTTCGTTGCTTTTACGTTTGCACTGCAGGTTTCCCAGAAATCGGCGTCTCAGGGACAAGCCTGTTAAGATTTCTTCTCCATTGTCTTAAAGGCCAAAATCAATACACTCCTCATTTAGTCTCATCACTGTTTGGCCTCAACCGGTTGAAAAACATAGAAAAACAAAGATAATACTATTATGGTTAATATGACAGGACCTTGTGACGGGGATGTCAGAGGAGGGAGCGAACATTCACAGTGACCATTTTCAGTCACAAAATTAAAAATAATTATTAACTGTGTAAATAAAGATTGAATGTCCTGTAAAGAGTTTTTTTCCCAGGTCTTTTTTCATGCTTCTGTATTGTAAGTTTAGCACAGAAGTTTGAAGATAAACATTTCCTAGGACCCAAGGATCGAGGTCTTTTCCACCACTGTCCATTAGGGGGCGGGAGGCCTCCATTCCCACCCTATTATAGGCATCTGGAGCAGCATCAACCACAACATCAATATTCCCTTGAAAACCAGCTGTCTTCTCCCAGTGCCAAGCATCTTTGTGTCAACAAACAAGTTGGGGTTTTGAGGTAGAGTTTCCCAGCAGTTTAGATGTCAGCGTTCCTCCTTCTCCCCAGTTCCCCATGTCTTTTCTCCCATTGTTAAACAGGGTCAAAACCAAGTTGCTACACCTTTTGTACAAACACTATTGGGAGAAGCCAAGTCATCGTGTCCCTAATAAAATGCCATGATATGAACAATGTGGAATCAATACATAAGCATGAATGAACAGTGAAAGCATCATTTACATCTATGCATCAGCATGATGACGATAAATTAAATAAGTTACAAGAAATTAAATGTTTTCAAGGTACTGGAAGTCAAAACAAGGCATGTAGAGAACAGAAAGGAGATTAAACAAAGCAAGTCAAGGCAATGTACTATCATAAGGCAACCAATAAATCATTTTAAATATTAAATGACACTGGAATGACAATCATTATGCATATCACTTTATACAGGATAGTTATTCAATTTTGCAAGGTCTCCATGTCATCAAAAGGTAATATTTCAGCGTTTAAGTTGGACGGGATAATTTCACAGATGACAGGTTTCGGGGTAGCTTTGATCACACGAGAAACAAAGGATCACTCCTTTTGTTAATCTCGAGTCAGCACATCCGTAACGGCATTTTTAAGCCTGCCATTTGGAAAGATAAAAATACAAAGCACACTTTGTTTCTTTCTTTCTTTCAGTCACTTTGGAATAAAAGTATTCCCCAGAAAAACCTGGAGTCAGGATGTGTCTGTGCACCTTATTCTACATATTTCATAACGAAGTGTAGCTGAAATGTCAATCAGGCATCTTGCCAGAGCTCTTGGGCTGGAAATACAAAAAAAAAAAAAATTAAGTAATGCTAAAGCTCATGGAGCTACCTGATTCCCTCTTTAGCGAGAGCGTAAGACCACTTACTGTAGCTACTTGCATTTTAAAGGAAGTCATTATCTTAAAGGAATTCTCACCCCAGTCTACCTCAGCTTTATTTGTTTATTTTTTTTTGCGTATAATCTCAATTTTCTCAACTTATTTTTTTTTACTATTTTATTCAGTTTGTTTGTTTATGTGGTTGTTTGCAGTGGCCAGTATGGTTACCTCACACCTCTGGGACCAGGGTTTGAGTCTCTGCCATGGCTCCATGTGTGTGGAGTTTGCATGTTCTCCCCGTGTCACTGTAGGGTTTCCTTTGGGTACTTCGGTTTCCCCTCACAGTCCAAAAACATGCTGAGGTTAATTTGTGTTGCCAAATTGCCCGTAGGTGTGCCTGTGTGAGTGGATGGTGTGTGAGTGTGCCCTGCGATGGGTTGGCATCCCATCCTGCGTTATTCCCTACCTTGCGCCCACAGACTCTGGATCCCCCACGACCCTGAAGAGGAAGAAGCAGTTACAGAAAATGGATGGATTCATTTATTTGGATTCCAATTACCTGTCCGCTCAGACCATTACTTGCACTGCAAATTCTCTTCAGCCATGAACATCAACATTATTGCACTCTTTTCCATGGAAAATGAATAAAACACGAGACTCGCTTCAAAGCTTTATGCGTCCGGTGGAATTCTTGGTTATTTTTCTGCTTACGCATTTCTTATTTGTATTTCCGGATTCGAAGCTACGCATGATCACCCTAGTCGCCATCACCCGGCAGTGCAGCTTAAGTAACTTTAACCTTCTTCCTGCAGCCTTCAGTGATGTACTCAAAGTAAATGGAAAGCAAATGTGACAATTTTATGCAGTGCGTACAGTGCACCGTGTCAGTGTGCTTCTAATGCATTAACTATTGCCCAAGGCTCTCTGTGCAGAAACTCAGCCTGCCCAATACAAATAAAGTCCCATGCAAATACAATTTCTTTCTCAGAATATAATGGATGGCAGTCTCTATGCTTCATGTCACCAAAAATCCAGCATGCCCTAAGGATTTGTACAATTTGTTCTACATAGTGTTTCAAACTAAATTAAACATGTATGCATATTTTTTCAATATCTATGTCCGATTTATTGGCTACAAAATAATACTTCAGCTCAGTTATAGTTGGCTTCGGGAACAAGGGTTAGATCGGGGCTCCGGGTGGGACTTGAACCAGCAACATTCAGCTTTCTACTTTAAGTCTTTGTTCCAGTTTTTGCAAACTTGGGGCATTTTGACAACTTTGTAATTCTGAAACCCTGCTTCTGAATCTTAGCATAGCTCTGATATACTTGTAGATGCAGAATTAGATTAAAATTAAGGCCACACCTGTTTGGCCATGTCTACCTGCAGTGCTTCTTGTTTGCTTTCAGGGAAATTCTGTAAACACGGTCGGTTTGTCCTGCACTCTTCACTGATGCCGTAATTAGATGAGCTGGAATGAAATGAGCCTTCTGTGTTCAGACAGCATGTTCTCCGGCATCTGAGTGAAGGACAAACCAGTGAATAGGGTGGTTTTAGGGGGTGCATCCAGCAGACAGAGGGGCCCCATGATTCATACTGCCAAAGGCTGCCTCAGTACAGCTGGCAGGCTGCAGTTTGGATGCCAAGACACACGGTAATGGTGATGTTAGCGAATCACCCACTCTCCATGCAGGCGTCTTATCTGTTTGTTTTAATATTAAATACATAACCAATGCCAAGTATTATTATTGTTGTTGTTGTGTTCAAGATTCAAGATTTTTTTGTTACATTTTTGTCAAGTTATACAGGCACAACTCACAGTGAAATGCAAATCAGGCTACTCTGTAGATTGTCAAGAAAATTATCAAATAAAAAACAAATTGAAAATTTAACTAATTGAGTGATAGCAAGATATAATAAAAGTTAAATAAGACTATATACATACATCCATCCATCCATTTTCCAAACCGCTTATCCTACTGGGTCACGGGGGGGTCCGGAGCCTATCCCGGAAGCAATGGGCACGAGGCAGGGAACAACCCAGGATGGGGGGCCAGCCCATCGCAGGGCACACTCACACACCGTTCACTCACACATGTACTCCTACGTGCAATTTAGCAACTCCAATTAGCCTCAGCATGTTTTTGGACTGTGGGGGGGAAACCGGAGTTATATATATATATATATATATATATATATATATATATATATAGACACACACACACACAGAAGTGATATTTGGGGTGGCTAGATGTATAATAATAGTGTAATAATAATCTGTTGTAATATTTATACTTTGTATTTGTATATGATTTTATTTGGGGCGGCATGGTGGTGCAGTGATTAGCACTGTGGCCTCACACCTCTGAGACCCAGGTTCGAGTCTCCGCCTGGGTCACATGTATGCGGAGTTTGCATGTTCTCCCCATGTCGTCGTGGGGTTTCCTCCGGGTACTCCAGTTTCCCCCCACAATCCAGAAACATGCTGAGGCTAATTGGAGTTACTAAATTGCCCGTAGGTGTGCATGTGTGAGTGAATGTTGTGTGAGTGTGCCCTGCGATGGGCTGGCCCCCCATCCTGGGTTGTTCCCTGCCTCATGCCCATTGCTTCTGGGATAGGCTCCGGACCCCCCACGACCCAGTAGGATAAGCGGTTTGGAAAATGGATGGATGGATGATTTTATTTGTTAAAAAGTGTATAACAATTGGGTATAAAACAATAGGATCAATCATGTAGTTGTGACATTCATTTTAATAAAAGCGGCTATTTAAAAAATTATATGTTATGTGAAGACAGATTAATTGTAATCTAAATATAAGAACATTACTTGTAACATTTTTCATGGACATTTCACCTTTCATCCTTTTGGGATTTATTGTCAACACAAACCGGAGGTGTTGTTTTGTACATGTTGAACACTAAATGAGAGTCCGTAATCCCTGTAGAATGCCATGGAATGAGGCAAATATATATATTTTTTTTAATGACCTTTCAGTTTGTCTAGTTTAAATGAGTCTGTGAAGGTTTCTTTAAAGTCAGCATTCATTAATTATACAAGGTGGCCATTTCTGGAGACTAGACATGTTTGCATAACACCAGCCTCCAGTGCTGTAATACAGCTGACAGACATCTGCCAGTGTGTGAGAACTTTAGTCTATAGGAAAGGAGTGAAAAGCCATGGTTTACAAGGTGAAGTTTATATGTGTAAACGTGTACATATATGTGTGTGTCTGTGTGTGTGTGTATATATTAACATTACGGGTGACATTTTGGAGGAGAAACACGGGAATATCCAGACACACATCATTGTAAGTATGACATAATCTTCATGTGCAGTAGCGGTCCGAGTCAATGTGGCACCCTGGTCGAGCATCAACACCAGCGCCCCCTGTCTGAGGTGAAATGAAATTGCCAGGCACATCGGCTCCCTCCCGGAAGTTACCAACCTAGACAGCTACAGCATAGGATTGAGCAGAATTGTTCATATTTCTGTTACTTTTTGTCAGTCATTTTCTCATTAGATTAAATGTTATCTGTCAAACATATGATTTATCTAGCCGAGACAGTATGTGACGCACAAATTCACTTGCGTAAAATTTGTGGCCCTTCAGGCTGACTGCATGTTAATTGAAGTTATCACAGCAGCTACATGTACCATTATATATTATTATTTAAAAAATTAAGCATTATTTCACCATTAAGGGGATATCTATATATCGTATTAGAAACTGAATTTTGACGGTCAGTTCCTATAAACTTCAGGTGGAAGAATCATTTACAGGGAACAGTGCATGAACTGGTCAGGAAGCCCACAGTCATGTTTACTGTAGCTCACCTACGATGGCAGTCATATTGCGCTTCTTGGTAGCAGTGTAGCCGCTCTCTGACAGTTATTCCATCAGGCAGCCTCCACAGGCTGCTTGCAGGCATAGATAGAACCTCAAATTAGCTAAGGTCCACGGATTAAAAGGCGCAGCAAAGCAGATCTGAATGATTAAAGATAAAGGCCACAGCCGCTAATCCTGGAAATGAAAGAGTCACTGAAGCAGGTAGCAGTGAGGAAGGGGGCTGACCAATAATCCATATTGCAAGTGCCACTGATGGCTTTTTTTAAGGGCAAAGCCTTCTCAGAGAAGATGACGGCCAAGTGCTGGCGGTGTGTGAAGCGGTTTGCCTAGCAACAAGCGTGCCAATGATTTCATTAAGTAAAAGGATGTGCTTCTGAGCCAGCGTCTCAGATACACCGGAGAGCAGACGGGGCAGGAAGTCCGCTCGACTGTGTTTTAATCGTGTGTTCTACAAAAACGGAAAGAAAAGGGTGGCATTAAGTCTGCATTAGCATGAACTACATTTCAAGTTTTAACGATGTGGTAGAAGTAGCTAAACTAGTAACTAGCATTGTGTTAACAATGCAAAGTTAACGGGTTTCAATCCAAGAGCGTACACACCCAAAACTGTAACCTTTCCCACTCTACTGTAAGATGCTCGGGATGAATGATAAATGAAGACCATGTTGTACTATTTATGAGGCTGCCGATAAATGAACAGTATGTTTCTCACTTAAACTAATCGGAATTTGAATTAACGATGTCACACATTAATGCTTCTGTCAGCCTTCGTTGCAGTTTCAATGCATATTCACGGAGCTGCTTATGAATGTCATCAAATATAATAAATAGCACGTAACACAGAATGTGACAGCTGTCATTTGGCGACAGAAAGCCTCACAGTAAATATGTTTTTGAGATGGGGTGTCAGCATCATTGATCCATGATCTGTAAAGTACCGGGTCATTCTGCACTGACTATTTTTCATGGTCTGGCCACTGTCATCTCTTTGGAATTCACTTTAGTGTCCTTGTTTCCCGCCAGCTTTCAGTGGAACCAGGGCGCCCAGTTTGGCGAGAGGGGTGTCAGGACATGGAGCAGACAGAGACAGGAAGACCCCACTGCTCTGGTCACCAGAGCCCAGGCCCCCACACCAGTGAAAATCCCTGGTGAAATACACTGTCAACAAAACAGCTGATAAGGGTTCTGATTGCTGTCACATCAAAGGGAACATCTAAAAGGGACACAGCAGACCCCTTCCTTGATAAGGCACAATATAAGTAATTGCTATATTTGGCAAGCTGGCCAGCTGCTGCAGATATGGATGAAAGACAGGACAGACATCCATCTGAGCTAGTTGTGTGCTGTGTGGAGGTGATTCTGGTCTGTGTGTGCCTATGTGCTGTGTGCCTATGTGCTGTGTGCCTATGTGCGGTGTGCCAATGTGCTGTGTGCCTATGTGCGGTGTGCCAATGTGCTGTGTGCCTATGTGCTGCGTGCTTATGTGCTGTGTGCCTATGTGCTGTGTGACTATGTGCTGTGTGCTTATGTGCTGTGTGCCTATGTGCGGTGTGCCTATGTGCTGTGTGCCTACAGGTATGTGCTGTGTGCCTTTGTGCTGTGTGCCTATGTGCTGTGTGCCTACAGGTATGTGCTGTGTGCCTTTGTGCTGTGTGCCTATGTGCTGTGAGCTTACTGTATGTTCTGTGTGCCTATGTGCTGTGTGCCTATGTGCTGTGTGCTTACTGTATGTGCTGTGTGCTTACTGTATGTGCTGTGTGCCTACAGGTATGTGCTGTGTGCTTATGTGCTGTGTGCCTATGTGCTGTGTGCTTATGTGCTGTGTGCCTATGTGCTGTGTGCTTACTGTATGTGCTGTGTGCCTATGTGCTGTGTGCCTATGTGCTGTGTGCTTACTGTATGTGCTGTGTGCTTATGTGCTGTGTGCCTATGTGCTGTGTGCCTATGTGCTGTGTGCCTACAGGTATGTGCTGTGTGCCTATGTGCTGTGTGCTTATGTGCTGTGTGCCTATGTGCGGTGTGCCTATGTGCTGTGTGCCTACAGGTATGTGCTGTGTGCCTTTGTGCCTATGTGCTGTGTGCCTACAGGTATGTGCTGTGTGCCTTTGTGCTGTGTGCCTATGTGCTGTGAGCTTACTGTATGTTCTGTGTGCCTATGTGCTGTGTGCTTACTGTATGTGCTGTGTGCCTATGTGCTGTGTGCTTACTGTATGTTCTGTGTGCCTATGTGCTGTGTGCCTATGTGCTGTGTGCTTATGTGCTGTGTGCCTATGTGCTGTGTGCTTACTGTATGTGCTGTGTGCCTATGTGCTGTGTGCTTACTGTATGTGCTGTGTGCTTATGTGCTGTGTGCCTATGTGCTGTGTGCCTATGTGCTGTGTGCTTACTGTATGTGCTGTGTGCTTATGTGCTGTGTGCCTATGTGCTGTGTGCTTACTGTATGTGCTGTGTGCCTATGTGCTGTGTGCTTACTGTATGTGCTGTGTGCATATGTGCGGTGTGCTTATGTGCTGTGTGCCTATGTGCTGTGTGCTTATGTGCTGTGTGCCTATGTGCTGTGTGCTTACTGTATGTGCTGTGTGCCTATGTGCTGTGTGCCTATGTGCTGTGTGCTTACTGTATGTGCTGTGTGCTTATGTGCTGTGTGCCTATGTGCTGTGTGCTTACTGTATGTGCTGTGTGCCTATGTGCTGTGTGCTTACTGTATGTGCTGTGTGCCTATGTGCGGTGTGCTTATGTGCCTATGTGCTGTGTGCTTACTGTATGTGCTGTGTGCCTATGTGCTGTGTGCTTATGTGCTGTGTGCCTATGTGCTGTTTGCCTATGTGCTGTGTGCCTATGTGCTGTGTGCTTATGTGCTGTGTGCCTATGTGCTGTGTGCCTATGTGCTGTGTGCTTACTGTATGTGCTGTGTGCCTACAGGTATGTGCTGTGTGCCTATGTGCTGTATGCTAACTGTGCATTTAATCCCATGTGCTTTTTAACATAACATACATGTGAACCACCTGCAAAGCTTACATATTGTAATTGTACTTGCAAAGGTTTCACTAAAAGCTTTACTTTCCCAGTTTCCATACCTGTCTGGCATGAGGAATGACCTTTATACTGCATGTAGATCCTCACAGAATGAAAAAACAACTTTTACACCATAAATAAATATATACAGTTCACGACAACATTAACATAAGCTAACAGATATTCCCATAAATGGCTGCTGATTAAGCACTGGAAGGAAATAACTGTGTTATGTACAGATTATTTTATGATGGATGAACTGGCCTTAATCAACAAATTCTTCTGAGATCAGGAAGCGGACGACAGCTGAGTCATAACTGCTATTGTTTCCTGCCTCAGTTCTCTTCTCATATCGTGTGGTGTTTGCATTTCCTATCGTCCAGTCAGGCAGTACCACAGACACCTGGATCCCCACTGGCCCAGCGACCACCAAGCTGTGCAGCAACACCATGAAAGGGCGAAGAGGGCAAAGTTTTTCCAGGAAAAGCAATCCTCCACTTGGGAGCTGAAATTCAAGGGAAGGGTGTACTGTAGTGTTGTAATGCTTGACTCCAGTGCCAACGAGCTGAGGCTCTCTACATCTGACGTCCCCCACACTTTTACACATAGTGTTACCACTTATCAGGATAAACCAAATTACATTTAATGGGGGGAGGCAATTACACCATCTTTAATGTTGCTCCAGTTCTCTTCCCAGTTGCCTAATTGGCCCTTTGGCTTACTCAAACAAACAAACGAAAATAGACGTTTCGTGGTCGGACTTGACAATTCTCCTAGCACCTCTGAGTGGAAGAGGCTGCTCCCCTAACTGTCTTACCCCCTGGCTGTCTTACCCCCTGGCTGTCTTACCCCCTCCCCGTGTTTTTTTGTGGGCATGTGAGTGTCTCACAGCGGAGTCTCCTTTTGCCTCCCTTCCCATCCCTCAAGATGCCGCCAAGTCAGTTGGAATCTTGAAACAATCAGCCCAGTGTTTTGAATTTCAGTCCTCATGTGTCAGAAACTGAAGCAGCAGAAAAATTAAGTGAACTAAAGACTCGTTGAAAATTTAGAGCACATAATATGCACATATATTATTGAACCATCCATGCATGTTAACATAAATAGTTGTTTTTTAATTAAAAGTACATTGCACTGTTATCATTTGTATAGTTAATAATAAGTCATTAATTTCTTTAAATGTAACCAACAAGAAAGATAATGAAGCAGAATCTCATCTAATCTGAATGCTAAGATTTTCCCAAACATAATACTATTTTATGATCATATTGCCAAAAACATTATTCAGAAATTATTCCCGGTGCTTTTTAATAACAATCTTACAAATTTGTACAGCTTCTGACATTTAGAAACATAGAGTCACATAAATGGTTTTATTACCCCAAACAAACCACTTTGCCAATTAGCGTTGCGTCGCTCCATAGCCACACAGGAGTGCAGGGCTTATGGTAGAGGAGCCAGTCAGCACATACACATGCACCCACACTAAGCTCAGCTCACTGGTATCAATTTCCTTGAAGCACACAACAGAAGAATCCAGACTGAAGCTTGCGAACACTCAGCCCGAATTCGAACCCAAGTCTTTGGAGATGTGAGGACATGACGCTGCAGTTGTGCAGTGCTGCTAAAGTCATGTACTGTACATGTTCTCGGTTAACAGCAACCGAATGACCAACGACACACTAAATACATGTGACTCGACCGCTGGCACTGCCAGTGCTAGGGGATATTTGCTCAGCTCACCGAAATCAATCGTCTCTTGGATTACAGACATGAAAGGATGAATTACATCTGGATTGAACTCCTCTGGCTACCACAAACCTCACCTCCAGTTGTGTTGTATGGTTTCCTTCTGCAGCTCAGAAACATCTCTAAAGAGCCCATAGAGTGTGAGTTTGCCTGCTGATGGCCTGGAATTCCTCTCCAGGGTGTCTCCTGCCCTGAGCTTTCTGTGATGGGCTCCTGGCTCTCTACGACCCTCTACTGGACAACCCATGTTTGAAATTGGTAGGTATTTTATCACAAATATAAAATCTGTCCCAAAACATTTTAAGAGGTTAAAATAGCTCTACATTCACAGAACTGATGATATTATCAATATCTATCTGTTTCCTGTCAGAGGTCAAACCAAATTACGCCCAAGAGAGAACATTGCACCGCCTTTAAGCTTTCAGCTGGGCTGGTTTCTGCCAGTAACCCATTAAGTGATTAAAGCTTCACAATTACAAGTGTAGCTACTGTAATTGGGCAATTTAGACATTTGAAGTTGATTTATTTCTGGTTTCTATCATTCTGTTCCCCAAAGGAGAAGCTTATTTTAGCATAGGGTAGTACCTCATAGCCAAGTCCTGGATCTCTCAGAGGTTAGTATTGTTAACTTTTGTACGCCACACAAAACCTGCATGTTTAAGTAATTTTTAAATGACAATTGTACCATATTGTTGAAATATAACAATGCAAGTTGATTAAATCGCATAATAAATGCAAAACGGTTGTTAATGTGCTGTGAGAAAGTTACAAATATTAAGCAGAAAGTCATGGATTCATATAGAAATGTTAATCCACCCAGCAATACAGCGTTGGTGTTAAAAATAATAATCATAAAAGTTTAATCTGGCTTTGATCTAACTTTATCTGAATGACACAAGTGCTTCAAGTCAAACGGAAACCCGGAAGTAACAGTGATCTGCAAAACATCCCCGCCCTAGTTGAAATGTGTGACGCCTGAGCATCGCTAGAACTCAGCTCTCCTCTTCTGCTCAACTGCACCCACCTTGGTTCCCAAAGACGTGGTTCAACTCTCCATCTCTTTCCAAGTGACCCCATTAGAGGGCTCATCACACGGAGCCGCGCACTACAGCATACTCCACGTGGAGATCTTCAGAACATTGTTCTGGGGTACTATTGGGGAGGTGGGAGGTGACTCGCAGAAAATCTGTTACGGTGGAGGCTATGAAACAGCACAGCTGAAGAGCCTGCCCCAGTAGAGCTGTCATTACAGACTGGGACATCCTCCAGCATACAGACTAGAGGATTTGACATTTGACACAGGGACATTGTACCTGCAGGTTCAATCTGAAGGCACTGGCAGCCATAGTCAATGGAGCAATAGCCATTACATTATTATAAGTCCAGAATGAAAAGGGCAGAGCTGGGCCGTGTTCATCAGAGTCCTTGAAGGCAAATGTGTTTTCAGGTTTGGGATGCTACCTTAGACAAGCTGAAGGAGGAGCAAGAACAGAACAATACATTATAATTTGAAGAGGGAAGCCGACAGTACACTTACTTACGTATACCTACAGTTTATACTACATACTGTGCCGTACTCCTTAAAGATGCTAACATCATGTAGGGCAGTGTTTCTCAATGGGGACAGTACACATTTTTGCTCTTTCCTGGCTCCCAGCACACCTGTTCTACATATTCAGCATTCTTGATTAGCTGGAAGCTAGGACGGAGCAAATATGTTGACCATCCGGGGCTCCCCGCGAACTGGTCTAGAGGGAATCTCAGTCATCACAAAGCACTTGAGGAATTCATTGTGAGCACAGAAAAGGCAAGGAAGCGAAACTGAGTAGATGAGGACGGCAGAATCATCACACAGAATCGGGTACCTGCAACCTCCCTGACCTGGCAAGGATCAGAGAGACTCCAGCAGAATTCTGTCAGCAGGACATTTAACCAGATGAGTCACAGACTGGAAGAGACTGAGTTAGCTGGACTCTAACTGCCCTGAAATATCTCCAGCTGTACTGAGTTCTAGATGCACCAAACTCTCTCTCTCTTTCTGTCTGTCACTCTCCCTCTCTCCATTTCTCTCTCTCTCGCTCTCTTTCTCTCTGTCTCTCCCTTCCTTTCTGTCTCTCTCTCTCTCTGTCTTTCTCTTTGCTAACTATGAAAGAATGATAAAGTCAGAATTGCCTGAGCAGATTCTAAGCCTGAGCCCGGAGGGACAATGGGATAGAAAGCATATTTATATAGTCTTTATGAAGTAAATAATCTTCATCTGTTGTGGCTCCAGCATCAGTAAAAACCGAATTTCAGTTAACACACATAACCACACTCCAGGAAGCAATTTCCCCAATTTGAAGATATTGTGCCTAACTTCCTAAAGCTATATAGTTTAGTTGATTGTATTAGGTGAAAAAGTATTAGAACTTATAGAATACACATCTTCTGTCTAATCATTAAGAGAAAATACCTAATTGTTTGTGTGCAGGTGGGGTGAGTGGATATAAAGCAGGGGTCTCCAACTATTTGTCTCTCAGGGTCAAATTCGATCAGCAGCACAAAGCCAAGGTCCACCGCTTCCCACAACAATAAAATTCACCAACCTCTCGATCGTAGTCTATTCGTGCAGCAACAATGATCTGAAATGAATGATTCTTAAAAATAAAAGACTGTTTTGACCAGATGTTAAGATCTACAAGGTTAAGGCATCCTCAGTAGTCTAATTTAACTTTTGAAATTTTCATTATGTGCGCTGCAAAACACAGACAGTATTATGAAAGAAATCTGCAAATTTGTTGATGGGGTAACACAATTGAATTGGATTTTACACAGCAAGTGATACTGAATGTATAATTCTAATTATGACAATCAAGCGGGTCTGTATAATTATATAAACTCTTCTTGGTGAGACAGCTGCATTTATTTAGCGTTTGGTTTTCTCTGTTCGGTGGAAATTAAATAAATCCAGTGTAACACTGCCACCAAGTGGTCATATTTTTTTACCTACTGACCTCCACCTTGAGCACGTTTTTCCCACGTAATTTCGATCCCGTTGTGATCTCTGAGACTTTCAATGCTGGTCGGACTGTGTTACAAGAAAAACATATAATGACATACAGTGATTCTTATACATCTGACAGGTTATCTCACTAAAAACAATCAGACACTCCTCTGTACCCGTGACAGATCATTTAGATAGTATATGTAGTTGTGCAGTGGTGCAGTGGTTAGCACTGTTGCCTCACACCTCTGGGACCCGGGTTCGAGTCTCCGCCTGGGTTACATGTGTGTGGAGTTTGCATGTTCTCCCCCCTCGTTGTGGGGTTTCCTCCAGGTACTCCTGTTTCCCCCCACAGTCCTGAGGCTAATTGGAGTTACTAAATTGCCCATAGTATGAGTGACTGGTGTGTGAGTGTGCACTGCGATGGGCTGGCCCCCCATCCTGGGTTGTTGCCGGCTTTGTGCCCCTGTGACCCAACAGGATAAGCAGTTTGGAAAATGGATGGAGCTTGATTTCTACTTGTATATACGCATGCAGCTGAGGAAAGAACAGGAGTCTTGTGGGAATGTTAACCAATACAGCGGTCTGTGGTAATGTTTAAAAAACCAGCATTTTTAACAATCCCCCAGTCTTACATGCCACCTATCCAGCATTGGTGAGCCTGGAGCCTATCGCTGTCAGCACAGGCTAAATCGGCTAACGAGGGTCATGAACAGATTTCACCACTTTATACATTAAAATACAAACGTACTGTAAGATAGACATAAATGCCAAAATATTATGCATCAGTTTCAGAGAGATTTTTATTTAGAAATAACAGTGCAATCACGGTTGAGTGATATATAATTTACACCAAAAAGTTTTTTTGAATTGTAAGACCCTGTATTGTATAAGTTATTCGACAGATGGATGGATGGATGAATGGATGGAGCACCTCAGGTTCTATTGCAATGTTTTACATAATGTGATTTTTATCTGGCATTTTACTACTAAAGGGTATTACAAGAACTAAACAACTACATTATTAAGGCTGCAGAAAACAATTATTTTGATTATGGATTAGACCTAATCATGTGATCAGGCGATCAGCTAATCGATTAGTTGGGCCAAAACAAAAGGTTTCAAGAAGAGGAATTGAAAAATGCTTCATTTAAAAAAACATTAGAAGCATTAGAAACATTTTTAATTTGCAGTTGTAATAAAAAAATACACAGTATAGAGAATTTACAGTTGAAGTGACAAGTGGCATAAAACAAATACCTGTTGTCTCCACCATATTTACCTTGCTAACAATTTACTTTATGCCACGGTAAACGGTATTTTGATGGTAGTTACAAAAGTACATTGGTGAAATGCTGCCACAATGACAAAATAAAACTCCCCCAGTTTCTCATTTCTATGTATTAGTTATTACAGTATATGGGTTTGAATGACTATTATTAGATTTCATTCAAGTCGATTGGATTACATCAGATTAATGCAAATTATGTCACAAACAAATTTTAACAAGATATTATGTCATTGTTTCGTGATTACTATCTTGTTAAAACGACATAATTATCTTGTTAAAATGAGATAAATATCACGTTAAAATGACATAATTGTCTTGTTAAAATGAGATGGTTTGTGACACGTGACAGCTGACACTTATCGCAATGGCGAGGGAACACAAGTTAGGTGTAGCCCCTGGGGGAACTAAAAAGGGGTCTTAATTGGGACTGCTACAGAAAACAAAGAACTACGAAGGGTCAGATAACTCCAAAGGGACTAGAACTCATCTACACAGTTAGGAGCACGACAATTAAGGCACTGAGACAGTACTACAGCTATAACAGCTAACAACACCATCAATGACCGAGCTAGGAAGGCTGTCGTGTCCAGGCACATGTATGCACAGATAACGAGTATTTCACGAGGGGCAGGTGTGGACCATGACAACTGACTAATGGAAAACATCCGGGGTTAATGCAAACGAGAGGACACAGGATGGCCAGCAACGACATCTATTGGTCAAACAGGAACAGGACAGCCTGTACAGAAGCATATCATAACAACAATCTTCACCCAACTGTGCTTCATTTCTTTACAAGACAATGTGCATTATAACGAAACTGATTCAACAAATTTAAGCCACAGCGAAATTTATAAACGTCATATTTATCTCATTTGAACAAGATAATTATATTGTAATAATGACATATCTGGTTAAAACGATACAATTTCATGTTAAAACAACATCTATGGGAGCAATAAACTTCCATAGAAACGTTCGTCATTTTAAACAAATCATCAAGGTTCTTGATTCAACCGGATAAATTAGTATTACGTTATAACGCAAAACCTTTCTCGTATTAACAAGATAATTAACACGATCATTTATAATGTCGTTATAGCAAGATAATTTCGCATTCAAACAGGTTGAAAGAGAATGAAAGAGTGTCAAAAAACGGACACCGAACCATGGGTGATGAATGAGTGGTTTTCACATCAAGAGCAGGGACAGCCGAAGGTAAAAGCAAACTAAGTGGCTGCTTAGACTCAATTGCCACCAGGGGGCGCGCCGTCTGTTCAGCCCGTCAGAACGTCAAGGATGATGACTAAGTTAATCAAAAGGTCCCGAAAAGGGTTGGGTCTAATGAGAGAACTGCTCAGGCTACCTGCAGGCACTTTCTGCAGGGCGCGTGATTGTAACTTCTGGAGCAACTGGACTTTCCAGGCAACCAGAAAAGACAGGCTAGGACTTCTGGTTGTGTTTTGTAAATATCGCTGATAACTGCACCTTCTGCAAGTGGACCCTATACTTCCTAGCAAGTCACACTCCCATTGTTATTGTTGGGGAAGCTGTAGACAGCATCAGCAATACAGCGTTCCTCTGACTTACCCTCTGTCAAGAAGGCCAATCAGCAGCTTCATCTCAGGCATCTAAGGAGGCCCAGAATGTCCCTGGGAGACCCTTTGCTTGGAGCCCAAGCATCACTCTCAACGTTATGTAGAGCAAGCAGCCATACCATTGTGTTGCAAAACAGCTCTGACCTGATGAAGCACAGACACAGGATGGACATGGTGCATGAAGAACATACACTGATCAGCCACCACCTTAAAACCTCCTGCCTAATATTATTTCCCCCTCATACAGTACCACCAAAACAGTTATGTCAGATCACTGTTGGTAGGTACTGACCACTACATACCAGGAACACCCCACAAGACCTGCTTTTATATGGGATATGTGAAAAGAACCATTCTTATTTTGCTGGGAAATAAAAAATATTATCATTATCATTATCATTATCACTGAACAGGTGTGCTGTGGAGACCATGCTCCCAGGCAGCGTAATACTCTGGTACGACAGTTACTCCGCTCAGGACCGCAAGCTCTGCAGGAAGCAGTGAAAGCAGTACCGGACATCACAGGCACGCAATTCTTAGCCGCTTAACACATTCACACCACACTATAAAACTTAGAATGCTTGAATTTTATATAAGGGAAGCTTGCTGGTGGGCATCCTTGAGGAATGACTACAGCTTCGTAACCACACTGCGCTATTCTGGCTTCTGGGTCACATGCCCAGCATAATTAATCCGAGGTCCTCGAGTTTGCATTCCTTTAACATTACAACATTATAATATAGTTCATGCTTAAATTAAATAACGTTGGTATAAATCTATTGAAACACCTATCCCAATTCATAATGAACGCAATAATACAAAACGACAGGGTTGAAATGACAGATATTATTTTATTATTTTATTTATTATTATATAGGTTTTTAATAAAACCGTAGTTTGAGTAATAACATTTGGCGTACTTATGCAACACACACGCGCGTCAGCTAAATGTAAATAAATGGCTTGCTTGATCTGGATGAAAGCCGAGCTAGAGCAATGAAAAACGGTGACATTGTTAAAGTCAGCGCCTTGCTATAGCGTTACAGACCGTCGCAGACGTAAAGAGGTGCGTCAGTAAGTCAGTCACGCCGGAAGATGGCAGCCAGCGCTCGCGAAAACGTGCAGCCTTAAGTGAATGTTTGAGGAATGCCCGGATATAATCACGAACAGCAACACTGACAGCAAGGCGATCCAGCAGCAGTCGGCTTAACGAGTCGCCGAAAACAGGTCCTTTTAAGTAATCGATCGTCATTTCTTGTGGGGAAAACAGCAGCACACGCAACGATATCGTAAGTAACAAAATTCAGGTTGCAGCTCGATCAGAGGAGTGGTGTAACCGTAAACGTATGAAAAACGTAGTTTGTGCTAGTAAAGGAAATATCCGCCCAGAATTACCATACTGTTTAGTTTGTTATATCTCCTGTTCATTTAACATTTTGTGTCGTTCAGGTTTCAGCGTGATAGACGGCTGATGGACAGTAACCGTAGCTGTTTCTCGATGTGAGCGTCTCATATTTGCATAAATAGCAAACGATCTCTTCCTATATAACAAATGGCGAGGAGAACTAGCTGTCAGCAGCTAGAAGGTGGTGCGGATCCGCGGACTGTGAGCGGGTCATGTGACCCCAGGTGGTCACGTGACCGTGGGCTCAACGTGCGTGCGGCTGACCTGCAGAAATGATGTCCTGCACCAGCAAACAGCACAGGACCATAACATTTTTTAAGCGAGGAAAGGACAGTCGATTTTGTTGTTTAGGCAAGCAAAAATGAGCTACGGTTACGTGTAGAAATGAAATATAGCTATCGAATTCTTTATTTCTTTATGGCTGACCTCTTCGAGTATAAGTCATATTTATTGCAACGTACATGGATGCTTATTTCACTATTTAATTTTATTTTTTTGATTAGGAAGAGACTTGTGTGCAAGTACTGAACACGATTTAGGAAACCGGAGATACCAAGAGCAAATGTAATTCATATCTCCAGATTCAGATGTTCGTTGCGCTGCTGTTTTTTATGGAGAGCATCGATCAGGGGATGATTGAACCTCAAATATTAGTGACGTCGTATAGTTTTTCTCTTATCTAAACATCTTGTTGTCAGGAATCCCACTGAGGTATTATAGATAGGTAGCCTTTATTGTCCTATAAAGATATTTGTCTTCACAGCCTTTTCCAATACAAAGTACATTACAGACCTCTAACATGTTAAACGTTAGGCGCAAATACATGAAATGGCACACATAAACATATACACATAATATTGTTAGGCTGTAAAATTGAATGTCAGTTAGAGTTTTAGTACCACCGATAAGAGACACGCACATCCTCAACGAAGCAGGTCTGTTAATGAATATATTGTAATTTAAAATTTTCGTCTTTCCAAAAACATCACCCAAGTGTTTTAATGGGGTTTTTCTATCATATTGCATATTAGCTGTATTACCGTATATATTTTTGCGCATGTATTTCCATAGATTTTACTTTTATACTATGTTTCATTTTCCATTGTCATGTCGATTGTTTTTGTTATATAAAAGATTTGGTTTTAATACATATACATGGATATACACATTCTGAACGACAGAGGTGGAAAATTCAGGTCCAGAAAGTTCCAATCCAGACCAAGATTTTGTTTCAACCAACTAGTTGAGCACTTTTTCCACCTCAACTTAATGGTTAAAAAAAACTGCCTGTTCGTTATGTAGCGCGATAGATTTATTTGTTAAAATCTCTTCCCCACCATTTTTTGACTGCCGTGTGGTACAAAGGCTACCCACAGATAGATCACCCTTACAGAAAATGTGATGTGGCACTTTTATTCTGTGAGGTTAGCCACTGTGATTGGCTGCGTAAGGTTGCACGTTGTAATTGAAATATCAGTCAAGCAGGGAAAATACTCGTATTTCATTTGGTTTGTAGCGTCTGTCCGGCTCGGTGTTCGCCATCACCATTTGTCAAAATGATGTACATAAACGTTGGGAGTGTGTAACTGAAAAAAAAAGAAATGTCAACCACAGACTTTGTTGCAGATATATATTAAAACAGCATATCTAACCTGTATGCAGACAGACGTTAAATTACGTCAAGATCAATTAGCATATAAATAGCAACATGCAATCATTCAAATATCGTAAATGTGTATCCTTCTGCATTACAGATTATATATAAACAAATTGGACACCTGTCAGTCCCATAACTCAATATTTACTGAATGTGTATGGCATTTAATTCCACTTCTGTGCCTAATCACCAATGTAGTTTGATTTTTTTTATTTTTTTTGCCGTTTCACCTGTTTGATGTGAAGCGAATGTTTGGTGAGAATCTGATCTCAGTCGAATCGATTTCCTTTTGTTCATTGGCACATAATGGCCGACTCGCCACATGCGTAAATAGTCGACCCGAAGCATGAAGAAAACGCAGCCAGCAGCTGAGCTGTCTGCCCTTTTGAATTCCACCAGCCATACGTACATGAATACATGTCTGTTGTTAAGAGACCTGCTTATGAGCTTTTTCTTTTCCCGTTCCCCCAGCGACACATGGAATCAATATCAACACCCTCTCGTTGACCTGCTTCCTCTTACTGAAATGCGTCCTGTTGTTGTGTTGCCCTGTTTGCTTGTTCATTCTGTTGCTCAATTACTGAAGAGAGGTGAGCTTGTCTACGTCCCCCTTCACTCTCCTTACTTGCCCACTGGCTCAGCTGGTTAAACCTCGGAGAAGCAGGAGATGCTGCAGTAGTGGCAGGGAGTCACGCCCATTTTCTGCTCTCTGCTGTTCTTCAGCGGGCTATTGTGACCATCTGACTTACAGGATGTCTCCTTCCACTTGTAGACCCTCTCCAGGGCCCCTTCCTGTGTCTGTATCGGACCCAATCCTTATTGAAAAGGGACCCTGTCTGTAGTGGAAAACAGCGCCTGCTTTTCTTCACACTGAGAGGTCCTATGGCTGTTATGTCGACTCGTACGCGTGTGTGTATCTGTTTCGCGTGACATGCATTTTAACGGCGACACTGGCATAAATGTCTTTGCAGGTTTGTGGGTAGGTGGGTTGTTTCTGGGGCCTGCTTTTGAACTGTCTTTCGGGGCATTTTGGCCTCTGGCTTTTTGAGCTGGTGCTTTATGAGTCATTTCGGTCCTTGCCGGGGAAATCCCAAGTACAACTTTCACAGTCGTGCTTTGAGAAGCTTTAAGGGCAAGTGATTCTTAAACTGTTGTCGAGCAATGGTATCATAGCTCTTACAGGGAGCAAAGTAAGTATTCGGAACCCTATTGACTGCATAACTGTCTCACAGTTCTACACGGTATCTAAAATTCAGCTAATTACTGAACTGCACGGTGAAATTGGGGATGAGGCCGATGGCACCTTTTCCTTAACCGCCCTCTCCACCACCCACTGAAAATGGAGAAACGCTGCTCTAAATAATCAGCTAGTATTTTGGTGTTTCCCACTTCCTGCAGGTCGGTTAACTCCTTGCAAACCTCAGAAATGCTTCAAATTCCAGTCTTTGCCTTCCATCATTATCTGGTCGTCTGAATCGTTTGTGAGGGAAGATGCATTGAGCATGTTGACCCAGAAAACTGACTGCATGTTGCATCTGCTTCCTTACTTCTTCATTATCAGTAGATCCAGGTCAAGGCTATGTTTATCTTTGATTCATTTTGCATACCATTCTATCCAAAGCATTGTTTGTTTTTGAGAGGTCAGACAATCTTTTGAGCAATTAGGGCCTTGCTCAGGGGCCCAACCCTAAAATCGCACTTCCAGCCTTGTGATTTGAACCAGTGACAGTCCCATTACAGACACAGTATCCTAACCCACTGAGTCACACGCCAAAATAGTCGTAGATCATCGGTGTTTGTGTGTCAATATATCTTTGACTTGTCTCAAATGTTTCCCCACTTCTTTGCCACAAAAAAAATCTGTGGAAAAAATATTTAATTAAGCAATGGCAAATTTGTAGTTTCTTGTATGCATCTGTTATTGGAACTCAACACTTCTTAACTGAAATGTCCTCATCACTTGCAAACTGTATGTGTGAAAATTAGCTGATATGTTTTACCATCATCGTTCTTCGCTGGTAAGGCTAATCTGTCTGTGTGGGCTGGGTAACACGCCTGATTTGAAGCTGTTTTTAACAGCCTTGGACAATATTGTCCAACAGGATGGTGTTTAGTGCATTAGTTGGACCTGCAGGAAGCTCTGTGGGCTGCATGTCACTCTTGTTTTGCTTATAGGGAAGGTTTCACAGTAACTGATGGGAATTACTAATGAGTCTGCTGTACTATAGCTGGATCAGTGCTCTGCCTGTTGGGTATATTACGCTAAGAAGGAGAGCATTAGGGCGCTGCTCCTAATCGACTCTGTTTATAGATCTCCGAAGGATCTCAAATGTGAAACGTTCAGTCGTATTCCCGTTAAATGTCGAATGAGCTGGATTCCTCTCAGAAAGAGAGCGACGTGATCTCTGAAATATTCACAAGGCTGAGAAACAGTGCAGTTACTGGTTCACATCTGCATAGCTTAAGATCCTTGGCGTATTTGTGCAGGAATGGGTTTGGATCGTTTAATGAATGAGCTTATGGCTCATTGAAAATGATGATTTCATTGATTTGAAAACAGGTTAGCAAAATAGTGCAGCTTTAACAATCTGACACGTTGTGAGTGGCTCCATAATGTGCTTTTTTTAGAGCAATTTACATTCTTTTGGTTCCATTTCGTTTGGTTCAATGTAGCTCAAACGACTTATGAAAACACATACAGTGCCATTATTATTTGTGTGGTATTTTTATTAAAGGCCTGGACTTCTAATTTTGTTGGGTATTATTTGATGTTGTGAATGTGCTTGTAACTTTGGCTGGGATTCTTACTGGAAGTGTCCAGTGTATCTTGTGTTTAATCTTGTTTTCTCACTCCGTTAGTGACCATTGAAATAAACACCATCTATTTTCACAGCGTCGCCTCTGGGAAAGGTGGGGGGGGGTGGGCTAAAGCTTGATGGTCACCTGCCGGAGTAGCTCATGGATGAGGAAGAGCTCCAGACTGATGAAGAGGTCGGAGAGACAGTGGCCGATCACCGTTCCATAGGTCATGTGTCCAGTCACCGTGGCCATGAGGCGGGGCAGGAAGTCGCCATGACAATGCACCAGAATGTCATGGCCGACCATCAGGAGGAAGACTTGGGACCTCGGGAACAACTAGGTAACTCACAGGAAATCGTGCTCACTACAGCCTGAGCTGACTGGGTGGAAGGTAAACCTCAGAGGCCAGGCATCCAGTTTTTAGATAAAATAATAAGAAACCTTTAATGGTTCCGATATATGCACAGAAAGTCCTCTTCAGGCATGTAAACAGAACCCCATGTTTTGCAGTGCAGAATAATCTTCCAGAAGTGGCATGGTGTGTGTGTGTTTACAATTATTACATTATGGCGACCACATTTCCCCACAACGTGATAAACAACAATAACTTTTTACCAGTGAAAATGAGAAGGAGAATTCCATATGGATGTATAGAAGTTAATCTGCAGGCCAAGTTAGAGGACCAGTCAAAAGCTCGCTGGAAGCAAACAGTCTATATTTTTCTTTAATTGGTTGTGTAAGATAAACACAGAAACATGAGCAAACAAGATGTAAGGAGTATCCAAGCAGTATGAGGACTGAAAATTATCTCCAAATCTTGGATTCCTCAAACAAGTCACCATTTGTCTCCCGGAGGCCATCGTTTGATAACGGCTTCAAGGCATTCGGTTAACGAGTTTCAGCAAAGAAGCTATTACACAGCCGTTCCCAGAGGGGTGGGGTTCTCTCACGGAGCACTTTGTTCTGAGCCTTCTGTCTAGTCTGACCTGTTCCGTCAGATTGAAGTGTGGAGACCGGATAAGCCTGGTCAGTAGTTCGTTGTCATTTTGCTGCTTTTGACCAACGGTTCCAGCAGAATTTTACGGTCTGTTGTGGGTCGTTGTCTTCCTCAAGGATGAAGGGTCGTCTGATCCGTAGTTATCCTGATGGAATGGCTCACCGTACACTGTCATAAAAAAAGTACCAATTTGTACCTTTAAGGGTACATTATTGTGTCACTGGTATGCCAAAGAGTCTGTCAGTTGTAGATGTAGGTCAATGTACCTTTTTAAGGTACATAAATGGAACATTTTGTACAATTGGGGGTACATTAATGTTGTTTGTACCTTGGGGAACAAAAGGGTACCAGAGCTGTACCCTTTTTTCTACAGCATAGTACCAGAGAGAGGCAGTGGAAGGGCGCAGGGTGGCACCAGCCTTTTTAAAATCTGATTGGCCCCTTCAGCCATCTCACTGCCACGCCCATGCTTGTCAATAGGAGCCACCCACCATCCCTGCATCTTACACAGAGCTTTCAGGCAGGTTTACTCAGAATCAACTAGCACTGTCCATCTGATGGCTCTTAGACCGCGAAGGCCAGAGACACTTGTGAGGAGGTGATGATGTCTTCTAATGAGCCTTATCTCATGACAGAACCCCTCCATGCGTAACTCTTATGCATCACACTGACTATGGTAAATGGTAAATGGACTGTATTTATATAGCGCTTTTCTACTCTTACGAGTACTCAAAGCGCTTTACATTTCATGCCTCAGATTCACCCATTCATACACCATTGCTTTCATCATTGCCTGCTCTTGGACTGACTTGCTTCCTTGTGTTCTGTATTGTGTGTCTGCAGTAGGCACCATCGGGAGCTGTCCATCTCTGTTCCCATCTGGTGACCCCGCCCCTCTCGGACCCAGCCCTGCCTTGTTGGCGTGGCTGAAGGAGTTGGGGGAACACAGTGACCACAGCCTGCTGCCTCTGTCGCTGCACCAGGTGTGTCTATGGTGCCGTCTGTATGTGCGCCGCATCTAATGCAAGATGCACTCCGGTTACGGTGCAGGGTGACTATTCTTTATGCCTAATAACCCTAGGCTTGTGTTATAAATTAACAGTGCACAAATGCACGTTTTTTTTTTAACGGAAACAAATCTATTGTAATGTGTACAAAATTAGGTTTTTTTTTCTCATGGAAATTGGGAGCTCGTCACCGTTTCTGAGATTTATGATTGCTCTGAGTTTAGATTGAGGGGGTGTATATATATATATTTTTTTTAAAAAGACGAAGGTGTTCTGCGATGCTCGTGATTAATTATTAAAATAGTAATACATTATGTAGGAAAAGGTGGTTTATAATTGGCATAGATAATATCGGCATCTTAGATTACCAGAGGTTGTACTTAGTATGTGAATAATTAATGATAAAATTAATAAAATTATATATAATTTATAGAAATAATAGATCCCCAGAAAGGATCAACACATCAGTAAACTAATACTAACAAGATTTTGCCTTCATTAACACAGCATTGGCTGTGATATCCAGTGAACATGTGCTCTGTTTTGAGGACGCTCCTGCCCATTGCTCTCATTGGTCGGCCTTTTCATCAGCATGTCGTCATGGAGGAATTGGAATGCTGTGTGTGGCGACGTTTCTAAAAGCAGAATTCTTGTTTGTCTGGGTGTCCCATGTGTATGGCACCCAGCTCTGTTACGCCACAGCAAATCAGAAGCTTGACACATTCAGATTTTTTCAGAAAATAAACCCTGCCCTCAAGTTGCCGGAAGACTGATAAATGTGTGACAGCTGAATGTTTTGTTTAGCTGGTCACCACCAGCAATGTTTTGAGTCTTTTGGCTGCTGGCATGAGGTCACAGATGATCAAATCTAACCTGCGTAGAGTCATGGTGTGAAAATGAATCTTCAGTTTTGCAGATACTGAAATCCTTTCTCCCTGTTTTGAGAACTGTGATGATGACTGATGATGACTGTCACCAGCTCTGAAAACATCAGTATGCACTACATCCTCTGTTATAGAGGTGCAGTAGGAATTGGAGACCTGGAAACACCTTAGGTTAGGAGATCAGAGTCTATGATTTGAGTATAAAACGGCCTGTTGTGATGGCAGGTATGTGTGTAGATTTTAAACGATGGAACTGGTTTGAAGAAGTTAAACCAGAGAATCTGCTTGGATTAGCTGCTTTATACACAGAGGATGGAGGAGTTCAAGGCTCGCATGCATTTTTTTCTGTGATGTTAATGGTCTCCCTCTCACTCTGCTCTCTGTGCCACGTCACTCTTTCCGTCTGTCCTCATCAAGGTTGTGCTTCAATGTGAAACCTTGGAGATCTGGATGTAACTTGACCTGCTGTGCTCCAAGCTACCATGTTGCTGAGCTGTTCAAAAGCCTGCAGACGACAGTCACACCCAGGGGTGGAAGGAAACCTTGTTACCGAATCTATCCAGCTCATATTTTGCTCGCACAAAATACTTATTTTTGTCCTTTTCAGGTTACTTTCCTCTTTTGTGCGATGAATGGCCTTCATACTGACAGTTGCTATAATACAATAACTTGTGAAAATCCACCATCCTCTAACCTCTTATCCTGCAGTGTCACTGGACTGGGCTGGGGACGCCCCTTATGGGATTCCTGCAGTGACTCATAAATATCCGAAGGTTTAAACTGTCTGGCAATCTTATAAGTCAGAAATTGTGTGCAAATCTATAAGAATTTCACCTAGATTGAAATCTGGGTAGATAAGTTGGTTAGGCTTGTTAATCAGTTTCAAGATCATGTAAATTACATCAGATCATGTTATTGTTACACCACTTGACACTTAGTAATGTGCAGGCGATTGAAACGGTTGTGTGCAAGTGTCACAGCAGCAGCAACGAACAGTGCAATTGGAGGGGCTTAAAATGGTAAATATAACAGTAAGTAGTGTGCAACTTTGAAACGCTAGTTACAGTAAATATAATGGACAGAGTTCAGCATCGGCCGTTTTCCTTCTCCTTTACCTGTAGGTCTTTGGGAGGAGGACAGGAGTACTGCTGTGTTTTTGGCCATTGGAATCCAGCTGTATGCACTGCGGGGCTGTATGCACTGCGGGGCTGTATGCACTGCATTTCTAACGGTGCCTCTTGCTCTTTCAGGTGGCTGAGGCCTTCTTCCTCGAGAGAGATTGTATCCTTCTCATCCACTGCCACAGTGACAGTCTCATTCTCATCCACAGTGACACTTTTTCTTTTTGACCACATCCTTTCATTCCTGCTCTTAGAGGATAGTCACAGTTATCCATAGTGGTTTTAATTCAGCTGTTTTTTTTTTTTTTTTTACCTAAAACTGTTTTCTCATTGGTACGATTAGCTGTCATTCACTGTTTAGTTAATGCTGACTTTTGTATTCGAGCTCTTGCCATGTATATCAATGCCAGGTCATTCAAAAGATCTTGTAGTCAAGATTCAGATTGAGAATACTTTATTCATCCCTGAGGAAATGTTGTGGCGAATAAAGTAAATAAGTAAAAGATGAAAAAGTATGGAGAAAAAAAAGTTTCAAAGTTCAGGAAAAAATGCCGGAGCAGATCGAACTGCACTAAACTTCCAGAATGTGGTCTTCTGCAGGTTAAACAGTACACTAAAGTAAACATGGGAAAACATCTGCCCAGTTGTTGTGGCGTATGTGTCTCTTGGTTCATTTATAGCAGATTGACATAAAGAAAAGAAAGGGAGGTTCTGTTCAATAGACATTAGATCACAATATTACATTTATTTTTAAGTATTAGACCTTAATGTCGGCTGTAATGTTCAGTCTTTCAGTCTTCGGGGTGCATTAGACTCTGTCTTGCTGTGTAACCAGCTGGGCTGTTGGCTTGGAGAAGTTCTGCTAGAAGAATCCGTTAGCAGCTCAGGGCCTCGGGGTCTTGGAAGAAGGCCAAAGTGATCCCAAATGTGGGTTTATAGAGGGTGTGGTCAGGTCTTTAACCTGCGTGCAGAGAAAACTACCCAGTCCTGTATATGATTGCATCAGGTGCAGCGTCTTTGTCAAAACCGAGCGCCGTTCTGTGTCGTGTGATGCATAAATCTGCGATCTTACTTAAAGCAACAAAGACCAGATGGAAAGTAGGAAAGACCAACAGACCAGCGGCACTGCAGAATCTGCCAGCCTCGAGGTTCCCGAGGTTTTGTTAAGAGCTGAGTGTTTGGTCCTGGCTTTCATTCTTTATCTGCTTTCGTATATAATTTCCTCTGCCCAGCCCCCCCAACCCCCCCCCTCCAACATGTGTTCCTTGTTTACTTGGGCGTCATGGAAACAGTCACTGACAGTGTGGCTACAGGCCCTTCGTCTAACGCAGGGCTTTTTATTCCTGTCTGAATGTATGTATGTATGTAAATGCGCTTCTTGCTGCTGTGGTTGTTTGTTGGTTTCTCCCCGTACAGCCTGGGATACCAGTTCAGCCGCTTTTGAAGGCCACACGCTTCGCCGCTCTGGGACACTCGCCGAATGCCTCCGCAGTGCTGTTCCTGGCCCAGTTCTGGTCCAGTTCCTCTTTTTAGGGCGTTTTCCCGTGTTTTCTTTCTGTAGCAACTCGGAACGTGTGGCTGTTTTTGGTGGCCAGCCAGTCGGCTCACGCCTAAGAGCTCAGTAACCCAGCCCCCTCCGAGAGGAACTTGGAAAACGCCTTCTCGAGTTATGGCAGCGTCGTGTCACAGCTGAGCAATGTTTTGCCATTTTTGCTAAACTCCAATATAATAATAATAAAAAAAGTTTCCTTCTTGGTTTTTGTGAGATGTTACTCATTATATTCTGACAAGGTTACTTTATACTCCTCCTCAGGTTGGAAAGAAAAATACTATTAATGTCCTGGTCAGATGATTTGATAGTTACTCACAAATTGACGTTTTTAAGAGTAATTTCTTTTGGTATGAAGCTAAAGGTGATTATATTTGACATATAAAATCCATCCATACATACAATAGCTGCATATTCTGGTCCGGATTGTGCAGTATGTAAAATGTCCATCTGTTCATTTTTCAACAACTTGTCCCGATCAGGCTTTCGAGGGTTAGAAAATGCACGTTTCCTTAGGTTTAAACATGGGATTGGAGTGTGACTCATTTGTTTTAGCCTGTCACACTCTTTCTTCATTTGAAACAACACCTCCTCTGCACCCTTTTCCTTGACCAGACCGTCCCACAGATGAATGGGCAATCCGCTTCATACAGCTGGAGAGGCTGTACCACGAGCGGCTACTCTCTAACCTCGCCGCCCTGCAGGAGCAATGGGGTAACGTGATTGAGTCATTCTTATCATCTATTGCCTATATTGTTGTTCTACACTGTGCTGCACCAACTAAAATACAACACTCCTGGAACTTACACGAAAATATTCTGAGGGCAGAACAAAAAAAAAATGCAAGGCAAGATGACCAATCAAGTTGTAGAGGAGGTGGGTCCAAGCAACTAGAGGAGGCGGGATCACACATCTGATTGGTTGGTTCTGCCATCTGATCAGCATGTGATTGGCTGTCTGTCTGTGCCAATGATTTATTATTATTTTTTTTTGTTTGTTGCTGCTGTTCAAAAAACTACTTCTCTTGAGGATGATTTAATATGTCCATTGCAGTTAGACCTTGTAGTGGCCTTATGGGATTATCATTTCAAGAATAAATGCATTAGCTAATCATGGTCCACATTTGGAAGGGTCATGTTGGGGCTGGTGGTACGGCTACATGGGACTCTCTTTTTTTCTTATACTTCTCTCACTGGCTTTCAGAGAGCCAGCTCAGAACCACTGGGTCACTGGAGGCTTCATGCTCAGAGAACCTGGACACGCTGATCCGCATTTGCAGGACACACCTGAGGTGAGACACTTCCCAAATATATAATCTGGGGTTTCTTACTTGAGTTTCACTTGCAAGTAGGGTTGCCATATTGGGTGAGACAAAGAAGAGAGTGTCCCCGAGGATCATAATTTTAATGAGTTTTCACATTCACCCGCCAATCAGGCAATACTTCTCGTGAATATTAATGAGTTTTCACATTCACCGGCCAATCAGGTAGTACTTCTCCTGAATAAGCTTTCTCTAAACACCCATCTCTAAACGAAAATTTGCATTTGGGGAAACCCTGATGTATGGCAACCTTACAGTTAATTCCCGTTTTACTATCTACACACAATTTGCACAATATAGAACAAAAGTTACAAAACACTAAGCTGTGGATTGTTAAACTTCAGGCAAACAACGAAATTCACTGTTCACATGAAAACAAAAATAGTGTCCAAGTGCCAATGGTTTCCAGAAGCTGACTCACTCATAAGCAGCGTGACACATTGTGCATATTGTTTAATAAACAATTACTAAACATATGTACGAGCCTTGCCCATGCTGTGTGATGATTCCGAGTGGCTGCCGTATATCGAAAAGTGGTGCCTTTTCCTTTACTTGGTACTTCACTGTAACTTGTAACACTGGGTTATATGGGTTGTAGCGCTAAATCCAGACAAACTGCCTTTAGAGGGGCCCAAAAAGAGGACGTGTTCGGGAAAACCCGGACATACGGTAGGCCTACCTGTAAACCCAAATGGTTCCTCTGCAGATGGATTACGAAGTGCCCACATTAAGATTTTAAATGGTTTCCTTCCTGCAGTAAGTAGCTGTGTAAACCTGCTCTTCTGAGCATTGCTGTGAAGACCAGTGTATGAATAATGTTTTGTTTGTTTGTTCGCAGACCTGTCCTCAAAACACCACAGGTAGGGAATCTGTGACCATCTCTACAGAGTGTTGTTGTGCATGTGCAGTGACAGTGGAGAGATTCTGTTCTGTGCTGCGCTTCTTTCTTGTCTTGTTTTGCTGAGATGGGCCTCCAACTTGCCTCCTCAGCATGTCACTGGAGGCAAAGTCCTCGAAGGGGATGAACCAGAGGCCAAGGCACACAGCGCAAGTGAGCACAGCCGTCACTGCGTGGCGGTTACTGGAATCCAGTGCTGCCATACCTTTCACTTATAGCATCATATTAGTAAAATATTCCTATGAAAACCTGTTAAGTGGCAAATGGATTTTTGATTTACTGTATAGTCTTACTTAGTCTTCCGCTTCTGTTGTGTTTCAGCCACTGTCTGTGTTTTTTAGATGGAATATTTTGCAGCAGCAAAACCGATAACTGCCCCTTGGATACCAGGCTAGCTTCAAAAAGTAATAATAAATGGAAAAATAAACGTTATTGGCTTTAAAGCAAATGTCAGCATAGTAACCTACCTCAATCCTATATGCACGTACAGTATTATATGTATGTTGTTATTTTTAATTGTGAGGAATAGTTTTCTCGTTTTCATTCCTTGTTTTTTTCCCACTCGATTGTTTAGCTCATGGTACTATTTTCAAAACTCTTAATTGTGAGAAGTTCCTGAAATTGCTAAACCGTTCATCCTGATAAATTTAATTATAGTTATCCAGTCTTTACTGGCCCGTGATAATTGGTCCGAATTACAGGTTATGGGAAATTTTTGTTCACAAAGGATTCAGGCCGAAAAGGTTCTGTTAAACCCAGGAGTGTCAGGATGTCCTTCCAAACAGCCCCAAATGCATCTTCGCACCTTTGCGGGTCTCCACTGCATGTCGTACTTTTCTCACTGGGTTAGTTTTCGATATCCCTGCTGCCCCATCTTGCTGTGTATGATATGCATTACTCGGGATGCAGTGCCCCCCATCCCCCATCGCCATGCCACCAATAAGCAGGCCTGAGGATTTAACACCTGCTTTTACTTGTACAGCCCCCACCCCTGATCATACCTCCCAGTGGAATGACCATCTGTTGTTGATGTCCATTCTGCAGCTCCTCTCCCAACTCTTTGCCACAGGCAGGCATTTTGTGTTTTCTGAGGTGAAGACCGGTAGGAAATCGAGCACTGCGCTCAATGTGCCATTGGGGGTCGTAGTTTTGGTGCTGGGATGTCCAGTTCTTTCTTGCAGTGTCCTACACAGTGTTGGCTATCCCAGTGCTGTGGAAGGTACAGAACCACGCAATTTGTGGAATTTTCCACCATGGAAGTGTAAGTGGTGGTTTTGTATAAGATTGAGTTGGAACTTTGAACCACTGCTTTCGTTTTGAAAGGACTCTGGACTCTCCCAGATTACAGTTTGGTAATTTATGACTGACTGGCTTGAAAGCTGCGACATCACATCATATCAACATTACTGTAGGTTTTTTTTCCTGTCATATGTTTATGTTAGCTTCAGACACAGTGAGTGGGTTTTAATAGAGCCTGTCAATGAGCAAAATTAAGCCGTTTCTCTGTATTGTCGTATTGTGAAAGCTTGTAGCATCTACACTCAATGGATTTAGCAGTCACATTGTGCGTTGAAATTTTAAGATCTGTCTATAACCAAAATATCACCTCCCGCTAGTTGGTGTTGGTGTCTTTCCAAAGTATGTTAATATAGAATCAGAGATAAAAATCTGCCAACACAGAGCTCAGCCAATCGAGGCCAATTGAAAACTTCCAGTTCCCAGTGTCCATTTTCTAAAAGCACATAGCAAATGTAGTTTAAAATGTCTGAGGGTTACATTGATTCTTTGCTAGGCAAAAGCCTTAGGGCTTGCAAGTTGAAATCCTGAATTAACATAGTGGCAAGTAGCTCAGAATTTTTGGAGAAGGTAACTTGTCACACGTCAGATTGTTATTGTCCGGTGTGAAGCTGTGAATAAAGTTGAGGTGAGTAATCTGAAACCAGCAGATGGAGACTGGAGGGATGCTGGGTGGAGCTGCGGGCCGAAGGCGGAGGAGAAGCCTCGGGTAACAGCACCTCCTTTGTCTTGTAGGCGGCACCGTTGAGATACCAGGACAGCTAAGAGTGGAAGCGGAGGTTTCCCCTGTACAGGCAGAGGGACGGGATGCCATCACATCCAGGCACGAGGAGGAGGGGCCTTGTTCACCCAGCCACACCCATGTTCAGAGAACTGACATGCCCACTACAGCGGTAACTGAAACACCAGCTGGAGTGGCCGGTAATAAGGAAATCCTGCGCGGGGTAGCGGAGCAGGAGGGTTTCCTTGGTGACCTACTCGCGGGCGGCCACTCGCAGCAGCATGAAGTGAAGGGACAGGTGCTCCTACGAGGTGGATCTCTCTCGGCGAATCTGGCAACCGCAAATCACGCCCCCGAGGCAGGCAGCCAGGTGGACGGAACGGAAGAACAGCGGACCTCACGGGGTCACGACGGGCCCTTGGAAGTGGGAGAGGACGCTATGGTGATTAATGGGAACAGTGACAAATTGGCTAGTGAGACAGCTTCCCCTGTGGTCATAAAGACGGACCAGCCTGTGCCAAAGGAACAGGAAGAGGAGGCGGCGGAGGCTGCAGAGGAACAAGCTGAGGTAGAGGATAGTGAAGAGCAGGAGGAAGAAAAACTAACAGATGGCGAGGCTTTAGAGGAGGCCGGGGAGGACGGCCAGGAGGAGAACGGACTCGAAGACGACATGGAGCAGGCAGAGGCAGGACAGGACTCCCTGGATGACCTGGCGAAGCGCATACAGGTGGAGGAGGTGAGGAGGCCTACCGCCTCATTCATGTTCTCCGCCTTTATCCTAGCACAGGCCGAAGCTTTTAGCGTGACTTTATTGTACCGCTGCTGCCGCGGAGAACATTCATGTGTCGTTTGCGTCTCTGATTACACTGACATTATGTAGCCTATAACGCTGTTTTTTTCATTGTGACGGGTTGGAAGGTTTTTATGCATTATTTACTAAGTCTAGGTTAAATTTACCCATGACCGGTTTGTTCTTAACTTCAACTTGGGTTATGTTTAACTAATTTAACGCTTTACGCTGCACTGTTTTGTTCGTTCTCCCAAGCTAAGGTGGTTCTCTGCCTGCATCCCATCTGCACTGCATGCTTTGACTCTAGTCAGCCTCGTCTAGTCCAGGATACAGTTGAGCTTTCTGTGGCACAAATAGGCAGTGGCAATTAATCAACTGCCATTCGTTTTTTTGCACACATTCACCACTGTGCAGTGCGAGGGCACTGTACTGTATGTTAAAGATCAGAAGCGGTCTTATAGTCGGTGTAAATTTATTTAATACAGACCCTCCTCACTTAACGAGCAAGTTTCATTCCTAGGGCTAAGTCATTAAGAGAATTGGTCAATAAGTGAGGAGCAGGTCTTTATTGCTATTTCAAGCATACTGTACTGGTAGTGGGTTTCTTAGATATCTTCAGATATCGTTTCAATATCAACTTTGCACCATTTATAATAGTTTTAGTATGCTTTGTAAGCTTTCTCATTTTCTTTGTTTCATAGCACCGTGAAAGTTCATTCTTTTGCCTTTGCACCTTCGTGAACCATTCAACATTCAGGTTCATACCCTCTAGGTCTAATATAGCTGCATGCACTTTCTTGTACTATGTGCTGCACAGTAAAGTACTAATTTATAGACAAATTATGTAGTCTTGTAGTATACAAACGCTAGCGAGTGGCTCAGCCTCTGTACCTGTGACTGAAAGGTCGTCGATTCACGCCTGGCCTCAGCACATTTGTAGGTACCTGGGCATGGTCCTTAACCCCCAATTCCCGGGGCATGGTCATGTTTGTTCTCATGGGGAGCAAGATGGGGGAGGTGAAAAGAAAATTTCCCCATGGGCATCAATAAAAGTGTCGTAATAGTGTAGTGCATATTGACCGACTGTGGGAACAAGACTGAGACTGAGAAAAGGAGATGAGATGAGATGCTGAGCTGCCATCTCCGTGACCAAAGTTCTCGTACAGCGTACAATACTGACTGGTCTAAGAGCTGGTCATAAGTCCAGGTGGTCGTTACACAGCTAGATCGTTAAGTGAAGAGTGTCTGTATTTAGCAATGTCCAGTGATAGCCCATTTTACTTTAACGTATCGGGAGCGAAGGGGAATTTAATATTTCATTAAATGGCAGAATATGGTTACTAATTTGACTATTTGAAATGTGATTTGATGGTGGAGTTGACATAGTTTAGGGTGGCCGATTGTGAATATTAGCACTAAAGGTGGTGCTGAAGCTCTGGGAAAAGACACAGCTTGAAAAAAATGTTTCTGGCTCATGTGACTGAGCATGTTATGTGTGTGCAAAAAAAAACCATAATTAAATCAGCACCTCCATCCTGCATCTGGTCAGAGTGGAGATTATCAGCTAGACTATGGTGTGTGTGTTTGTGTGATGACAACATAGGGCTCCTGAGGATTAGGGTCAACTCGCCATGCTGTGTGCTTTGCGGCCCACTGGTACCAGAACCATACTACTACGATTATGCTACACTCATGGATTACATTGCTGTGGTCTTTTATCCTTGTATAGTTTAAAACTCGCTGTACCAGAGTGTCCTGCTCCTGATTGGTTGATACCTGGATTTCCCTCCAGGTTTGTGACGCAGTGATTGGCTGACTGTGTTTATTACTCATTAGTGAGCCTGACCAAACATGGGTCTTAAAAGGTTTGAGGAGGAATCTTGCTCGGGGGAATGGTTAGAGAAGCAGTCTGTTGCTACCTGTAGGGAAGAGTAGGCCTTGTTTAAGACAAACAAAAATACCACGCAGGAGTTTACTTGAAGCTAGGTGCTGAATCGTGCTACTTCGGTGAGGCACCTGTATGTTCCCTCCTAGCAAAGGGACTAAACTTGCTCCAGGGTTGAACATGATGTGCGGCTGCCAGGGTAGATTGAGTTTGTGGGGGCCATGACACATTGTCTTGAAAATCCATGACCCACAAAAAAAGCACCGTACTCTACGTTGAAGTGACGACCCACTGAGGCAGCAAGAGGTTTTCATGAGCGTCACAAAGTAGCGCCTGCGTTCGTTTTCACAAGCCGTTGTATTTAACTTTGATATTTAATATAATAAGCTTTACGGTAGTCCGTTCATATGTATGAGTTGTCGGTCAGTCAGCTGTTCTTAACCCAGTGACTGCCTGCATTCAACAAAATACTGTACTCTACACTGACATCAAGTGGTCATAGTTTATCATTGCAGGTATTTTATGCATGTACTTGCAAATCACGTTCATTCTCTAGTGCTTTTAAATGTCTTTGATGTGGTTAAAGGAAGGGTGCCCAACTAATGAAAACATAGTTTGAATCCGTTAATCTGTATTTCACGCTTTTAGCCGTTATCATAACAAACCACAGTATAACAGGTTGCTCTCTCCATTTCTTACCATCGGGTGCTGGTAGCTCCACCAGCTAACACTCAGGTGTTCTTGTCCTTTCCTGTTCTCCACTTTGGCTCTCTGGGTCCTCAGATGGCCCCCGTGGATGGTCTGGTGTCCATACTGAAGAGGAGCCCTTCCCAGGATGGAGGGATGAGCCAGGAAGATGCAGACAACAAACAGACGTCCAAACGCAGAGTTCGATTCCGGGAGCCCGATGATGAACTTGATCAAGGTGGGAGTTACTGTAGGTCTGTGCTTTGGAGGAGGAAGCTGGGTTTCATGGTGTGTGATCTCTGCATCTGCTGGCCATGTTTGGGGCATCAGGGGTTTTGCTGTGAATAATGATTTTCAGTTTTATTTATGCTTGATTGATGCCAAAGTTTTATGCATTCAAACGACATTGTAACATGTTACCTGTTCAAACCAAACTTAAAACAGTAGCATTTTAAAGTTCATTGCTCAACATTCTTATCAGAATTTCCCATTTGAAATCAATAAAGCAGCTGGGCAGATACCATGGCGGGTACCATGTTCATGCAAAGTCTTGGGACACTTGCTCAATGATTCAGTAAAAATAGTGCAAATTTACTAGTTTTATCTCCCAAAAATTGTTACTTTACTCATTTGTTTGCAAAAGAAGTTTAAGCAAAAGATTCATTTCAAGTAGTAATAAACTGACACTCTATAGTTGCAAAAGACCTGTTCTGAGTTAGAAAGTTAATTGACAAGCAGTGATTAAGTGCTTTTTAATTAATAACAAGTTTATGCATAATATACAACACCAGACATTTGTGTTTACCATCCCATTGGGAGCCAGTGACTACAATTTTAATTAACAGCAAGGACGGAACTGAATGAGTCAGTCAAAATTATGACACTTAAAAAGAAAATGTCAGTCTGGAAGATATGTCCAGATATGTTAAACATTATTTGTCAATCGATTTTTGTTATGAAACCAATAAATCTGCAAGATTTTTACAGAATTAAGCAAACATTCCAAGATTTTCTGTGAGCACTGTATACACTAATGTTCAAAAGTTTGGAATCACTGAGAATTTTCCTTGCTTTTGAAAGAAAATCAGTTTTTCTCGTTAAAATGACATTGACTTGGTCAGAAATATATAGTTTAGATATTGTTAATGAATATTATAGCTAGAAACTGTTGATTTTTAATGAAATTCCTACATAGGTGTACAAAGGGCCATTTTCCATAGAATGTAGGGATTTCATAGGTTTTATTCAAGCAGCAACGTGGTACATTAAATGAAGAATTCAGTCAAAGTCAGCCGATCCTAAAACCAACAGACAGAGGGGGGCAGGAGTGCAAATCTGAAGCGTAACATCTCTCTCTTCTCGTGGGTTTGGCTCCATTTGCAGATGAGGTGGGCGGAGCCTCGTTCCTGGTCTTCCTTGTCCTGTGCCTGGCCACCGTGGTAGTCAGCATAGGTGGGACTGCACTCTACTGCGCTGTTGCCGGCGTGACATCCAGCGTGTGCACGGACTTCTCCCATAATGTGGACTTCTACATAGGGCACATGCAGCGAGGCCTGGAGCTAATAAAACACTGGCTGTCCCCTGGCTCCTAGTGAGACAGCAGAAAGATCTACTGTTCCGTGTGTGTGTGTGTGTGTGTGTGTGTGTGTGTGTGTGTGTGTGTGTGTGTGTGTGGCTGATAAAGAACAGTACACCACAGCAGTAAACATGGACCAACCTGAAGCCTACACTGTGCCTGAAGAATACGGACTCTCCTAACTCTACGTTTTCCTCAAGGGGCAGATAGGATCTGCATCCATAATCTCCAAAGGCTCTCCCCAGGGCTTTGGACCAGAGTGGCTGGTAAATCCTGTTTTTCAACCTGAACCACTAATGAAGGACAGCAATCCTCCAAGAGATGGAGCCAAAAGCAAAGGCCCACTGCTGACCCCGGCCGCTGGGCCAGAGAATGATTGTAGCATTGCTGTTTTTAGCTGTCCTTGTCTCACAGAACTACAAGAAAATCCCCCAGGCCATTTTATACTTTAAGATGCTGAAATCTAAAGATGTCCGAACTTCATAATCGCTATGTCTGGGACTGAAGCTAAAGAGGCGTTTTAAAAAAAATAAGCAATCAAAAAAGACAAATGTAGCCTGAAAGTTGTGCTTCCCTGTTTTTTATTTTATTTGACAAGGAACAGGTATGGTGAGGATCACACTGTAGGGACAGGAAAGCAATATGTGAATCCGGCTGTGGTACAAAGAGCACCTCTGCTGCGGAGCTGCAGACAAGTTCTGCACTTAATGGACTCATTACAGATCTGCTTTAGGGTTATTACCTATTCTATTTTATTTATTTACTGGCCTTTTACTATTTTTGGCTATCACCCCGTTCCTAGCCAATTCATTTGAGTCAGATTTTGAGGTTATTTTTTGTGTGTTTTAATTTTTTTGTTTCCAGTTATATTCTTCATTTTTCTTTTTCTTATTCAGGTTCCATTTTCCAACGACTGTAAATGTGATCAAGATTTATTGATGTTGCATGTTGCACATAACCTAGGATTGAATCTGAAACCAAACTCGTTGCAGAACCTGAATGCCACAGGAAGATAATGTATATGTGTGTCTCATTGCTGTTAGGAGTCTTCTGGCTGGATCAGAAGGTACCCTTAATGTTTGTGTGTGTGTGTCAAAGTGTTTATTTCATGTACTATCCAGGAAACTGAATAGGAGAATGTAAATGCTTTGTGCTTTGTTGGGTATGCAGAGACCAATCAGCACGGGTCTTTAATTTAACCCACTGTGTTTGTACCATGTGCTTCTGAAGTTCTTTATGAGAAATGCTTATGGTGTCATTATGATCTAATCATTTTAATGGAAGTGACACGGAATCACGATAACGAGGTCTTCATCTTCAGGGGAGTTTCCCATTCTACCCCTAAGACGACGACTTATCCAAATACATGTGTTATTGCTCAGTGTAGAATCTTGAATTTATATTGTCCTTGTCCACTTTTGTGGAAAATGTGGTGAAAATATAGTACAGCAATCAGAAGTTATGGGTTTGTATTTTGGCTACAAATACCTTTAAACATACATTCTCCAAATGAAATTGTCTGAAAGTGTTGATGTGTCTTAAAGTATTATTTATGGTTGTTTTTGAAATGTTCTTTCTTATTTTAACTCTGGAAAAAAATTGTTATTGTCAAAATATGTAGTTTTGTTTCTATTGTAAAAAAAATATTGTGGGACATTATGTGGATTTTTTCTTCTGTTTCTCCCATTTGTTTGCTCATTTTCACCAAAAACAGTCAGGGTACCACAGCACATTGCACCCAGAAATCAAGAACACTGGATACCTGGCACAAGTGTGTTGGGTTCTGGGAGGGAAACTCTAGGTTCCTAAGAACTAGGTTGAGAAACACTGGTACAGAAAATCCTCTACAAACGAACCTTCAAGATTTGAATGTGCATGTCCAATTAATAAAAATTTGTCAAAATAATTGCAAAATTAAAAATTGTGCCGGAATTTCAAATTTTGTGACAGCGTGTATGTTACTTACTAACCCTGATGCTTGTTTTTGATAGGAGTTGAGGATTGGGGGAGGAGATAGAGGTAGGTGTGAATACGTATTCTTGATACAGTAACGTAGGTTTGCTCGCTAGGGGATCAACTGACTTAAAACAATGGAAAAAATGGACTCGCAGTTGTTGGCTGCTAAAATGCACCCGAAATCAATAACAAAAATTCAAATATTAACTTTTAAAAGCATTTTCTTATGCAGGAATAGCTGCTTGTGTTCACGTTTTGGTAGGAGCTGAGGGTTGGGGGCTGCAGCGCCATCAGCTGGATGCCTAGGCTAACTTTGCTGGACTTGCGAACTTTTGGACTTGTGAACCCACTCAGAACGGAACTGGTTTGTTTCTTGGGGACTTGCAGAATTTCATTTGGTTTTATTATTCAGTAATGCCCTGTGTGTACACCACGTGTCAGTAAGTAACCAATGAACACACACAGAAGACAATTAAAAATTCATGGTGGTGGCACAGTGGTTGACCTTCAGGTTTGGGTAATCAAATCTTGTCTCGGCTCTTTGAGTGATGAGTTTGCATGTTGGGTAGCCCCTACGATGGCTTGCAAAAGTATTCAACCCTGTTTGAAAGTTACAATTGAAAAAGATTTATATACATATTTGTTCATTCAATATTTTTATCGTGAACTCATATGCTGTAACAATACATTTCCAAAGTCAAAATAAACCATTTTTGTTGACATTTAGCTGGAGAAGAAAATGAAAGAAGAAAGCTTATGTTTGCATAAGTATCCAACCCCTACACCTTAATATCTTGTCGATAACCCTTTTGCTGCAATAACAGCCTTAATTCGTTTTGGGTAATAATGTACCAGCTTTGGACATCAGTGATTCTCCCACATTCTTCTAGCCAGAATTCATAGAGATCCTCTACCGACGGTTGGTGGGGCTGCACCTCTGGACAGCAGTTTTCAAATAGTGCCTCAGATTCTCAATAGGGTTTGACTCGGTCATTCCAGAACATTCACCTTTCTGCTTCTGAGCCATTCCAGTGTCTCTTTGGCCTTATGCTTTGGGTCATTGTCATGTTGAAAGATGAATATTCTCCCCAGCAATAGAATCATAGCAGACTGGGATAATTCTGCAATATTGTGTGTTATCTGTTGGAGTTTTAGAAGCCTTTAGTAGACGTTTTACTCTCATGCTTAGTTTTGAGGGATGGCCTGTGTGTAGTAAGGGCCTGAGTGCTGTGAGGGCCTGAGTGCTGTGAGGTCCTGGGGGTAGTAAGGGCTTGGGTGTACAGTAAGAAGGGCCTGGGTATACAGTGAGAAGGGCTTGGGTGCTGTGAGGAACCTTCCAGCAGTGCTTAACGTGTCATTCTGATTCTTTGGTTTTTTTCTTGCCTTGTGCGTTTAAATGCCTCGAACGGCCATTAACAGCATTTAAAACAGCCAAAGGCTGAGGATGATTTCAGCTCCATGCATAAAACAACTGAAATGACAGTTATTGAACACTTGATGTCAGCATAGAGACTGGTTTTATATGCTTAATGTAACCAAATACATACAAATAAATGCAAAACTTGCACTACATGGAGTGTGACACCTACTTCCAGCCTCCGGCTACAAACCTGAAGTTAAATATCCTGGGCGGTTGTAATTCTCAGAACCTTTAGGTGAAAAACATGCGACAAACCAAGCACAACTCCCATGTTTGCCTCAGCTCACATGCTGAGATCAAAAAGAGCAGAAGCTGCATCCATCTGTCAACCACAGTCATCAGTTTTACCATCAAAATAATCATTCTGCTGAACAGCAGGCAGACGGCCATGTGGTGTTTACAGAACAGGGGTTCGATAAACGTGGGCTATATGCTGTGCTAATATTACTTCCATTAAGCTTTAGTGAATGTAGGGAGAGATTAAGTTTTTGATAGTTTTTTTGTGGCTCATAAATTTTCTGGCAACGCAAAAAAAAGAGGAGAGTGATTCAAATCAGAAATGGATGAATAACAGAACTGTCCTGGCATGTCTGACCTCCAAAACATCACGGTGAAACAACAAATTAGTTTTTTTATTATTATTATTATTTTCCCATCACTCCTCCATGTGAGTGTAAAGCCTTGTGTAGATGTACACAGGCATTTTCAAAAATACCTCCGTTATCAACAAAAAAATATCCGTCCACATGAAAATGCTAAAACGTGCCGCCAAGAACATGCCAAAGCAGCAGGTGGTGATAAAGCTCTAATTGTAAAGCCGTGTTGGCCAATCAAAAGCCTTAATTCCACTTCTGCGAGCCTAAAAACAGCCAATGTACAGAGTGCCACCAGAAAGTAGTCACACCCCTTCACTTATTCCACATATAGACTTATTCTAGATTTGAGCACAGTTTTCTTTTACAAAATCTACACAAAATGGCCCATAACGGCAAAGTGAAAATGTGTTTTCAGACATTTTATTAAATTTATTTTAAAAAATCCACATTTAAAGATAAATGGTACATAAGTATTTACACCCTTTGATATGACATTCAAAATTGAGCTCAGGTGCATCCGATATCCACTGATCATCCTTTGGATGCTTCTAAAACTTGACTGGAGTCCACCTGCGGTAGATTCAGTTGATTGAATATGACTTGGAAAGGCACACGTTTGTCTACATAAGGTCTCACAGTTGACAGTGCATATCAGAGCAGAAACCAAACAATGAAGTCCAGGGAAATGTGATCTCCATTATTCGCAAATGGAAGAAGTTTGGAAGCCCCAGGACCTCCCTAGATCTGGCCGCCTGACCAAACTGAGTAATCGGGGAAGAAGAACTCTAGTTAGAGAGGTGTCCCAATGGTCATTGAGGCAGAGTCCCAGTGGTTCCTTGTGGAGATAGGAGAACCATCCAGAAGGCCAACCATAGCTTACACACTCCACCAATCAGGCCTTTATGGTAGAGTGGCCAGATGAAAGCCACTCCTCACTAAAAGCACATGGCAGCCCGCTCGGAGTTCGCCAAAAAGCACTTAAAGGATTCTCAGAATGTAAGAAGCAAAGTCATCTGGTCTGATGAAGCCAAAATAGAACTTTTTGTCCTGAACTTAAAGCGTCATGTCTGGAGAAAAGCAGGCGCCGCTCATCACCTGCCTAACACCATCCCTACTGTGAAGCATGGTGATGACAGCTGCATCACTGCCATCATCCTGACTGTTATCGCTTTCAATCCTGCAGCCTGTCTGCTTTTGTCGGTGGACTGAAATGTACAGTACAGTCGTCTAACCGAAGCGGCGCAATTCAGCATCTAGCCTCACTTCAGATACTGAAGATTAATGAGCTAGAATACATTTTACATTAATAAACTAAATGACCCGATGAAAAAACACCAAAGTGATCAAAAATATTAATTCAGCTGGTCATTAAGTACACAACTGAGAATTGTAACGTTAACCTAATGCCAAGTCGTCTTTGCCAACCTTATTCGTCGTTCTAACCTTAAACCTAATTCTAACCCGAACCCCAATTCTAACTATAATCTTAATTGTAACCAAAATGGCCAGCCTAATTCGGAATTTCTATAATCAGTTTATAACATTTTGCTTTGGCACTAGTCTTGTTATTAAAACTTTTTCGTGTTTTTGATTATTTTCATAGCTTAGTAGTGTCCTTAAAGTTATCAGTATGAAATTCTTCAAATGAAGGTGATTGGCTTTACATTTGGTTTTATTAAAAAATGTGGGGGTGCACGTCATGTAATACGTGCCCTTTTTATTTATTTGGTTCTGCAGTTCAAACAGCAGCTGCATGATGCGTTATTTTTAAACAAATTAATTGAATGTAATGCTCTGATGCATTGTTGAAATTTTTAACAATTGTCAGGGTTGTGTGTTTTTTTTTTTTTAGGGATTTTGTCGAACCATGGACAGCAAGCTGCCGTGTTATATCCACTGTCAAGTGTTCTCTATTCCGGTGTGTCCATCCACCTTGAAAAGGTGCACAAAATTGAATGCTCCGTGGAGCGTAAGCTCCTAAGTCCTCTCAAATCTGGTAGGTGCAGTGAACCGCCAGACTGCCCAGTTGTTAAAGGACAAGATCTGAAGAACAAGCTTCGTGATTCAAAGAAAGGAGCAGAAAATAAATACGTAGCATTAAAGGGGGCTGCGGATAAAGATGTCGATGAAATTCAGTTGTTGAAGGAGACTGTCAAAGATCTTGTGCCACAGCTGAATGAACTCGGTGCCAAATCAGAGGAGGAACTGGAGAGTTCCTGCTCCCTGCTCCACCCAAGTTGCCCTTTCCAGATGAACAGATTGACAACTTGTCCTCTGATCTACATGAATGGACTTGCTCCAACACCCGGCCAGTACGGTTCATAGCAGATCATTTCTGAATTGGGAAGTGGGAAGAAGGTTGTTGCACTTTTCTCCTGTGTTGGGAGCCCAGGAGGTGCACAGGGTTAAGAGAGCATTCCTTCAGGACCTGGCACCCAGCACCCAGCCCAGAAGGGACTGCCACCTTTTCAGACCTGAGTCCCCAGACAGAAGGGGCTGCATCACACGTTCCAGGCATAGAGGAGGTCAGTGTGTTTCCCTCACTGTCAGTGGGTGCCATGCCTGGCTATTATTCCAAGAAGAAGTGGAAGACCCGCTTCACCAACCCGCTTCACCAACCCGCTTCACTAACATCTCTTGTTCCGGGCCGCAACATCTCTAAAGCCCTGCCTGGGGGAGGCTGCCACGCATCCAGAACCCTGGCTGGGGGAGGCTCCTGTGTCTCCAGGGCCCTGTCCAGAGGAGGCCACCAAGTCCGAGTTTTTAGAGTTCCCTCCCTTGCTTTCCCACCAAATCCCATTCATGCCTCGGCCCTTGGGTTCCCCAAGTCCGTCTTTTGGTCCACATTATAGCCCCTGTGCATCTTGTCTTCTCCATGTGGCTCCAGTTCCTGAATCCAGTTTCCTGTAGAGTTCCCCAATATTGTCACCCTGACCTAACTCCTAATGTTCCGCCTGTCTGTCCTGGTGCCCCCTTTGTTTGGTGCCCTACTCCAGTCTGTCCTGTCCCTGGGTGTTGTTGGTTTCCGAATATATTTCTGTGTTGTCATGGTTCATGTTTCCTATTCTCCATGGTCCTGGCAATACCTCGCGCACCCGGTGTTTGTACATTAGATGAGGGGTACGGTCAGGATCAGTCCCTTTCCTGTCCCCTTTGGTATGTCAGTTCCTCATTTAGCCAGCAGGTGTCGCCAACCATCCAGCTATTATTAGCTCCTAGTGGGTTTGATCCTGCATTGCAGGCATGTGTTGCTCTGTGTTTGCTTCGGCTAGATGTATCTTCTGCGTTTGTTCCTGGGCTGTTCTCTGCTTTAGTTCTTGTGTTCAACCTATCTGCCTTTATTAGACCCCTCCTGGTTCCTTTTGTGCATGATTCTTCGGTTTATTTCATAAGAACATCACCAGTCAGTAAAGAATTAGTGATCAACCATGCCCAGGATGAGCAGATGAAAGATGGATGGATATGTATTATGATGGAGATTGATGTGTGCTAAGGAAACATTCCTTATTATTCCTCCAACATTATCATGCTACCAGCAGCAGCATATTTGACATGAGGCAAGATTTGACTCATGGGATCATCCTATTTGGTGACTGAAAGTTTTGTAACAACAACAAGTACTGGACTGGTTATGTGTTATGGGGTAATGTATCAACGAGACCACCATCTGTTCTTTGCATTCATAAAAAATAAAAAAAGCACTGATTTAGAACTGGAAAGCACATCACTGGACAACTGTGGATGTCTATTTGATAAACATCAAGCCTTTGAAATTATATTCTGGGGTACCTTTCATTTATTGGGTGACTGCAACCACCTGGAAGTTAGCCATCTACATTTTTGCTGACAGTGCAAAGCTGAGGAATCAGAGGAGTATCTCTGTGTTATTAGGCCAAGAATGAAAAGTGGACTCAGCATTTGCTTATACGTTGGCCAAAGAGGCATAAATAAAGGTATTATCTACAGCTTTTGTGATTTGTTGATACTTGGAAGCTGTTTTTTAATTACGCATATAATTAATAATAATTTTACACCTTTCAATGTTATGTTGTGGACCCATAGGAGAGCCCTGTGTAAATGTCCTGCAGCATACTAATGTCATGGCGTAGCAAGATGCAAACAGGAAAGGGATGACTGAGTGACTCCAAGACAAAGGTTTATTGATCAAACTGAACAGACTCACATTGGGAAGACCACAAAATACCTGCACCATGAGGGGGTCAAACACGAAATCAGGGAAAACACAACTAACAGGATCATAAATACATCTGCAAAGGTAACTGGGCGTCACAGGGAACAGAACTAGGCAAATGGCCAGAGTAACAACATGCAGTAACATAACACATAGTAACAAGAACACAATGACTGACTGGAGAACAGCGCAGGAGCAGGTACTAATGAGGAGGGTCGGTGTAGAACAAAAGACAAACAACCAAACAGAATAGGAGCTGGCAAGAAGCAACGGGTGGAGAGACTAATACTGTACTATCGAGCATAGGACTAGGAATCTCTAACAAACACTGAAACTAAGAAACACGAACCAGACACTGGGATAGACCACATTAGGATAATTCACATGGAACAAACTTATTTACAGTACAGGCAGGGCAAACCTATGGCAGAAACAAACCAGAAAATAAACAGTGGGGAAGATGGTAACTTCTGCCCAGCCTCAAACCTATGACCAGAATGTTATAGTCTGTTAGTTACACACCCAACCCATGTGGCAATCTGGGCTCCACGAGGGAGGGGGGGACATGGGATCACCAACGATGCCCGCTGGCCAATACGGGGAAATGGTTAACATCATAAAAAGGACTAATCTATTGCAGTGTAAGGACTCTGCTCAAGGACCCAGTGTAGTAGAATCACTCTGGGCATTCACAGGATTTGAACCAACAACCTTCCAGTTGCTGACACAGATCCCTAACCTCAGAGCCACCGCTCCATCCCTAAGTGTGTCTTACTGTATAAACCTTAAGTCATTCAAATAATAGAAACCTTGTTACACAGTTACAGAGTGAGCATCACTTCCTTGTTTGAGGTGACAGAATAGTAAAGACCGCTTTAGCTGGGAGGAATGCTGTCTAAGGACCTTTTGCCTTTGCGTATCTGCCTTTCCGTCCACTGTTATTCATTATGTGAATCCCCTGTGTGCGCAAAGCTTCACTTTCACACCCATAACCTGTGATACTGATGGAAGCTGTGTTCTTAGCATATCCAGACCATCGATCAGTAGCACGCTGCTACTTTTCCTGAATAACTGCAGTTCCTCCCTTCGCAACAGACACAGACTTGACCTCTTCCATTGTGCTCATCCCCTTTAACCTGAGCTGATTTTATAATGTCGGACAGAAGCCCCCTTTATAGCCCTCTAAATATATTCCTGGCTCTTCAGTCATTTCTGTTGGCTCGGTCTCCTTTGAATCCTCTCTGCTGCTATGATGTAAAAGAAAAAGTGACCTTCAGATGTCACTTGGAAATATGTCAACATTTGTACAACCTCCTCAGCATCTACTGCTATTATGTGCTGCAGTGAGCCTGGTGCAAGATGGGCTCCACCTAGGAGGATCTGGGTGCCATTCAGGGTTCCTGTCTTAAAATAGATACTTAAAAGTCAAAATATTTTTCCTACAGTTAGATATAAGGCCTAAAGAATAAGTAATCTTACCCAGAAAACTAGAATAGAATTGATTGCATTATAAATTATTTAGTATAACTTATTTTGGTTTCCCGTTCAGGGCTTAAAATAAATCAGGACCAGGCTAATTCTACTGAAATTAATCCAGACTAAACAACAGGCTTTCTGAGATGTTGCTTAACTTCAGATTAATTAGTTCTAGACTACAGAGTCTCAGATTAAGGTAAACAAGGACAAATGAGATCATTGTTTGGAAACCTGGTTAATTAATGGTGTACATGTGGTGCTAAGGTGAGGTAGCTATAAAAACCTGTGGAATACTTGTGGAATTAAGCAGTGTGTGGAACAGGAGATGCTAAACTTAACCAAAAACGGATAAAAGCGAAAGAAAACGCTCAAAAAATTTGAGAAGACCCTCTTCAACCAAATTGTATCAAAGTATCCTGTAATAAACAAACATCACAAACATCATGATTCAGGTACAGAAAAGGAGAAGAAGGCGGAATGGATATCCAGTTTGATTGAATTCGGCTCAAATGAAAGAGTAACCAAACAGACAGTCCAACAAGTTCAGGTTTTATTTAGTATTGGGCCAGTCTTACAACTCAGTCAATTATAAATGTGTTATGTAACATAACAGGGTGGGACCAACATGTATGTGCACAGAAATTTTACAAAGAATATTATATAGAACTTCTAATTGAATGTGTATATTATCTTTCAAAGGTCCAATGGAAAAACATGAAAATAAACCTGGAAGAAAACAACTGCTGCTGATGATCAAGAGCATTTCAAGACAGGCGGGGAACCCGGTTCCACCAGAGAACCACGGAAGGTTTTCCAGATGATCGTTTGGACAGTTTATGTGAGGAAACTTTCCAAGAGTCATTCGACGGGACACATCTCATTTAGCATGTGACATCTCACCCAACATACTTAAACGCAAGTCATGTCTTGCTCTCGTAATAAAAATAATGTAATGACCTTAACTCTTGAACTGAAACCTAATACTATATTTTTTTACATACAAAGATGACCTGATCTTGACCCAGAATTTGGGGGGGAGGGGGGCTCAGGGCAAGGTCAAACAAATCCAGCAATAGTAGGAGCTTCCTGCAGCAGCAGCATTAGTGAGCATCCAGCAGTCTCTAATCCAGGCAGCAGGCCAATGGGGAAAAGGCTGACCATGTGTGGGACACTTGTCATAGAGTTCCATGAACGCTAATTACAATGTTTAAAAGAAGACCATGAAGTCAGAATGAAAATTCTTTATCTTCAGTTGTCTATGAAACAGATGGAGAACATGAAGCAGCAGAAGGGTCAGTTTTCTTTGGAACCAAACCTCAGTTAAATCACTTTCTGACATTTGTTTCCTGTATATGCCAATCATTTATGTATCACTCAAGACACATTTGTTATGAGCAGTGCTGCAAAGCAAATGCAGACACATGTTCTCATCCACTTCCTCCTACTGGCACTCTTGTGGATAACTTCAAGCTTCATGGGGTTCCAGAGCCGAAAGCAGCGGCTGGGGAACCTCACTGTCATACCCCATGGGCTTGTGAGCAATCCTCACCTGCTCAGCTGGAAGGTTGCTAGCCTGGGCTCAGTGATGCTGAAACGCTGTAAACTGGATGAGTATTCCTATCTTCACTCAATTATAGCATGACTGGTGCTGGATATCCTGCGTTCTGCACCTCACTGGGGCCTCAGTGGGACCTTCAGCTGGTGCTGGGTTTGTGGCTGCTCACTGTTCATGAAGCTTAACTGCATTGTTTGCTTCGTTCATTTCCATTTGCATACCTGAAACGCGAGCAGAAAAGGAAAAGAGTTTCTTTGTGTCATTCCCTCCCTCAGCTTTGTGGAGACTCCAGCCTCCGGAAAAGAATACAAAATCCCGGCAGCTCCGCCCCTCTCCTTTCTTTCTGTCCTTTATGTATCACCTCGCTTCACCTTGGTGACAGTGTATTATTTATGTTCACAGAATCAGATTGCAAAGCCATCAGTCTTTTCTCTCTCAAAGCACGCTGGTGTACTCCCATTAGATCAACGATGATTTAACAAAAGGTCTGCATCTTCTTTCAAAAGGTGTGCTGGCAAGGAGCTATTAAGTGGGAAAAAAATTAATAATATCATCAACTGTGATGTGATGGCTTGCTGGGAACCTGCTATGTACCACCAGGGAGTGATGAGAGCACCACACAACGTTGGCCACAAGGGGAGCTGACGGGACATGGCTGGCGGCCAATAATATTAAATCCCATGCATGGAAGAAGCCCAGGGGAGGGAGAGAGAAGAGCAAGCTAACCGTGCAGGTGCTATTCTGAAGATTGAATGCAGCCATTACCGGAATCATAACCAGTTTTCATTGGTCAAATAAGGAATTTGAATAGGCTTTTGCTCGAGAGCCAAACAAACAAGGAAATAAACGTAAATAATGGACATCGTATAGCATTAAAAAGCAGGAGTGTGATTGTGCAGCGGATGGTGTGAACGAGACGAGCAAAATACATAGTACTAAGTGCATAACATACTGTAATGGGTTATGATTTGCAATTGATTGACGCAAAGAGTCCTTAGCCTCTCAGGAAGGATACAGTAGCACATCACTCTTCAGTCACTCAGTTGCAGCATGTATGTTACTGCGGGGATGATCCGTGTCATTGAACAGGGCCACAGCCTGTGTACCTTTAAATTCTTGTTTTAACAAGCCTCATATACTGGGAAGGACACATAGGAGATATTCATTTTAACTTTCTATTTCAATATATAGTTGTTCTAAAGCTCCAAAAATACTTTCAGGTTTATGGGATTGTTTTGGCTATAGGTGATTAAATTAGGTTAGTCCTTTATTTTAAGTACATCTGTGGTTTTGAAAATAAATATGCTCTCGTTTCTGGGATTTGAAAGTCATGTTAGGTATTCCCTCGTTAGCATGGGAATGATAAATGCTTGTTTGGACTTTGTCTCTTCTGAGCTGGAATTAAAATAGGTGGATCTGAAATATTCCCATTTGTATTGTTGCAGATGTTGTCTGCTTTCAAAGGTCCAATGGAAATGGTTGTCTGTTTTACTAACTGCCTGCAGCAGCTTCACTGTGATGCGAGTAGCAGGGCAGCTGAAGAAAAGGTGTCGCCAAAGCAGCTCTGACCCATCGAGGCATGGACTCCACAAGACCTCTGAAGGTGTCCTGTGGTATCTGGCACCAAGACATTAGCAGCAGATCCTTTAAGTCCTTTAAATTGTGAGTTTGGGTCTCCATGGAACAAACTAGTTTGTCCAGCACCTTCCACAGATGCTCGATCAGATTGAGATCTGGGGAATTTGGAGGCCAAGTCAACACACTGAACTCTTTTGCATGTTCTTCAAACCATTCCTGAACATTTTTTGGAGTGTGGCAGGATGAATTTTCTTGCTGAAAGAGGCCACTGCCAGCAGGGAATACCATGAAGGGGTATACTTGGTCTGCAACAATTTTTAGGTAGGTGTTACATGTCAAAGTAACATCAACATGAATGCCACGACCCACGGTTTCCCAGCAGAACATCACCCAGAGCATCACACTGCCTCCTTCAGCTTGCCTTCTTCCCATAGTGCATCCTGGTGCCATCTATTCCCCAGGTAAATGACGCAAATGCACCCAACTGTCCACATGATGTAACAGACAATGTGACTCATCAGACCAGGCCACCTTATTCCATCGCTCCATGACCCGGTTCTGACGCTCACATGCCCATTGTAGGCACTTTCAGTTTTAGACAGGAGTCAGCATGGGCATCTGACAGGTCCCATATGCAGCAGGCTGCGATCCAGTGTGTATTCTGGCACCTTCCTATCATAACCAGCATTAACTCTATCAGCATTATGTGCCGCAGTAGCTCTCCTGTGGGACTAGACCAAACAGACTAGCTTTCACTCCTCACACGCTTCAATGAGCCTTGGTCACCCATGACCCCATCGCTGGTTCACTGCTCGGCCTCCCTTAGATCACTGTTGGTAGGTACTGACCTCTGCGTACCAGGAACTCCCCACAAGACCTGCTGTTTTGGAGATGCTCTGACTCAGTTCTCTAGCCATCACATTTTGGCTCCTGTCAAAGTCACTCAGATCCTCACACCTAATATGTACTGGCATCCTAGATAGGTGCCATTGTAATGAGATAATCATGTTATTCACTTCACCCGTCAGTGGTTTTAATGTTATGGCTGATTGGTGTATAAATGGGACACCTTTGGAGGGGGCATTGGAGTTTACCTTGCAAGACTCTGTCTCTCTTCTCTTCGCATCTTTACTTTCACACTCAGTGATAAAAAAAGTTAAGCACCCAGAAGTAATGGTCTGATTTGAATGCAATTTGGTACACATGCAGACCAGCGATGGGTATGTAAATGATTCGATTTGCAAGGAGCTGACACATCTAGCCAACAGACACAGAGGACGCCTCCTAGATGCATTAGACGGCATTACCAGCACTTGACGGAGTTCGATAAGGGTCGCATTGCGGGTTTGCAGAAGGCCGGGTGGTTCTATCGTGCAATTCCTTGGCATGAGGAGCATGCAGATGTCACAGTTGCCCAGTGTTGGAATCAATGGGCACATGGAGGCACCCACACACATTGTGAACTTTCTGGTCGCCCAAGATAAACCACATTAAGGAGGAACGTCATAGTCTGTGCCAAGCATTACAGAACCCCATAACATCTGTGCCTGACGTCCGGACATTGGACTCGCAACAATACCCCGTATCATCCTGCACTGAATCTCAGCGACTGGTATTAGCTAGACTACAGGTTCACCGTCCACTATAGGCTGCCATTGACACCAGGGCAGATATGACTGCGTTTGGACTGGTGCCATAGCCAGGAGGCATGGACTGATGATGGGCCATAGGGTATGACATCATGGTGTGAGGAGCTATAGGGTATGACATCATGGTGTGGGGAGCCATAGGGTATGACATCAATGTGTGGGGAGCCATAGGGTATGACATCATGGTGTGAGGAGCTATAGGGTATGACATCATGGTGTGGGGAGCTATAGGGTATGACATCATGGTGTGGGGAGCCATAGGGTATAAGATTATGGTGTGGAGAGCCATAGGGTATGACTTCATGGTGTGGGGAGCCGTAGGGTATGACTTCAGGTCATCTCTGGTAGTGTTTCGGGGACCATGACAGCACAGCGCTATATCAGTAACATCCTGCACCCGCATGTCTTACCCCTCCTGAGACAGCACCCTGGTACAGTCTTTCAACAAGACAACGCCTGTCCACACATGGCACATGTGTCTATGGACTGCTTGCATCATGTTGAGTTCTTCCTGTGGCCAGCCAGATCCCCCGATCTTTCCCCAATGGAACATGTGTGGGATCAGCTTGGACATCAACACAGACCCAGAACCAGTCTGCAGGATCTCGAGGGCCAGTTACTACAGCTGTGGGCCGACTTGCCGCAGGAGAGAATACAACAACTGTACGACTCCCTTCCACACTGTATCGCTGCATGTATCCTGGCCCGGGGGGGGGGTGCCACATCCTACTGACATGGGACCAGCAGTGTGCCCATTCTGCCAACTCTGTTAACCATTTGATCTGATATTATAATCATTGTGATGCAGTCACATGACGTTTCACCACGTGCAGATTAATTTCATTTTCACCACATCTGGGTGCTTAACCTTTTTCCGTCACTGAGTGTACTTTGTCATGCTGTCTTCTCACTATGCGATCATTAGACTGTTGGCTACTTGGACCATCTCTGGAGATTCCTGACAGCAAGTTGAATCGGTGCTACAAGAAAATGAAGGAACACTTTTTTCATAAAAGCCTCCCAATTTCAGAGATCTGCTTTCAGGCTGCTTTGTTGCTGGGAGGCCCTGATTCTGCCTGTGACGTAAATTCCTTTTGCAGAAAAGTTTTTTGCAGTTACCAACAGCATCTCTAAGAACTAGGTTACTAAATGTAGTTGGGTTAGAACCTATTCAGTTGTGTAATTGTGTGAAAGAAGAGACATTCAGTATCTTCAGTTAGAACAGAGCTATGGTTAGTGTTAGATCTGAATTAAATAGAACGGGGTCAGAGTTAGATAGGTAGGTTGATCGTCATAAAAGTGGGTTTGAGTTCCCTTTTTGTATAAGAAAGGAGGTTCAGCATCCCACTTAGGTTTCAGTCCCCCTAAACATGTAGCAAGGTGGGTAAAAGTCCAGTTTAGAGGCTAACACAAGCTGGATTTCCATTTAAGGGATAAGCTGCTTGTGTAAGTACGCAGCACAGGTAATGAACGCATTGGCCCCTCAAGGGGCTCCAGGCCCAGCGGGCTCAGGGTACGTAACCTTTCAGTGCAAGCTCCAGTCTTCAACAACAGAGATGCATTTTAGCCTTCCAGTGTCAGGGGGATTGAACAGACCGTAGCAGATGCCAGGACTCAATTACCTCATACAGTACTCTTCCCGAGGCCAAGAACACTCCCGGTCCCGGAAAGCTGACTACAGCATGTGGAGAGTGAACCAACTGTCCTCTCTGAGGGGCCAGCACGACGGGGAGCCATTATACTGTGTCACTGCACTCCTTCGCACGGCAACTAGAGAAGGTGATAATTATCAATTTACAATAACAAAACACAGAGTGCTACACATCAGGTTTTACATATAAGAATGTGCCGCTAACAGGAAAAATAAATCTCGCGGGTCCTGGCAGGCGGACGCTGTGAAAGACCCCATCCACCCTCTAGCGGGGAGTGATACCTGAAGTATGTGAAGAACCAAAGGGAAAAAAAACAGATTTTTCATGATGCAAATATCTGTGGCTTTTCTGAAGATCTCAATGCTAATACATGGATGTTTCACACATCGCTACTGTCCGCCTACACAGAAAAACAAAGTCACGTACCTCCACATACAGGTATGGGAAGGAGGCAGCGCACACGGTCTGAGCAGATTCAGACCACGCACTCCCTGTTTCAGCATCTGTGTATGGCTGTGTGTGTGTGTGTTTTGACAGAAAACCACACTGCAGAGCCAGAACTTGGGAAACTGAGTAGAGAATGAGGAAAGTCCCACCTATTCCAGCAAGAAGATCTTTCTGGTTTTTTCCCATTTGTTTTCTCTGCAGCCGAAATCAGCAGGTCTCAATCCATCCCATGACACCTACATTCCCCTCCTGACATCACCGTGACTCTTAGCTTTCGCTAACATATTGCTTCTTAGACATACGGTGGATCGCCGCTCATTCATCACTTCTCGGTAAATTTCCCAGAATGTTACTTATGCCCTGTTTTTGTTAAATCTAAAAATACATTTGCAGTTCTTTCAAGGGTTTTAGCAACTTTTATCACTCTACTTTTATTTGGAAAGAAGTAAAGCATCACATGATCTACCTAAATAAAATAAATTAATAAATTATGCAGCCAAATAACCAAAAACAGTTGTCCAGACTGTTCTTTTATCTAAGATATAAAGAATATCACTTGGCCTGTTTTTTTTCCCTCTGCATAGGCTGTTAGGTCCATGCAGTATTACTCTTGATCACCAATGGCAGAAATGCATTATAGTGTGAGATGGGAAAGCACGGCTATCCTGGGTAGGGGAAAAGTCAGGTGACCAGGATGATTGTCCACATTCAGTTTCTCATCCCCATCTTATACTGCTCAGACCCTGATTCCTGCCCCAGTACTTCCACCCACTGCTGTTGTGTGACATCCATGCTATTTTCTTTCCCAATTCACACAGAAATTGCTTTGCATTGTCTTCATTTTCCACATATTTCCGTGACCCCAATGTCAGCCCTGACCCAAATAAAATCCCTGCTCCTTCTTCAGCCTACATTTCAAGTATCAATTTAATTTCTGAAGAAATATGTATTGAGATCCCGACATTTGCTTTCATCAAGTGCTACGTATAGATGTATAGGGTTTAAGGTGACATCACCCTTCCCATTTTAACTTCTCGGAACTGATATTTTCCAAAAGGACTCTATGCAAAGAATTCAGCCCATTCAGGCCATTGCTCCATTAACAGTCTTCATATTCTGCTTAGATAGTCTATAATAAATTCCCGTATTCAGTTTCAGATCAATGAAACTGGAGAAAATCGATGCTAAACAACATAGTCTGGGGTTCCAGTGGAGGAGGGTATACATACATGGCTATGTTCGAAATCTCCACTCGACAACTATGTACTGTAGTCCACTATACAGTGAGTGTGCCATTTTGTAGTACTGTTCAAATTCTCATCTATAATAAATTCTCAACATTTCGACCAAAATGTGGCACGCAGAAGTTATACCCTACTTCGGTAAACAGACCATCATGCATCACGTGACCATCACGTTTGTCACGTGAATGTCGGAACCGTATTTGAAAAACTGCTCAGTCTGAGCTGTAAGCGTTAACAGTTTTTATCAGAGATGGAAAGTTCAGGTTTAGAAAGTAAAAATCCAGACCAAGATTTTGTTCTAATCAACCAGTTGAGTACTCTGTGACTGTCACTCTTTGTACTCAGCTGGTTGGTTGAAACTAAATCTTGGTCTGGATTTTCTGTCGCTCTGTCGTTTGTTTATGCCACAGAGATAAAAAGCAGACAAACGAAATTATTTTTAACAAAAAATAAATTATATTTGTGTATTACAATTGTGTACTTCTTACGTCTACAGTTGAACCGTAAGTGGTAGTTTAAAAGTTAAAAAATATTGTAGACTTACCGTACTTTTAAAAACACGATACTCTTGATACGTCTAGTACTATTATTATTTACATATTATGCCTTCAATGAAAAAAAATGTCAGTGGGTGACATCAAACGGTCAGATTAATTGTTTGTCAGATGGTAGACATGGAACATATAACATGCAAACTTATTCCAGTTTTATTAATGGCCACTAGATGTCATTATTTTCCTGTACTTTCTGGACGTGATTTCATCGGGGTTCATTCTGAATGATAAGTATACGGCAATATCCGGTTTAAGCTAAAATACAAGGTTAATGTCATGAGGAAACTTAAGGTCAGTGGGACACAAATTTTAACATGCCAGCACATTCCCGAATCTGTATCAAGTATAGGTCTAAATTAATTTAGGGTTATATATTCATATAATATTATTATATAATTCATATAATATTCATTATATAATGAATGAATTTAATTAGTTACTGATCAAGCGCTCAGTGCACTTTGAAATCTGCGTCAATCAATGCCTATCGCAAAAATCTGATTGGATGTGCCGGTGAATTTTAAATTAAGCATTTGTGGTTTATTTTGGATTGGCTGAGTGTTCACTAGTTTTGCACTAAGCTGTTGCAGACCCAAGACCCGTTTACAGTACAGTATTGGGTACAAATTTGGGTCGCGACCCACGGGTTGAGAATTGCTGCTTTAGGTCACAGTACAGATGTGACTCAGCCGGTAATTCGTTGCCATATGACCTTAGCTATCCAGACTGTATAACTGCTCTGCTATGTGTCCGATGGGAGCGTAAAAGGGGGGATTAATTAAGTTATCATCCCAATGACAAATGCCTGTGACCCCACACACCCCCTGCGTGGCAAATGCCAATCTGTAAATTAACGCCAACACTATAATAAATTGCCATGTATTAGGACTCCACAAACAACGATACTGAACTAAGATGTTTTATATATATATGCTGTAAGGGAAGGAGATCAGTCACCCTCCACGCCACAGCGAGCCCAGTTATAGCATGGCTGACCTTCACGCCGGCTTCCCGTATTTCCACGACAGTGCAGCCGGTCGCTGAGGCGCCATTCTTTTCCACTCCCCGGAGTCCGATTGTAGGAGTCTCTGCTCACTTTGCCATTTCCCCAGCCTTCCCCGATCGCCGGTTCCTGCACCATTGAGTCCACACACCCTGTCATTCAGACGGGTCTGTGAGCCTTACATAACCTACTCCCAGTGCAGTCCTCCTGCACGCGGCATTATGTGAACTCGCTTAATACCCGGGGGCTTCTCGCTGCATGCAGCATGAATACATGGCAGGGGGGGCGTGTACATGTGGAGTAGCGAAAAACATCGATTAGGAACAGCGGTTCTTTTTCCACACTTTATTTTTTTTATGTAGTCTTTTTTTTCAAGCTGCCGCCTGCTGACTCTATCGAATTGGGTACAATCTCATTCAGCAGGCAGGGGGATGGAAACGATAATGAAATGGGGTGGTGGGGGGGGGGGGGGTTGGTGGTAGAAAATCAGGGTGAGTGGAGGGAGGAGAGCAAGTGAGCTTAGCTGCATGAAGGGGGGGGTCTGGGGAAGAGATACATCCATCCATCCATCCATTTTCCAAACCGCTTATCCTATTGGGTCCGGAGCCTGTCCCGGAAGCAATTGGCACGAGGCAGGGAACAACCCAGGTTGGGGGGCCAGCCCATCGCAGGGCACACTCACACACCAGTCACTCACACATGCATACCTACGGGCAATTTAGTAACTCCAATTAACCTCAGCATGTTTTTGGACTGTGGGGGGAAACCGGAGTACCCGGAGGAAACCCCACGACGACATGGGGAGAACATGCAAACTCCACACACATGTGACCCAGGCGGAGACTCGAACCCGGGTCCCAGAGGCGTGAGGCAACAGTGCTAATCACTGCACCACGGAAGAGATACAGGAGAAACATATTCGAATGACTGAATTAGACTTTAAAAGGAAATGAAAGCATCATAGTTACTAGTAAGTGTGTGGAGCACTCTTGCGTCGCACAGTCCTCTGCCGTTTGTCAGACACACCAATGCACGCTATTAGCGGAGGAGGCTAAAGAGAGCTTCTTCTAAACTTTTACCGAAGTACATTCAAAAAAACACTGACATTCTGCATTACAGCGTAGTCACTAAGATGGCCTGAAACATCATCAGCACGCAATTCGCCAGCAGTTAAGGGGCTCTCACTGTACGCACAAGGCGCTCAGCACCGTTACTGATCTGTCCCACCTCTTCAAGTTACTGCCCTAAGAAGGTGTCATACTGTAAGTTAATTGCCTTTCCCAGTTCTGTTAAATTGCTGAATGCTGTCTAACCCCTACTCCAATTGTTGTTATTTTAATTCACATTACTGCTTAATATGTTGCTATTGCACCTTATTCGTCTGTGATTGTTTATGTTATTTGTTTGTTTGCTTGTTGATTGTGATTAGTGCACCTTACTGTTCTTTGCCTGTCTTGGGCTTGTTTTATCTGAGTGCATTTGGTGTCTCCGGTGGTGCTTGAACAAATAATTGTTAGAGGCAAACCGGCCTAGTTTTACATGGTATTTGTTATCTGGTATTTCTCAGCTTCCTCATCTGAGAAAAATGCTAATTTCCAATTTGCATTTTGGTTCCTGGAGGTGGACAGCAGATATTCTGTGGGGCTGAACAAGTGCGGCAGCAGCAGGGCTAGAGGAAGCCTTCTGCTAATCAGACTGAAGGTCAATGGAGAGGCTGAACTCTCTGCTGTTTCATTTCATTCGCACGGCACTGCACTGTTCGTACTGTGACAGTACTGTCACGAAAGACGACGGGAAGGGAAGCTGTACATATTTTTTAAGGAATAACACCTGATTTTAATTTGATATTAATCTGGATTAAACAGATGGGTGGCAACAGGAAAAAAAAATCAGCAAACATACATACCGGAATAAAAATGTAAATATACAGTATATATCTTTTCTCATGTTCTGTTTAGCATTTGGCTTTGTTTGTTTTTTTTTATTTATTTATAAGATGCCTTTTTCCAAAGCAACATACTTTTTTGCTTGTAGGCCAAATGCTGAAATCACCAACCCGGGGATTTGAACTGGTAACCTTCTGATCACAGGCTAGCCTGCTGAGTCCCACACAAAAACCTCAAAATGAATATTAAAATAAATTTCTTGGTGGCCTTCACCTGTTGATATATTTTTGCTTTGCAACAATTTGAAACATTTTAAAACCCTAAATATTTCTAAAAGAAGTGCATTTCTTGAAGAAAATATTGCTTCATATCGAGGTATTTATTATATGTACAGTATATTAAAAAAATAATTTGATAGGGTGTCCCACAACTAACTACATGTTTCTCCCACTATGTGAAAGCAGAACATTCCTATGAAATCTTTTGTAAGTTGCAATGAAGCAAAGAAGCAATTACCTTTTATTTATCTGAGAATAATGTCTGAGCATTTCCAGACTGAAAAAAATAGCTACCGCATCATACATGCAACACACATGCAATCTAAAGTAACGCAAACATATACAATGTTTGCATATACAATATGTAAGTGAACGTTTGCAAAGCAGAGGATACCTGTTTTCTACTTCATTCAATCCACAGAAAACACAAACCAAAACACTAAGGTGGTTGCTTAGGCTTAGGTTGCAAGCTGGTTGCTATGTTGTTGCTAAGGTAGTTAAGGTGGTTGCTAGGGTGTTGCCATGGAGTTGTTAGGAGGTTGCTGTGTGGCTGTCAGGTGGTTGCTAAGATATCTGTGATGGATGTTGTTGCGTCGCTATGCTACTCAAGGTGGTTGCTAAGGTGTTGCTAGGTGTTTCCTAAGGTGTTGCTAAGGCAGTTAAAGTGGTGGCTAGAGTGTTGCCATGGTAGCTTATGCAGTACACTGGCTGTGGCATTTACAGTGACTGAATGGGAATCCTCTGAAAAATGAATGGAAGTCAAATGCAGGAACAAGTAAAGAAAAAATGACAAGAATGAGTGCAGAGCAATTCAGCTTTCAGTGCATGTTGGGGAGCATAGCCTAGGTTAGGCTGTCAAGGTAGTTAAATGGACAGTGATCAAGTGAGAAGCCACTGAATAATGAATGGAAGTAAATGGGAGGATGGAAGGATGGGAAAATATGGGGGGAAAATGAGTGAGAGTCAATTTCTCCTCATCTGGCTTTTGCTTGACCTGGCAGCATCAGCCCCTTTTCTTTTCCAGCATTCAGTATTAATTGATGGGGCTGGAAAATGCCCAGACAACGAGAAGATGGTGAACAACTGCACGTCTCCAAAAGCTACACACTAGATTAAAAGTGATGGATAACAATTTTGTGAGTGCCGTCCACCATTTGCACCTATGGACAATTTGGAATTTCCACTTGAGGGGAAACCTCATGGTTACTCATGGAGAATATGCAAACTCCACACACACTGAGTGGGGACAGGGACTCAAACCCCAGTCCTAGCGGTTTTGGCTGATAGTACTTACCACTGTACCGGCACACCACCCCTTTATATCGCAAACACAATAATTAACATTTAAATAGGCAGAGTGACGGGCATCATTCAGGAAGCATCTTCTGCTTCCTGGGATTTAGGCTCCAAGCTTCCTAAGGCTGTGGACTGGATAAGCATTTGTAAAAATAATAAAAAAAGATTCTATTTAGATTCATTATTATCTGGTGATTATCAGTTGAAGATCCCTGTGGCAGGAAGAAAAAAAATGGAGATTTTGGAATTAACGATGCGTGTCTGGGACGCAGTTACATTTCAGTTTTAGTGCAACAAAACTCACAGAGAGTTAATTACCAACGGCATCAGGACAAGTCACAGAGGGAGTGGAGCTTTTGTTAATTTCGGAAAGCAGACAGAAAGAAGGAAATTAATTAATGAAATTAACTCTCCTCACACTCATCGCCAGAAAAGCTTTGGGATAAAAACTTCGATAGACACAGACACAGATAAATACACACTCAAACATGCAAGCACAAACAAATATAAACTCTGTATTCAACATAACCATCGTCTTTTTTAAATCCTGGCAGCATTTAGCTTCTTTCAGTTCATGGCTTGGAGGTCAGAAATACAGGGCAAGTATTTTGATGCAATTGTATTTTGATCATTTCACAAACAAATCATTTTCTTTACATGGGCATCACAGGATCGTCGTCATTAGTAGGCACTGCAGGTTCGAGGGTGACGTGCAGCTTCTGTGACAACCGTCGCAAGTGGGGTATGAGTCATCAGACAGGAGCGTGAACGAAGGACGCAGACATGCCTGATGGACTCACGACCTTAATTGCCCCCTGCCCATATGACACTGTATTACTTCTAACAGACATATAGTTTTTTTTTATACCTGAGCTTGTGTGGGATTTTTGGTTATCAAAATCAGCTATATAAAATCTTTTCTGCAGGTGTTAAGTGAATAACTAGGAAAATATAGCTTTCATCCAAAAGAATCTCTGATGTTCTATAAAGACATCTGAAGTCTCTTCACTTGATTCGACTCTGGAAGAACTGGCTAATTTATCATTTAATAGTGACAAGTAACAACTTTGTGGAGTGTTATTTAGATTGCTTTGCTGCCTTGGAGTTCAAATTAACTGCTACTTGCAAAGTTTATCTATCTAGACATATTGTACATGGCATCATAAAATTTCATTTTAGATTGCTGCATTTCCTAGTTATGTTAATTCAGAAATTCCTATAAGAATAGGTATCCATCCATCCGTCCATCCATCCACTAACCAGTTATTCGTTACAAGGTCATGGGGAGATGGCTGGCATACTGTATATTGCAGATAGCACAGGGCAGAGGGCAGGGGAATACCTTGGATGACATCACAGGGAACCCCCAGTACTTTGGGCAATTAGAGAGACCAAGTCAACTCAGCTGCATGCTTTTGAAGAAGAAGAAGACAGAGCATCCGAGGTACATACAGTACAGGGAGCAGATGTGGGGACAAGACTCAAATGCTCTATATATGAGGAAACATTCCACCCCATACATGTCTTTGTATGCCCTTGTCACACAGGATGTCACGTGTTGTAAACGACCATTTTCTGTTTCTCTGGGATACATGCATGACATCACACATAGGCAAAATCCCTCTGTCATAAATCAACATCGGTACATCCAAAGAGTATTTACCTTAAAATGCGATGAAAGGTTGTTAACCATTACAAATTGGGTTACAGGTATAGAAAGGTTGAGAAATTGTTAAAAAAATACCATTGAGTGCAATCAGTGCAATTATTAAAAACATCAGAGGAAACATCAGTTGAAAATTTACCTGAAAGAGGACACTAAAATCTGGGATACATGTCTTTGTATTGCCCCCTCCCACAGTGGGACTTATGGTATGACAGGTAAGAGAAGAAATAACCCAAAAATCACAGCTTCTGAACTGCCTAGTTTGCTTAAATCTAGGTACTTTAATATTTAAAAATCATCTATCATTAGATGACATGATCTATCATTCTAATCTGCATTATCAGAAGCTTTTAGGAAGAGTTTCTCAAAGGAAGCCATTTCTCAGTGGAGAAATGGAAATACGACTGGAAGCGTGTGCTGTGCTCAGATGAGACAGCAAATGCACACTATTGACATGTTAGGGAATCAAAGAGGACTGCATACAAGGACAAGCGCCTGGTTCCCACCGTCAGATATGCTGGTGGATCATGGATGCTTTGGGGCTGTTGTGTTGCAAGTGGCCCAGGGCCCCTTGTGAAGATCAACAGCATGATTTCCAGGAAAGATTTTAGCCAAAAACCTACCTGCCACCGACAGAAGGCTGAACCATGGCTGTGTATGGGTACTTCAACAAATGATCCCAAATGATGCCAAGTACACGTCTGAATCAACACAGAAATGGTTGCAAGGACACAAAATCAAGATTTTGCAATGGCCATCTTAATCTCCAGATTTGAATTTCTCCATGTAGTTGAAAGGGCCGCCCATCAGTGTAAAGATAAGAATATTAAGGGCCTAAAATTCATACTGTATGGTCCAAGATGCAGTCTAGTTAAAAATTACATAAAAATACTCAGTGCTGTTATCCTTGCCAGGGGAGATTTCACTAAATATTAAGCATGTGGTTGCCAATATTTGTGAAACTTGCATTTTCCATTAAAACGGTAAAAAATGGTCTTTGAAAAAACTCAAATATAATGTGAGACCTGCACTATTGTTTACGCTCAAAATATCACTTGTTGCACGTGTGGTTCATCTTATACATAAATATTAATGTTTATCTCATCTTCGTGAGGGTTGCCAATAATTCTGGAATTCACTGTATATCCTTGGTTATATAAAGCTGCTTCAATGTTTTCATAAACAGCTGGACCCAAATGAAACAAACAAACAACGGCCTACCCATGGCTAAAGTGTTGAACCCATCCTTAATTCTAGGTTAGCGGATAGATTATGTGATTGTGTTTGTTTACCAGAGAGGCGGAAAGTTTACTAGCCACTTCCCTTTCGTGAATCAGGTAGGGGGGTTTTTTCTGGCGAAAAATTCCCGCGCAACGTCAAGGAAAACAAGGATGCCGCACGCCGAGCAGGTTTATTAACTTTAATCATCTCAACTAGCTACAAAATGTCAACCACTTCACAAATTGACAGGAAACAGAAGGAGAATTACTATTCCATGCGTCAAGGACATTGATCTCATAGTTGAATCTAGGTAATCATTCCATTATGGTAGGTATTCGTCTTCTGAATTCTAACTACTCAACATTTCAGCGATTTTGGTGTGCATAGCTCTCAGTACAGAAGCAACAGAAAACTTGAGTTAGCAGTTTTTTGTTCAGGATATTTTTTTTTTTCTTTTCGTTTAACCAAGTAACAAACCACATGGGGAGAGTAATCTAACAAGATACAGTCTTTTAAAAAAGTGTCGTCTCTCAGAAATATGCGCCTTTTGACTTATATTGCATTTTTTTTTCATCATAAAGAGCATTCAGACCTTATGATACAGCAGAAAACCAGTCCCGCCTTTTAGCATTTATTCAACATGTTAAATGAACTGCACATTCATTTAAAAAACAGATTTTTGTGCTACAGCCTTGTCTTTTTCATATATTTATTCACCATAGATCATTTGAGTATTATTTTACAATGATGGTCACAGTCTGTAAATGTATATTGACAGGAATAGTGGCACTATTGCAAACCTTAAGGGATATGACTCATCCGGACTGTGTTCTTTTATCTAAGCATGCTGTCAGTTTGCTGCTGCCATGTTGGACCTGTTTTCATCTTTTTCAACGGGTTTTATTTATAAGATTCTATTATCTATCATTGGTCATGCATAACGGACAAATCACATCACTGGAAGTGCAATGTCTATTACAGCTATGTTTCGCCTAGTTGCACATTGTCTAAGCATGAACTCAGAATGGTGAATGAAGGAGAGAAACTGAGGCCGGCTGTTGTTCTGTAGGTGCTTTTTCAATTAGGATAATTTTCAATATTTTATTTCCTCGTCTTTGTTTATCGTTACAACATCAAAATAGGGAGCATGGCAGTAGCTTAATGGACTGACACAGTAGTACTAAGACGATACTAAAATACTGAGAAGGAAAAACAGTTTGTATAGCATTCCTACAATAGTTGTCATCCAGCAAAGGTATACTGTATATATATATTTATAATATATATATATATAAAAAGAGAGAACGAAAACATCACAAGTGAGCAGGAGCCATCAAATCAGCACTATATACAACCTTTGGAAAGAAAGAGAAGGAGCGAAAGAAATTGTTTACAAGGACCATCATTTAAAAAGCAGACAGACGACACAGAACGACATTTACAATGGGGGAGGGGGGTTGATATGTGCATGTGTGCAAACCTATTAGGTAAATACCATGATAAAAGCATATCGACGCTGCTCGGGGAACAGCGCGGGGGGAAAAGCGCGCGACGCTGCAGTTTAGCCACTCCCCAGCATCTTTGTGGCCCGCTGGTTGGCTTCATCAATCCTGGTTTTGTTGGAATCAGCCTGGGGGGGAAGGAAAAGACAGAATGTATTAAGGGATACTGAATATGGCTACCGGATATATGCATACCACTCATTTTCCATAATCGCTTGTTCAATGGAGGGCTGAATGCTTTGGGGAGTTTTATTCACACAATAATGTTCTGAGGGCGAAACGAAAAATGATTGTTTCAGAGAGATAACCAATCAGACTGTAGAGTGGATGGCTCTAAGCAACTAGATGATGCGGGACCAAGACATCTGATTGGTTGGTCCTGCCAACTAGCCTGGACTAACCTCCTCTACAATCTGATTGGTTATCATTCTTCATTATGCCTTCAGAACATTTTTGTGTAAGAAAACTCCTACCAGCGGGCTGAACCTATCCCAGGATGCAGAAGAATCCACCCTGGATTGGATGCCAGACCATACATTACGAAAAAATCAGAAACATCGATTCACTTAAACTGCCTGCCTTTGGAAGATAGGAGGAAAACCTCTTAAAAAATGAAAACATCCAAATCCCATGAAACAGAACCAGGATTGAAAATGTGCCCATAGCCCTAGAGGAGTCAGGCTACAGTGCTATCTATTATGCTATTATGCTATATTTCTGCAGTGTCTAAAGAGAAATGCCGTTTTCCACGTATTTTGAAGGCAAATCATTCCTAAGAAAGTGAACCGCATGTAGAACACACAGACGACCTAAGAAGTTAAAGGAGCTTGAGACATCCTAGCATGTTCTGGGAAAAAGAAACTTTGACCACACAACCCAAGAGTCCCAGGAGCAGAGCAGGTGGTGCCCTGCAAGTGAGCAGCAACAACCCGAGGTCAGCACCTTCTCCATGATCCGGTCGATCTGCCGGTTCTGAGTGTCGATCTCATTGCCCATGTCCAGGGCCATATGGCGCAGGTTGCCGATGATTCCTCCCACCTGCTCCAGGTTCTCATCCATCTCTGATTCTCGGGCATCGTCCGTTACCCTGCCAACGACAGGACAGACATGCGTCGGCTGTGAGGTCCAACGGAGACTCAGTTAATCCTCTGCTGTAGCTTCGCGCTGTAACAGTGTCTCTGGAGATAAAGCTAGGTCACGAACATGGGCCCAGAGGCCCCAGATACATTTACAGCAGGATACTTTGCTCCAGGAAAAATTCACAAGTAGGTTTTCTTGCCAGTGTATTTACACTTCGAAACTAATTATTCGGTTTGGCCGTTCCTGCAGAAGACGAGAGATCATTCCAACAGAGGCAAACCCCTCCCACCTGCGGATGAAGCCTCCGCTGATGGCCATCTGTTCCCGTTCGTCCACAACGCGGGCAGGCTGGCTGGCCACCACGCCATCCTGGTTATTCCCCCAAGCTTTGCCTCCACCACCCTTCAGTCTGAGTGAAGATGAAGAAAAAAATAAGCATCTGACCTCATTATACCTGACCTCACAGGCCTAAGGTCTAATTTATAGTCTTTTTATGTTTTTTTGTTAATTATCTTGTAAGAACTGTGTCAAAGAAGAAACTTATTCAAAGCTAGTTTAGTACACAGCCCTCCACTTCAAAGATGACCTTGCAGATCTAAGTAAACTGAAGTATTTAATATCACAAGTCTACTAAGTTTCCTCTCCATTAGACTGTGACATAAAAACACAGAGGACAGGCTATGGCAGACAGACAACACAGAGAGACGGGACTGTCACACAGTGGGTACACTGCAGGACATTAGCGAAAAACGGAGAGCAAAACAAACAGGATCAGAACTGCAGCTCTCTGTACAAGAAGCATTTCTAACGTATTACAGCAGTAATCAAGCTCATAGATTGATTAAGTCTGCCAAGTCCGGACCATGGCAATGCCAGTGATGTTGCTAACGATGCTTCTGTATGTTACAGTAATATTACATCAGCGCTTTCAACATCTGCGGGTCTTCAGAATGCCCCAAATAACACCGCAATGTAACATGAGCATAGTTGCACGGATGCACAAAAAGTAAGCAATTTGTCTTTGGAAGCATGAAAGGGGAACGCTGCTATTTTTGCTAATCCACAGGAGGCCAAGATGGCAGCTATCCTACATACATTCAAAGAGCGATTCACTTTGCAGATATCTACTAGGCGATATTAACTTCAACATGTAACATCTTGGTGGCAAAAAATTATGGAAAAACGTTAATCAATAAAATGTTTATGTCTATAGACGTACTAACTGGGGGACTCTGCGCTGATCTCTTTGTCCTGCTGAACCTTCCAGCAGATACTTTCACCCACTACCTGATCTTGGTGATGACACTTATTGAGGGTTCAGCTGTAGACCTGTATTCAGTCAGAATTCTTAGTGAGCTCTTGTTAAAGCGTCATCATACCTGCTTCATACCCATAATGCATGTTTCGTTCATTTGGAACTTGCTAAGGCTAGTTAGCAGCTAGGCTAAGATCCGCACCATGGCAACACACAATGAAACTGCCGCTTCCAAAAGCTAAAACGAACAGAAAAAGCATAAACAGCAGACCACAGTCATAAGTCATATCTTTCTGAAACACAGCACAGGGAACAAGGGATGTGCTCAGCCTGAGCTACAGTAACAAGCGCCCCCTGCTTGCGTTTTCCTTTCTAATTGAGCTGCGCGGCAGTTATGAAGATGCTTCAGGCTAACACAGGGTCATTTTATCTCCTCTGTTCTCTTTTCTTCTCTGTAGCATCCTAAACTATGAATTATGAATCTTCTTGCTTGACCTAAAAATGGAGAAGCCTCCTTGCTGTAGTCTAATTTCAGAAACAGAGTGTCATTTGCTTTCCTACTCTATTTTTTTCCAGAGTATCGCACCTCTAAGTCATATGACAGCAGGGAGAATATCTCTTTAGTATAGCAGAAAACATATCAGGTGATATACATTTATAGTATAGGCACGTTTTATTAAACTTCGCCTTCTAAACCTCGATTGCTGTTGTATGAAACAGGGTTGGATTTAAAAATATATAGTTTCTTTGTTTCCCGACTAGGAATTTAATTGTAGTATAACAATAGTACTGTTTGAATGAGTATGATAATCAGATAAATTAAATCAGCCATCTTTTAGATTTTCTGCTATTTAGTCTGTGATGAATGTTAATTTTTCAAAAGCAAGACTTACAGCACTATAGTAAACTCAAATAACAGGGGACAAGCGGTCTGAGGTCTTTTTATTTTCATGGTATATTTATGAATAACCGAGTGAACTAGAGTTTAAGATAACCGGACTAACAGGGAAGATGAATCAGGAATACTTGTATGAAGTAAAAGACTTTCGTTGGAGTTGACCTGGATAGCTAGCTGTTCACTAACTCCTATCCTGCCATTTTGGCATGAGATAGCTAACCTTTGGATTACATATTAAATCACCTAACAAATAAATAAATATCAGAAGCACGAGGAGGTTGCATCATATTGTCCGTTAAATTGTTTACCCTGGGGATATGTGTGGGGAAAATGAGAAGTATTCAGCCTTTACATCATTGTCATCTTAGAATATCACCTTCATCATCCACATCGTTGTCGTATCCGATAGCATGCATTGCATTCAAGGGCACATCTATCAGTCTAACACATAATGTCAGTGAGGTACATGCAACCTGGCATACAGCAGACTGACCACTTCTTTATCAAGATCATCAGAGCTCATGTATGCCACATTCCACAAAGTAATCTTAGTAAATTATGTTTTTTGTTTTTGAATGGAAAAATAGGAACAAAAGATTGCTATCGTATTCCATTTATTTTTGATGTCTACTGTTAAGCAGATTCGCAAACATTCATGATTTTGATCGTTATTTAATTATCAGGTGATTGTCACCTGCAATATGTGTGGTTGTGTTTATGCAAAAATGAAATCTTCCCACAAGCTGAAATGTCACATTCTAAATTTGGCTGGTATTAATATGAGGTACAGTCAAGGTCAACCATATTGTTTTGGGGACTTAGTTTAGCTAACAGATCTCAATCTGCAAACCAACCAAAGTACAGTTATTATAAATGAAAAACAGTTGTGTGGGTGTGAGGTTTTTTTTGTATATTTTTGGAAAAAAGTAAAACATTGTATTTTTAAATTATAATCATCCTTGATTATGATTTAAGGATAGAATAATTACCTAAATACCTAGAATCAAAGGTATAATTAAAACCAAGAAAGGCTAAATGGAGAGATGTGGAGATATGTCTTTGTAATATAATATGTCCTTTTTACCTCAAGCTATAACAGAAACAGATTAACTGTCTGGAACGAGTAGGGATATGAAATAACACTCAATAGTGTTTCAGGAGAGTAATGATCTAATGACCAAAAATAACTGCTGCAATAAGAGCACATTGACCTTGACGATACGGGCAAAACTCTATGTTTGACTGAATCAAATCTGCACACATGTTGAATGGCATGGAAACATGGGCAGGTTCTGTAATTAGGATGGGCCTGCGGCCCGGCCCAGTCAGGTGGACCAGAGCTGTCCGCCCAGGTGCAGTGGCTGCGAGACGGGGCATGTGCTTGGTCGGCCATGCTAGATGCACTGGAGCTCCCCAAGGCGCCCTGTGCCATGTGATCCCGGTGTCCCGGCCCCCCCCAGCTGGTACGAGCCAGCATAAGGGCAGTGCACATAGTTCAGATGGGTACTCTTAACAGGAAGTGCCAAAGAGTGGACCTTTTAAGGTATTCCCCAGACACAAACACCAGCCCGGCATCATCCTGCTTCAGTGATTTTTACATCATGCAGGTGATGCTTGCATTTTATTCTTTAAACTTTGTATTCAAAACAGACAATAAAGCATAAGGCTGTGAGCACTGACCTGGCAGAGCCGGATCAAGTGAGGGGGCAGGAACACCACGTTGATGGTCACACTGCAGCATGCCTCATTCAGACGCGTACTTCCCCTCGGGGCCGTGCTAAAACCTACAGCCGTAGCTAAGGGATTCTCATGCCTCATGCTGGACATGCCTCAACCCCCACCCCCAAGAACATAGTGTTTCCTGATCCGGTCCTTGGGGATCCACAGACAGTCCACGTTTTTGCTCCCTCCCTACTCCTGGTAGGAAGCAAAAATGTGGGGTGTCTGGCAGGGAGATCAGAGGGAGCAAAAACACTGTGGGTCCCCGAGGACCGGATTGGGAAAAGCTGATGTAGAGGGTCGACCCAACTCGAGGAAAGAGAGGGAAGGATGAGGCAGAACAGGGTAGGGGGCTAAGGTGTCCTTTGCTACGACCTCCCAGTATGACTACGACCGCTATCTCTGTGGCAGGCAAGGAGACAGGCAGGCAGGCAGGCAGCACCTACTTGTTACACGGACAGGAACAGAGACCACAAAAATTTCCTAGATTGGTCAAATTCTTTTCTGCTTCCTTCATGTCCTTATTGATTTGGTCCATTCCTTCCTCGATGCGCTCCAGTTGCTCTGATTAAACACAAGCATTCAATCCCCCACAGAACGATGCACGTGAGAAAGAAAGAAAAAAAGAAAGAAAGGAGAAAAGAGAAGACAAAGAAGAGAAGACAAAAAAACTTCAGACATTCACTGTGACAGAAAGAAAATAAAGGTTTGGACGCGACCACATAAGCAAAGGCCTCTGGCACTTGGTCAGTACCTACTTGTTACAAGGACATACGAAAAGGCCACAGCATTTCCCTAAATCTTTTAAATTTTTCTCGGCCTCCTTCATGTCTTGATTGATATGGTTCATGCCATCTTCAACACGATCGAGTTGTTCTGGTCAGGACAAAGGGATGACAGCAGTGGAATGAATCTTACTGGTTCTATCCCAGAAAACACAGTTAATGAGCACTAGGCAGGACAACTAGAATGCACTAAAGAAGGCCGATGTGCAGGTATGGAGTCGGGAAAGCAGAGCCTCACTATATGGCAGTAACAAAATAAGTAAAAAAAAATAAACCATCCATCGGTTAATAATAAGAATAATAAGAAAAATAAATGTGTTAGCCTTGATGTCATGGCATTGTAAGGATGCTTCAAAAATGAAAGAAAGAGAATTCAAGACATGCACAGTGAGGGTGAGGCCTTGTGGGGACCGTGGCCGTGATCGACCGTCAGCCGTGAATCTTCGTGAATCCACTAGTGCTTCTGTTTGTTACATGGGTTTCATCAGTGGGGGGGATGGGGCTCTGGGAATTCTACCATTCTAGTCGATTAATGGAAGCTTTGAGGGCTCCTGATTTATGGTTGTAAAAGATGTGAAGGTGGGGGGGAGGGGGGTGAGGTTGAGGACTGGAAGCTGAAACTCAGTGATGTAGTGTGCACTTATAAGATCCCTGCAGCACAGCGATGCACCACTCAATTACGTGGAGATGCTGTCCTTCAGAAGATAAATATGACTTTGAGATGCAGAGAAACAGAAGGAGCAGGAAGTTGAGGAAAGAAGCCGTCCCTCTGCACTGGGGGTAAGTACCCTGGATCCGGACTCTCATTCCGCCACTTCCCTGGTACCTTCAGGGTTCTGCAGTTTCACGCTGCACTGTCTCCGGCCTGTCAGTCAGCTTTATACTGAGGACAACCTCCTGCTTTACAGCAGTATTCCTGCGCCCAGCTGCTGCTGGGAAAGTGCGCTACGGGTTTTTCTTGTAACTGTGCTCCTCATTAACTGGCCCTTATGGGGTTGTTGTTTAAGCATTTTGGTCCTGTTTCATCGAAATAAATTATTATCAGCCAATTAGTATAATTAATGTACAAAAGTATGTCAAGTAAAACATGTTCCTGTACGGGGTGGCATGGTGCTGCAGTGGTTAGCACTGTAGCCTAACACCTCTGGGACCCGGGTTCGAGTCTCCGCCTGGGTCACATGTGTGCGGAGTTTGCATGTTCTCCCCATGTCGTCGTGGGGTACTCCAGTTTCCCCCCACAGTCCAAAGAAATGTTGAGGCTGACTGAACTTGCTGAATTGCCTGTAGGAATGCGTGTGTGTGCGAATGGTTCTCCATCCTGGGTTGTTCCCTGCCTCGTGCCCATTGCTTCCGGGATAGGCTCCGGACTCCCCGCGACCCAGAAGGATAAGCGGCTTGTAAAATGGATGGATGTTCCTTTGTTGTATCTAATGAAATGTAGTGTCTGGAAACATCTTGGCCCTACTGCAAGTCCCCAGCTATGGGACAGATTTAGACTGGCACTGAAACAGAGAGATGCAGCTGACATCCCCGTAATCCCCGTGATTCCAGGGAAGGGCTGCTAAGCCCCCGGGACAGCAGGCATGGAGAAGTCCGGCGTGAAGCTGCAGTCTACACTCCATTCTAGTTCTATGTTAATTGAACATTCCAGAACTTGAAGCAAAAGATCCATATGGGGAGGGGCCTCTACAGTCATGGAAAAATATGAGCACCCAGATACAGTCATATATGACAAGTACTGATGTTACAATTTAGTAAGGTGCACATGGTGCTGATGTATTCGATTCAGTCTCGTTCTGATCTTGGGATGTGTCTGTTTAGGGTATTAGACGCTGCAGAATGAAGATCACATGGACACAGCCCTGCTGCTTTGGAGCATCTAAAGTGGCATTTGGACAGCAGAATTTAGCTGAATCACTCCTGCAGTCCCTTAATGGGACTGTAACCTCTGTGGTCCAGACAGCATATGGACAGTTATACCTTGCGTGGGCCGTGGGTCGTCTGTGACTGTTCACCAGATTAACAAAGGGAGTTAAATCTCACAGAGAATCTTGCCTGCTGCCATTTCAGTTTGGGCTGGACTTGCTGGGGGGGTGAGGGAGGGGGTTCCCGTGCCTTTTAGGACAACGTCCAGACAGGGGTAAGACAATGGGGGATTCATATGGAGCTTGGGGAAGAAAGTGAGTTTTGTCTTTACCAGCAGAACTGATCGTTTAAGTTTCACCTTCGACACGTGGCCCTGAACTGACTCCCTGCAGGTAACGTACAGGAATGAACAAGCAAAACTGATCAACCTCCTCATTGTGCAGAACATGGATACCTTTTAGCAAAAACTGGGTGCATGTCACTCAGTCACACAATAACATTTCTTAACAAAGGCATTTGTCATGGTTGAATGTAGCACCTGTGGCAGAAGAAGCCTTATAGCATTTAATCGTCAACATCAAAGCATTATTTACAAATGAAACCCTTCCTGCTCCAAATCGTGTGCTTCAAAATATATCGAATTTAATCGGTTTATGTGCTTCACACACTGATTTAAGTACATGGAAATGACGATATATATCAATTTTTCATATTTTTCTACACAAAAATATTCTACACAGAAAATTAGTCTTGTAAGATTCTCAAATATATATATATATATATATATATATATATATATATATATACATATATATACATATATATATATTATACAAAATTTGGAAGGATTTTACTATCAGTTTTTCATGTGTTTTTTTTCGCTTCCTTAAGGGGTTATCGAGAAGAAAGTCATCCCATATCATTATGCAAAGGTGTCAATTCCTGAAACCTCGTTGTTGTCCTACTGTCTGTATGATTTCTCCCCATGTACAGATATGATTGTTTTTGGTAAGTCTTTTAAATATACAGGATGAGGTTGCAGTGCAATTACTGACAGAGGACTCAGCGCGTCGCCGGCATCCACACGTACCTCCTTGCTCATCCAGCATAACCAAAGTCCTGATACCAGCATCTTTACTCTGTCCCCGGAGAATCACAGCAAAGAAAGGTGCGCAGCGACAGGGAGAGTAACGAAAGGAGAGAAATGAGATCAGCAAACACGCAGGTAACGAAGTACAGAGACAGGTTAAGGATTACGCACGGCACACAGCATCGCACTCCGCCATACAACAGTGTCCTAGGAACATTACAAAACAATAAAAGACATTATAGTGCAGAGTACTTGTTATTTTGTGTTAATCCCCGATGGAGATAAATTTCCCTGCTGTTGAGTAAAGTGTGTAAGCGATCGTATAAATCCGTGCCGGAAGCCGTCTGCTTTGATAAACACAGATACAACTTCGCTATTTATAAACACAGTTTTCCAGACTTGCGACTATAAGAAATGCATGGTGTAATACAGCTGCACCTCCCTCTAAATAATAAAATAACGAGGGCACATGACATACGCGACAGCACAGCCTGAAATACGGCCTGATGCACTGCGTGACTTATGATTTGCTTCAAGGTTGTTACACGCAACTGGAATAAGCAGCACGCTGGTTTCTCGGTCTGTGTCCGTCCGTCTACCAAATCTGTGTCCACGGCAAGGTGGGAACACAGCCGGAATGTGCCGGTGCTCATTAGCGGAGCGCTGAGCTACATCGCGACTTCACGAGCATGCGGTGGGTAAATACGAGGAGCTTCTGTTCGGTGCGGGGGAAACACTATGGGTGGGCCACCGCACGGACACAGTAATGAAGGGAGACGCACACCTCGCTAGCCAGGTAGGTATTTTAAGTCCATATTTATGAGAAGTAGGTAATATATTTCTTGCACAACTGTGTGTCTAAGATTTTAATTGACCTGACTGCTTCAGCACTGCGCACCTCACGTAAATGAAGTGAGTTTTATCGCAGCTACAATGAAATCATGTATTTCTGGCTTAGTCATATTTACCGTATAATGAAAAAGAATTCAGGAAATGCTATAATGGAAATTCAACCCACCTAGTGCAGACCCACCCTCTTATAGAAGAAAACTGGGAAAAATGTCTTGGAGATCGAGCAATGAAGCTTAACTCCAGAATGATTTTTGTTATTTTTTTGGTAACACTTTACTTGAGAGGGCACAAGTAACTTAGCAACTCAGTTGATGCTCAATTACAAGTCACAAACAAATATAGTAAATGTTTGAAATACATGGACCATTATGACTGATTAATGATGAACGAACATGGTATGTATTAGTATGTAACTAACACTTAGTTTCAGTTTAAAGAACAGTTAGTAAGAGTGTACTACTGCATCATCTGTGCCCCCTTATGTAAAGCGTTACGTTTTTCATAACTAAAATATTTTGTTTCCTTTGCATGATGCGCTGTGGTCTGCTGAGTCTGCTCTTTCTTCATTTAGAAAAGGCCTATTAGGTGGTATTCTGGAAATTTCAAGGTGCATGTATGACAAACGCAGTGTCCTTCCAGCTGAGATTTGAAGATGCGTCTTAGGGGAGTCATTATAAAGGCGATAGCCTGCACACTGTGAAGCCCCCCCCCCCCCCAAAGTGGCCTGGCTCCAGCCTATCCCTCTGCTTGATTTCCTGTATGGTTCCTGCCCTGACTATGTGAGAAAGGCTGATGGTTGCTGTTTCCCAAACTGCCCACACTCACTATGGAGGCTCTTCACTGTGAAGCCATGCTTCCCTCCCCCTTTCCTAACATACAAAAATAATTTAGTTTAAACCTGTTCTTATAAAACAAGGTTCACTCAACACTAATGAGCACTGTTACCCTTTACTCATATTTATTAGTTATATTCAATTGGTCTACATGATATGTTTCTATTAGTCAGTGTTCATATCGAATTTGATATACCATGTGACCAGGCTTCCATGTTCTCATCCATCTATGCTATAAATAAGATAATGTCCATCTCTGTAGATGAATACTCTGATTATATCCATCCATCCATTTTCCAAGCCTGGGTTTTCTACTGGGTCGCCCGGAGCCTATCCCAGAAGCAATGGGCACGAGGCAGGGAACAACACATGTGACCCAGGCGGAGACTCGAACCCGGGTCCCAGAGGTGTGAGGCAACAGTGCTAACCACTGCACCACCATGCTGCCCCCACTGATTAGATAATACATATAACCTCGGTGTATTCAGCTTCTTGTTCTTAATCTGCTTAGGAGTTGGCTGGAGACATTGGCTGTTCGCAAGCAATGCTGATCTTTATGTCCCTGTATGATATACTGAGGTACGCCCTGAGGTCAGAGGTGGAATTCAGGTCCAGAAAGAAAAAATCCAAACCAGGGTTTTGTTTCAACCAACCAGTTGAGTATAAAGAGTCACAGTCACAGAGTACACAACTGGTTGCTTGAAACGAAATATTGGTCTGGATTTTTGCTTTCTGTACCTGAAATGTCCGTCTCTGCCCGATGTTATTAAACTACGTATGTCAAATCCATGTCCCATCTGAAAATGCAAAGCATGGTAATGTCAAGAACTGGCATGGAAATTAACATCAAGCTATACAGTATTTACGTGCATAAATTCTGCCTGATCTTCCATCAGGAACGCCAATCTGTGGCTGTGTGAAGCATCAGCACTGCATGCCGAGTCCAGCTACACAGTAACAGGTACAGAGCTCAGTGCTCTTCTAAACACCTCGGTCTAACAATATCCCCTCCTTTCATGATGACTGACTGTGAACCAGCAAGTCAAGAGCAATGCTTGTGTCCGTGAGAAGCTAGCAGGCTCTGTATTCTGTCACTGCTGTCCGGCCTGATGTTGCCATAGGCAACGCGGAAAGTGGACCAGGTGGCAAATACTAGCAGCACCTTCTAGAAAGTCAAGAGTAAAATGTGCATTCTGTGCAAGTCGGAAAATGAGGGTTTGCAGTATAGTGTTAGTAGCTGAGTTCTCGTGCACTGTTATAAAAAAAGTACCAATCTACACCTTGATGGGTACAATTATTTGTCGCTGGGGCTGCACCCTCAAGGGTCCAGAAATGGACTCCGAGAAGCTTTTTTGTACCACTGGGGGTACACAAATGTTTTTTGTACCTTGGGGAACAAAACTGTACCAGGGTTGTATCCTTTTCTCTGACAGTGTATGAGCAGGAAAGGTGTGCTAGATATTCATGCTTGAGACACAGACATCTATGCCTTATGTGACACCCCCGGAGGGCTTCAGCAGCCGCATAGTCTCGCTTTCCAGGCTTGTTTCTTACCTCTTCCACCAGCTGCAGCATCCGGCGAGTGCTCTCCAGGGACTGAAGAGGGAAGATGAGAGAAGAGAAACATTTCAGACTCGTATGCCCCCTATGCCGCAAGCAGGTGCCGAGCAGAGTTCTGCACCAAGAACCAGCAGATGCCTTCAGTAAGAATCCCCACCTGTCACCTCAACACTGCTGCTCGGTCGCAGGGAAAATGGACCGAACACTGTCCGGTTCACCTAACTTAGGACTCACGTAAAGAACGGAATGCTGATTCACTTCTCGCGGTATGTTTGGGCGGCAAGAGTTTGTCTTGACAGTACTGCACATAATTTGAGAAAAAATAAAAATAATCCAAAATTTTTTATGGATTACGTATTAGAAATATATCAATAAAATTGTCTTTTTTTTCAGTCCATGCTTTAGAGTCACATACCGTAGCAAAAGTTATGCATAAACTTGAATACTATGTTATACATGCACTTTTAGATTTAAAATTTAAAATTTGATGGTGCTTTCATTAGCGGAAAGGTATTACTATTATCCCACTGTTATAATCCAATGATAGGATTTTGCATTACTCAAATTAGATCAATCTGCTTCTAGAATTAATTAATTTAACCACTGATTCAATGACTATTCTAATAATAAAAACTTCAATTTTTATGGGTAATTCTACACAGAAGGGGATGTTCTATAATTATGGTTCAGGGAAGATGAATCTTTTATTTTCTTTTTGCATCCATTCCCAAACTGTTACAAGTAATGAAATCAGTATTTGCATGCGTTCTCTGCGACTTCATACAGTATCTCTGCAGATTGTGACCCTCCACTCCCGTAGGAAGCAGCATTGTGTTTGAGACATACTGGCAATGTGCCACAATCAGTTAGCATTTCAGAAACTAGCATGTGCTGACTCCGGCTGGAGGGCTGTGCTCCGCACCCATGCTGTGGTGGTACCGGGTGTGCGTGGGGTCGCGGAACACGCACGCAGAGTGGCAGCATCAGTGGACTGCAGTGGGTGTAGAACTGCAGACCCCTCTGCAGCCAATAAGACCGGGCCTCTGCGGGTTTCAGGGACGACAGATATACTGCCAGATCCTCCTGCCAGCCCCCCGCCCGTATGCAGCCCCCCCCCCCCTAACACCGATGAGCACCCCTGGATTGCGTGAGCCAGCTATGAATCTTTCATGAGTCAAACGAAGCATATTCTCCTGCATGAACGTGTGATATGTCCTCCTTGCTTATTAAAAAATAACACGTTTTTTAAAATGTAGACTTTCCTGCGATACATGGCTGCTTTCTCAGCATGCTTCGTCACACAGGTGGTTGAACGGCCAGCCACCTTGCGAACTGGTTTCCAGGAAGTGCTGTTTTTCCATCCGCAGCATGTTTGTATGGTGAGTCATTTTTATCAGTTGATTTGGAAAAAGTTCTCGGGCTTGATTTACATTGTAAGAAATAATAAAGTTCCACTCAAATGGAAACACTGACTGATACACAAAAGTATAATAATTTAGATAACTGGGTTATAGTAGGAAATACTGTATGTGATAAAAATTAAACTGGGATTTAGTTTGATTTAGTTGATTCATTGGGATTTAAATGTAAAAAACATTTAGCCAAAAAGGGCATTGTAGCTAATTTAACGAAAAATAATACCTCTTACCTTATTACTGTTTACTATTTTTCATCCTCCTAATAAATTAGCATTTGAAAATGTGTTGGTCCCTGAAAGCTGAGGAAAACATTAACGTTAAGAAGCTTTTGCGCAGAAGCTTGCGAATCTGTCCAAGCGACTGACATCACCTTAAGTGACAGTAACAGCTTCTGTTCCTGGAGATTAGCCCTAGCTGGCTTAAGGACAGATATGAAGCTCCAAAACTGGGGAAAGATCATTCAGGCATGACAACCTCTGCAACTGACACTCGATTATCTTTCCTTAGAGGTTATACAATCCATAATCTGGTCTTCTTTAAACGCTACCATAGTAACTGGAATGGATCATCTAACACAGTCAGTTAAAACTAATGAATGTATTTTATGTGTGTTTTTTATACGTGTATGAAAGCCCAGCACTGCTGTGTGAAATGTCTACACCAGCGACTGGCTTTTCACTCAAGCCTGACTTTCAGATGCTGCTCTTGCGGAGCGGTGAATCAGCCTTTCGACGGGGGCGACTCCATGCGTGCTTTCTCTCGGGCTGGGCGGCGTAGCCAGCGAAATGCTGCAGCGTTACGTAAGCACAGGCATCGCTCGCGGCCCCCGCCCTCCCCCTGACACCAAATGCACAGCCCGAGCTGCGCAGTGACCGCAGAACGAGCCGCTTATGCCGCCAACTCCTGGCAACCTGGGGAACAATGAAGAGGGCGTCTTCTGCTGCAACGCAGGAAGCCCCGCCCACCCCAGAGGGCACAGTCTGGAGCCCCATCCCGCCCTCATACACTGGAGCACAGTCTGTTGTTCTCAAAGGTCAAATAGATTCTATGTTTCTTTATTTGCTACATTTTGTCATATTTTATGCAGTATAGTGTCCTTGGGGTTGAGCGGGGGGGTGGGGGGAGCTGCCTGGAACCTATCCCAGGGGCTCTACAACATGACACCCTAGTAAAAATGCCAATGGTTTTGCTTTATTCTGAGTATGTATTTATGCTATATAGTAATATTTATAATAAGCATTTACATCATACATTAATGTTTTATATCACCTTGTAACCGTTTGTCAGATTGGGGATGTTTTGTATCATTTCAGCTTGAGCTTAGATTGTTTCGGAGTGGTCCGAGGTGGGCACAGGGAACCCATCTTCCCAGCTCCCCCTGACGCATTCGGTTCGCAGCCCGGCGGCCTCTCACCTCGTCGGCCAGCTGGTCGGCACGCTGCTGCATGTCCGACAGCTCATTGCGCATGTCCGCTTCGTCCGCCATAGCTGCTGGGTGTGCTTATGCGTGCTCTTCACCAGCAGGCGATCGCAGGGTCTACCAGGGGGCACTGGGAAGACTGGAAAGAGAACACGGTGCTCAAGGTCAGTGTCCAGAAACGACGTCATCACAGAATAATCAAGGGGGACGCATTTTGAGAAATACAGCCAAATATAAAGGAGGTCTAAGGGTAATTACTGTGATAAGACCCACAATGCAGTCAATGATTAAACTGTAACGTAACCCTTCTGCTGTACAGATGAATTTTCAGCTCTCGCCAATGGAATTGCTTCATTCTGGAGGAGCATGTCCAATCACCGGGGAGGGATTTCCCATATGTGCCACGCTTATGTCTCCGGCATTGAACAGTCTTAAGCATTGAACAGAAATGCTTTCCATTTACTATGGCCCAACCCAATGTGGACAACAATCAGCAACCCAAAAAATATTGTGTGTGTGATTATCTGGGCATGTCAAGGGCAGAGATAATGTGCACATCTAAGTGACAATGTACGAGTTGCTTGTTCTCCTATGCAAATGGTAAATATCCGATCTATAATTATTCGCTCAACTGATTTTCATGAAAAGCCTGCACACAGAAGCTCAGGCTTGTCCGGGGTAAACAGTGAGAGCAAGAACCGGCCGTTAGGGCCCCTGCCCCCAGCGGGATTTGGTGGCTGCAACTCATCTGTTTTCAAGAGCAGGTAAAACTGGCTCCAGGGAGGCGGGGGGGGGGGGGGGGGGTGGCTGCTCTGACCTCTGCCGGCGACGACGTGCAGGACCGGCACAGCGAAGAATGAGCCACCCTGCTTCGTGTTACATGGCGCAAGCGTGACAGGCGATTATTCCACCTTTTATGCAGCGCCTTTAGCCTCTGGCAGCCACACAAGCAGATTAACCAGAGCAGGCAGCCACTCTGCGCTATGGATCCTAAGTAGGTCAGCTGCACCGTGTCAGGGAATCTGCTTTGGCTTGGAACGACATCAAGCAAGGAAGAACAAACGATCGCCGGTAACAGCGATAGCACCATGTAGGAAAATAGGAGGATGTGTCAGTGTAACAATAAAATGCATATCCTCTCACTTGTCTGTCCTAAGGATACAGCAAAGTACATTGGTGAGTGGGTTGTAAATATTACAAATCCATCATCCCTGGGTAAAAAGGAAAACCAACCTTCTCAATGCTCACTTACTCTGAAAGGCTAGGGCATTGTTAGCACAAATAAAGGCTTTAAAAGATTTGGTGTCGATATTTTTTATTTGTCTCTCTCCTCGAGTGACTGATCATGTGTTGCATAAAATCCCAGAGGTCACTGGCTGTCCTTTACTTGCTCTAATGCATGGAGGAGGGAGGACTGGCGAACAATCCCCGAGCAAGAGAACCATCAGCAAAGAGGTTTTGGTATCCAGTGCATGGACTGCATGAAGGGCAAGGTCATTATGAATTGAGTTCTGGTCCATTCTACTCAGTACATCTATAATACCTTGAACCAGTAAAACATAGAAATGTGAAGGAAAGGTCCATGAAAAAATCCCAAAAATTCCCAGAATGCTCAGGTATTCACCTGACAAAGGAGTCTTTTAGCAACATGCCCAGAATGTTACACTTTGCTGCCTTATTTCACCTATGAGCACAAATCCTTACAACAATGCCTTCAATGTCAGTGATGGAAACCCAAAAAAGTAATGCTAAATCTTTTATGAGCCACTTAAGAGGTATCAAGCTCTTTCTTTTTTGTGGGAAGGGAGGTCTGTAAAGTAGGGAAATAAACTGCCTCCCGCATCTAATGGATATTCCACACGCTGGTCAGAGCTGCAGCAGGTCGCAGGTTGCATCATCCACCTGAAGCTCTCACCTCTGGGACCAAAGGCCCCTGCAGCCTTCTTCATTCTGTAGTTATTTGACTGCTCTCTACCTAATCTGTATAATATATCTGGATGTATTTTCCTTTTTGGTGGAATAATATTCTAACCGTTCTACCACAAATGGTGTTTTTTTCCATCCTTTAATCAAGCCCATTACATAAACATGTGACTCTTTGTCCTGCCCACCACAATACTCCAAGGCCACATGATATACTGTAAGTCCAGTACAGCACACACAAAAAGATAAACGTTTAAACGCTCCAGTCAAAACAAAAACTGAAAATGAAACCATAAACAAAGATGTGGCAGGGTTTGCTATAACTCCAGAGAAATAAAGAATGATAGTAATTTCTGGGACTAATACAAAATAGTGATATGAGACTTCAAATCCCAAACCTCTCATTGTTTTAACTACCAAAGACTTGGTGAAACTCTGGGGTAAAGCCGAGAGGAAATTGTTAGCTCTATTCGATGAGAAGGAAGACCGGAGCAAGGTGACCTGGGGAGTGTGAAGCTCTTATGGGAGCACGGCAGCATGACGTAAAGCTAAATGGATAGAGCTCAAGAGAAGGGCTAACACAGGCGTTATGAAAACACCAGGATGATAGACCGCCTGCAATTTGCTCTTCCACAATAACCTCATAGGACACATGCAAAATTGATATCTCCAATATCGGTATGGCTCCTTCCTCAAAAGCCCTTCTTGCATAAACGGATTGTCGCTCACAAAATGAGCTGTGGCTGTAATATCTACAGTCCCGGGAGGTTTGACGAGGCATGGCGAGGTTCCCTGAAAGGGTGCTGAAAACACAGAATAATGTCTTGTCTTGGATGACTCTCTGGAACGGAGCTTCTTTGTTTTTATTAATGCCATTTTACGAAAGGCGTCTCGCCAATGAGTCATTCTGTTAATGCCGCCTTAGTTCCACGAGGACGTAGGACAAACAAATGCATCTGTAATGCATAATATAAGGGACAGGCACTCAGTGCCAGTTACACATGGCCAATTACCCAACACGGTTACTCTTACCCAGTGCCAAAACACAGCTGAGAAAACAGCCCGTCATTTTAATCCAAAAAGACAAAGGAGGGAATCAACACTGCAATGTTCCAAGTAAATTAATCCTTTCACTAAGTGGACATGGTATTGTATAGTTACAACTGCAATGATAAATGCATTTTTTTGCGATGAGTGAACTAAAACATAGTACTGACTTGGTTGCCAGAAAAATACCTCAAATAGTCAATTTAACATGACACATGTACAATGTGAAGGAGGCAATGTACCAGAATTACCCAGAATTCCTTCCAGTCCTATTCATGGAATCATGGGCAAAACCCCCCCGCTTGACATTTCTGTCTGGCAAATGCTTGTTGACACATGTAGCATTAGCCGCCAACCTCATGCTGTGCTACCAAGCGATCCCGTGCCTGTCATTTTACATTCTCTGTAGGTACACCGTGAACATATGTGCCTGGCTTTCGGCTCTCACCCCTCTGTCGGCTGTCACCACAAGCACCGATTTGGCTTCAGCAGATGCCGCTAGTCTATTTTTGGCTCTTGTGGGTCACATGTTCACTCGCGCCCAATAAGCCTGTCAACGAGCCATGCCTCCACCCATGCCTCCACCCATGCCTGAACTCTGCCCGAAGTGTCCCACCTGTATGAGCATGTTTGTGAACTCTGGCACCATGTAACAGACTCTTGGCCACCACCCTGCCCAAATTCCATCCCCTGAATTTCATTAAATCTGACGTTTTCACCACTAAATCTATCTTCTATGACCCTCTGGTCATTCCTTACCTACTGAGCCAAGCCAAAGTATGTATACCGCAAAGTATTTATACCGCAAAGTATTTATACCGCAAAGTATTTATACCGCTAATAATAAGATGGAAAACTTGGGCGGGGGGTTGCTGCCAATTCAGATCACATTGCAAGAGGCTTACAAGCAAACTATGAAAATATAAAATTTCATGTCTCCCGACATGAAGGTCGCCCACTGATCCTGGCAGCATGTCTTCATGTGAGACATGATAAACACGAAGGCCGTTGTCACACCTTGCCACCTTCTGCTGACACCCAGCATTATATGTATTTCTGAGGAGTGCCTGACTGCCCGCATGTGTTATAAAGGTTTGCTTGGTTCCACAGACATTATTGCATTAATTATTGCGTGTACCCCATTCATTTCTTGCTTCGTTGTTGAAACTACGTACGGGATATTCTGCAAACAGCGTGTTCAAATCGATGGTATAAAGCAGGATTCTCCAAGAAAAGATATTCGCCCTTGCCAAAGAAAAGATGGTTTTTCAAACATTCTTATTCAGCACTGCAGTGTTATTCATTCACTGACCTAAAAACTGGACATGCACAGTAGCTATAATTAAACACTGCCTCAAAAGCACTGTTAAAGTTTATTGAAGCATCCTCCAACTGCTTGTTCGGAGTCGCAGAGTGTTACAATCACAATGACTATATCTGGACAGAAAGTCATCCTTAGCATACTAGGGGGATGGATTGTTAACTAATATGTCTGTGTTGAACAGCCAACGTATGTTCTGTTACATAACAGCTCTTTTGTTTTATCATTCAATACTTCACATGTGCATATCATATAAGGCCTAAAAGGCAGATTTCTTATACACTTTATGCATATTTTCTTCAATATGCATCCATTTATATGCTTGTTTGTTTATTTAAAGAAGCATTTAACATATGGGCCTTTTAGATAATTTATTTTCAATGAAGAAATCTTAGAAGTTGTTTTCGTTGCGTTAAATTGTCTATGTAGTCTAAAAATCAACCTAAAACGTTGCCCTACCACCACTAGGGAATTATGGTGTTGAAGCCACAGATGATTCCTACTTAGTGTTTAAGACCCAGCATCTGGCGTTTCCAGGTTTATCTATCCACATTTCTGACATCAGGAATCAAAGGACGTTTCACAGCCACTTTAAGCACTTCCCCCTGTGATCAGGGCTCATCCTCTCAGGGCGGCCTGCCTGCAGATTACTTCCCTCTCTTGGTCTCAGTGGCGGCCCGCCTGCAGATGACTTCCCTCCCTCGGTCTCAGTGGCGGCCCGCCTGCAGATGACTTCCCTCCCTCGGTCTCAGTGGCGGCCCGCCTGCAGATGACTTCCCTCCCTCGGTCTCAGTGGTGGCCCGCCTGCAGATGACTTCCCTCCCTCGGTCTCATTGGCGGCCCGCCTGCAGATGACTTCCCTCCCTCGTTCTCAGTGGCGGCCTGCCTGCAGATGACTTCCCTCCCTCAGTCTCAGTGGAGACCCGCCTGCAGATGACTTCCCTCCCTCGGTCTCAGTGGCGGCCCGCCTGCAGATGACTTCCTTCCCTCGGTCTCAGTGGCGGCCGGCCTGCAGATGACTACCCTCCCTCGGTCTCAGTGGCGGCCGGCCTGCAGATGACTTCCCTCCCTCGGTCTCAGTGGCGGCCCGCCTGCAGATGACTTCCCTCCCTCGGTCTCAGTGGCGGCCTGCCTGCAGATGACTTCCCTCCCTCGGTCTCAGTGGCGGCCTGCTTGTGCTCTCAGGCTTCTTTCTGAAACCTCTGGCACTGTCCAAGTACAATAAATCAGTCACCCTGATACAACTCTGTAGCTAGACATCCTTGAAGGTTTAGTCCCAAATGGCTCATTACATCCTGTTTTCAATCTTATATCCCACCTTTACTCGGCTGCGCCTACTTAAAGTTACTGAAGCAAACCAGAAATGACACATTAGGAGTGAAAATATACATAAACCGTAATAAATGCAGTACTCCTAATGTCTGGCGGATCTTCTTTTGACTATAAGCGACACCTGACTGGCGTGTTGTGACACTGGAGAAAGACCTTGGTCGTCCACTGATCCTTGCAGCATGCCGCTCTTCCCAGACATCGATTCACCATTTTGCGCTATCTGGCCTCCCCGCTCGCCCCGTGCCCCTGGTTAGGGGAGGGCAGCAGAGGGGCGGGACCTGTGGGCCGACACCCAGCCCCTGCAGTTCTCACATGCACCAGTGGAGTCACTTCACTGACGGGATCGTTAAACACAAGCACCTCCAACTGCACCCCCTCCCCATTCAACCCCCACTCCTCCAGGACCTTGTGCCGACGACCATAGAGTACGGCATGTGAGCCACGCAGCAGCGTCCCGTAACCTGCAGCGGCACCTTCTTATGCTACATCATGAATAACTTTTTATTTAATGGCAGCAACTGGACATAAAGCTGAGCCGGAGCCTCATTTTAAAACGGGGCCCTTTCACTTCTACACAAAACCACAGGCTGCCCTTATCTAAAACCTCTGAGCAGAGCTGCTACAGGAAAAATATCCAATTGTTTGTATGTGTGACCATGCAGACCACAAAGGGGGTCAGGACTGAATAACAGGGGCCCTAAAGCATTAGGAACATAATTAGATTGGTCTGAGATGAGGGCCCAAAAATTATATGCATTCACGGGGTCCAAAATCTCTAGTGTAGTGTATGTGTAGGGTGTGTATGACCCACCCAGAGATAAATAAAACCCATTTTAATCTTAATCTTAACTAGCAAAGTTCCTGTAGTTATTTAGTTGGGCATCTGCTTGGGAATTAAAATGTAATACAGTACAATAAAACAAAACTTTTTATTCATAAATTACTGGTATACATGCATTTTTTTGTTAATATACGTTTTATATTAGCGCCTCATTTCTGAATAGAGAAGAAGTATGAAAGTGATCCCCTCTCTCAGTTAATGACAGCTGTAGTGTATCACTAAATAATTCAGCATGAGGTAAGAGCAAATGCATGAGAACTCAGCACTTACTGGTAAAAGGAGCTGTACAAACAACTGGAGGGAACATTAATGCAGCAGAAATAAGATGTTCGACACTCTCATTGTGTTACAGTCACATAGCAATCGGGTGCATTTACCAAATTTTCACTGCTAGAACATACATTTCAATGTAACAATGATGGTATTACGAACCACTCCTGATTTAACCGACCTCTTACAGTACAGGAATTATTCGCTTGTTTAATAAAAGATGCAAAAAGAAGCACAAATACCAGAGAAAAAAATGTCTGATTATTGTGGGCCAACCAAAAATAGCTGGTATTCTTTATAAAATTTTATTATAAGGCCAGTCTTGAGAGATTTTTTTTTCTAAATGAAAGGAAACAATTTATCTGCTCAGGAACTTGACTGTTGAATGTTTTCAAATGAACCATATATGGTCTCACACTGATTCGTTTGTCCAGATTTGTTCTTGTTGAAATTAATTCTATAATCATTTAGCAAACAAATGAATGAAACTTATACTTTCTGCTTGGTTAGTCTACCTAACCTTGTGACCAGAGCCTGCTTTGTTACAAACTTACCTCCTCTGCATCATCGTGGATTCAGACAGAATTCACCAACACTGTTATTAAAATAAAAACACTTTGCACCACGAGTATCCCAAAGTTTCATTTAGTAAGACCTAGTGGAGGTTTCTGTTACCCCAAAATATGTAGGTTTTAATGTCCGTCAACATTTCGACCACATTTATTTTTGAGTTAATGTCTTCTACCCAAATAATGAGAACTTACTAGTAAAGGTTAGCAGAGGAATATAAGAAGATCTGTTTTGTACACAATTACTTAGATTAGGTCAATCTTTATTCTGGAAGGACTTGTCAATGACCAGTTCTGTGTAATGTGTCGCCTTAAAATAATTATGTTAATGGCCTAAAGTCTTTGTCATTATATTCTGAGAACGGACCATAGTAAATAGCCGGTTTGACTTTACAGTTGATGCATCGAGACAGACACAGGTGCCATTGTGTGCAGTTCTGCAGGGGATTCTGTCACCAGCGCTTTCATTAGCATTCTGACTGAATGGGTTAGACGGCTTACTTGGTCACAAGCTTGATTCTCTACGGGGTAGAACTGCTGTCATTCCCATGAACTGAAAGGAACCCGGGATGTCAGGCAGCCGATATGACCTCAAGCTAGAGAAAAGTATGTGTTTGACAGTCTAGAAGCGAAATGCTTCCAAAAATACCATGACTGCTACATGTAAAAGTTCTCTTCATTCTCAAAGCATCATTAACATTTGCGATGGTCAGAAGACTATTATCTATCCAGAGGATAGCTAATTATATTCCATAATCAATACCTTGTACATCCATGAGGATATTTTTGAATATACCAAACTATAAAAAATAATCCAGCCAGAAAGCTCTTTTGAGTTGCTTGAAATATTCATGTTAATATATTATTAAATATTAAATTACTATTAAATATTTAAATAAATATTGTATGACCAAATTATTCCTCTTGTATGAACAAAGTGACTAATTTAATTAACTTGCAATTTTTATCAGCGTTGTGTCAGATCTTGTGGATTAATCTACACGAATCCATCATTTTGCTGTACTGGGGTATCTGCTTGGGGGCTCATTCTTAATCCAGGAAAATGTGTTAGTAAAGCAAACAAACAAAGCAAAGAAATCCCTTAAGAGGCCATCATGAAAACGGGGCTATGGTCTGTCCTCCTGGCAATGTGCGAAAGCGTTACCTCCTGTGGTGTCGTAGTAATCACTCTGTAACTCCGGACAACAGGATTTCAGGGAGCACTTGGTAATGAAGCTGAACAAGACAAACATATACTCAAATTAAACTGGCTCTGTGTGGTAATTCAGATGGACGTGCTACACGTAGTGACGAGCCTACTCAACGTGAGTTAGACAATCTTCTTATACGATTATTAATCTTCAAATATGAGCAAACGACGAACCTTCAGTTGGTGATTTAGTGTCACAGAAACATTCTCTGTTATTAGAATGATCATAATAAAAATAAATAAATCCCCTATGTTGTGTAACTAGGCTCAGTGACAAGATGGCGATAAGTCAGATGGAACTGCCCTGTGATATGCCCTTCACGGTTAGAACTGGGAGGATCTGTGCACTTTTTCAAATGCTAAAGTAGTGACCTGAGCGCACAAAATTTATGGAGCGCTCTGTCACAGTGGGAGACTGCTTCTTAATGATGATTAACTCGGAATGAGCAGCCATTTTGAGGCAGGCCTGTAGCGGATGTATCTGCCGTGCCCGTTCCCTCTGCAGATCAGCCCCCAGCTGCAGTGCAGCTGCATTTCACCTGGTTTAAATGCAAGATGCAGAGAAGCGACGGAGGTGCGTATTTCTATGATAGAGAATCCCTAGAAACCACCACGATTCCTAGTCCTGAAACAGGAGTGAAAACCCTACATTTCCTGAAAGGGCAGGTTAGTCATTTAAAGCATTTCATTTGATATCCGGTTTTATGGCAACACTGCCTGCCAAACGTACAGCATTCCAGTTGGTAACACAAAAGATAATCATGTACTTCACCAGCTTCATTGAAACGCAATATGCCATTACTGCTGATAAATCCTAAGTTAGTAACTAGTTATGTAACGTAACAGCTAATCGTGATTGTAATTTCACCATTTCTTTCTTAATAGAGAACTCAACGTGCTAAATCCAGTGCATTGTAATTTAGATACCTCAGCAAACAGGATATCTGGAGAAAATGCATATATCCAGGCAGGCTGAAAGAATGTTTTTCTTGTGTTACTTCACATTTACTAAAGATCCACTATTTAGTAAAGCCATAGGAAGAAGAATCAAACTACATTCTTATGTTTATATTTTAAAATATTCTGAATTTTTGTAAGTCAAAGAAGCATTATAAAAAGGGCTTAATAACATTACCTATGACACACAAAACATGTCGATATGCCTTCACAAAACTGAAATTTCTTTTTTCAATACATCGCCTCAGCTATAGGGGGCACTGGAGAGAAGGCAGAAGCACTATAACCCCTTTATTAAAGTCTATTCCATACAGCATTGATCACAGCACTGCGTACCACTTAATCTAAAGAAGAGAACTGATAAGGTAATGAGGACGTCTCGCTAGCCTCCTGCCTCCCGAAATGGCTCCTGACTTCTCCAACATGGTTCAGAAATTGAATCGGGGAAAGACACCCCTAGAGAACAGCGTGCTTTGCCTGGGATACCGGTAACATGCGTGGCAGCAATCATGGTGTAAATCCTACTAATGATCATCTGTACTGAAGCAATCTGAGCTGCATTAAGCTCGCAGAAGAGACTGCCAAGACCCTGCCCGCCTCTCCCACTCAGAGCCAGCAGGCAGTATCCGGGGGTTTCCCTTGGAGGCTCGCAATCACAGGAGCAATTACGCATACATGGGGTTTCACGGCTGGGTTAGGAATTAGGAATCTGTGTTTATTGGTATTAACTAATCTGATAGTTTAGTAAACCTATATCATGGTAAACTATGAGATAGGCATTCAAACTGAAATGTATAAGAAAGTCAGCTTTCAAAAATGCTAAATTACATGCCACAATGCAGATGTATTGTTTAAATGATTTTTAATCTGTTACTTGTGTATCAGTTTCGGAGACTTAATGAACAATGAGCTCGTGACCTAAATATCAGGCTTCTGTCGCAGCCAAAATACCTGCTGATACACACAAACCCCCCGATCAAAGGTCCGCATTGTTAGTCTTCCCGTGTGTCTCCCCCTTGCTTTTCATTCAAATTTTAACGAACGCCACTGATTCGATTCCACTGACGACAATGAAAAAAAATACAAATCGATTAGCACAAAAATTCGTGTTATACACAAAAATCACCAACAACCCCAAGATATTCGTTCATAGTTTTACCAGATTGCTTTAAATGCTCCGATATTTCATAACAATGCAGCATGCAGCATACCATCTTCAAAGAACTAAGCCCATTAAAACGGTCTGACACCATATTGATTTACTCTGCAGGTACAATAACCCACCGGACCCCTCCCAAACAACCCCCACCCATCATTTACCGGGCATGAAAGATGCAATTACCGGTGATCTCATGCCAAAACGCGTCAAGGATGGGGTTATATTGACGCATCTGCTGGATTACCACATAAACCCCGACGCACACAATGAATGCACATTTATTAAATTAGACACTCCGCCTAAACCTTAGCGTCCTCTTATCGCCGCTGCGCTGTGTCGCAGTTTGCATATCGCACGTATCATCGCAGACCCCGCATATCGCTTCCTGTCTAAGTTCGCCTTCATCTGAAATCGCTCCTTCTACTGCAGCGTCGCTTTTGCATTTCGTCGTATATCGCAATTAAGGCTGCATCAAGTGTCCGTGCATAGTGGTTTAATCCCGACATAAGAGGCGGACGATGGCAGGAATCTAATGCCACAACCTGATTTAATCTCGGAGGAGAATAGCTGTCCCTGCGCAAAATCCCAAATGCTCAACTAAATCCCAAAGCCACGCGTAAAACGGCAGCATATCTAAACGCGAATCCCAATGTTTTACAACAAGCAACTGTAAACATCAAAACAAAGGTTGTTTTTTTTTTTAATCTTTTTTTCTCACTGCGCAAACGGCGATCGTCGATGGGTCGCTGTCCAGGGTTCTGAAAAGCAGAATCCGCCCACGCCGCATTACGGCCATGCGATCCGAGAGCCGCTTCTACTGACGCGTCATGATTGCAAAGAAGCCTGCCGGTCCGATTCAACAAACTGAACTCGTAAAAAATTGACAAAATTTCGTATAAACTACGATAAAACATTGTAAAATTAACTGTATTGCATGGCAATTCTCCGTCCGTGACCCTGAAAAAATAACCTTTTAAAACCTCTTATCATTAATGTTGCATTAATCTATAGGTTAAGGTAGCAAAATGTATTTATTTTGTCGCAGTATTTATTAATAATAATAATAATAACAATAATAAAAAGATATTAAACCGAAAAAGCCCATTGTCCTACCTGAGCCGGTGCTGGGTGGTTTGCAGTCAGTCCCGAGGAGGAAATGTCTGCGTATCTCAACCACGAACTAATGTTACCCCCCCTTTTTTCAAGACTGCAAAGGAACTGCGCGTTGCTGATGCCTCATCAGTTCTTCCTGAATGGAGAGCAGCTCTGCCATCGTCAAAGATGGCCACCGCTTCTGACGTCAGCACCTTTTAATAGTCATTTCGAGGAGGGGCGCCAGCGAGGGCTTGAATCATCATAATCCGCTGCAAACGTAGGGGCCGTTTCTACTTCGTAGAGATCGTTGCAAATAATAATAAATAAAATTGTAATAATTGTAAGTGGCAGCTGAGATTTACTAATAGATGTGCTTGCTTTGCTGGATTTATTCCGAAATGCTGCATTAAGGTTGGGGTTTGTGTACTGCCTGCGGGGGGTATCTCTGCAGACCGCTTGGTATGATGTGCAGGTACGCAGTAGGCCTGCTTACAATTCCGGTCTGCAAAATGAAACGCAGCCCTGTCCAGCATTTCATAGTACATGGCTGATAATAATCTACTTAAAAGGAATTTTTAGGAAAAAGGAAAAAATATTAAAATGAGCAAGCATAGCACCACCTCTGCTAAACAGTGTGCTAGAAATATATGAATGTGGATTTATGTACCAAACAACTAACCTTTAGGTTAGTATTAGCATATAATAGCCTTACCATTATATAAAAAGGGATATTTTGTGGTGAACTGTAAATCTAACCTTTTTTTTTTTACCAATTTTGGCACAAAATAATAATAAAAAAAGAATTTCATTTAATTACATTTCCTGTGAACTCTCAAAGGAGACCTCATTCCAGAATATCAATTTATCCTCCCATATCACACCTTGTTTATAACATTTGCTTTTACGCGGTGAAAGACAAGCACTGGTAAAAATAACAAAAGCGAGTGCTTAATGAAGATCATTTTGCATGTGTGATACTTTCACTGGGTTCATACTCTCTCCCTTCGTCTTTGTCTCCTGGATTTTGTCACTATTGTTTCCTGCAGGAGATGAAGGACTATTTATACCGGCACTATTAAAAGTTTCCTTTTAAGTGTGCATTCTCTCACAGTATCGGCTTGTGAACTCCCCCAGACAGTAGCTGTCCGCAGCCCCTGTATCTTCCCAAGCTTCTCTGTGGTCCTTCCTGCACTCGGTCACATGGTGCTGAAACACCAGTCAAATTATTATGCTGCCTGATTTACTGGTTTATTATACAGTGTTCAGTATCAGGAGGGAGTCAGGAGCTACATTTTGAGCAGTTTATATGTCTTTAAACACCCTAAGTGTCCTCTCTGATCTTAGAACATGCATTATTTATTAGCCGTAGATTCTTCCATGTTGCTGCAACACTCATGACTAAGGCTGCTCTCTCTGCCAGTACTTCCAGTTGCAGACTGTGCTCTAATCTCGCTCGTAGACTGTATTCTCTATCAGACTCCCAGACTAAACCCTCCATCATCTCTCCAAGTCTACCTCCCACTCAGCACTCTCTGCCAGTGCTCCCAGTCCCAGACCGCACTCCCAGTATTACTCCCAGACTGTGCTCTCTATCAGACTTCCCAATCTGACTTCCCAGTCTGTGTCCTTCGTCAGCTCTCCCAGTTTAACTCCCACCAGTCTGCACTCCCAGTCAGAACTCCGAGTCTGTTAAGAAAAATCACAGTCTCTCGAAATGAGCGTCTAGCTTCTCCATTCCCAGCTGATTTCTTTGGCTGGGAAGCAGAGTTATGGGGTATGGGTGGAGTGGGGGGGGGGGGTGGGGGGGGGGCTTATGGGAATGCAGCTGAAGAGGTACAGCTGCCTATGTGTCTCCTCTGCCCCACATAATTCATGTGGCCTGTTGTACAGTTCAGCAGAGGTGGGGAGGGGGGTGCTGCAATGGGGGCGACCAGGCAGTACATCCCGTGCTGAGATGCTGAAGGCAGGATGCTGCTACCTCTCTGCCCCAAAAGGTGCCACCTGATTCCACACACAGCATCTACAACGATCCTATGCACCCATTTTCCATGCCCATAAGTCCAAAGAGGGTTACAGGGGTACTTTACACAGCCTACTGGAGGAGTTATAGGTGAAAAGCAAGGAATAACCCAGGATGGGGCATCAGCCTATCAAAAGGCAGACATGTAGGGCAGGCCGGAGACACAAAACCCAAGTCTCTAGAAGTGTGAGGTGAACATGCTAAGCACAGCACCACTATACTGCCCCCAGTGGTAAAATCATGGAAACTAGTGGTGCTACATAGACTTATTAACATGAAATTATTGTTAATGCACTATGACATTGACGTTTTTGCTCATTACCTGATATGACAGGCATTAAATGCGGAGTGTGTTTGTGTGTGCACATTGACTGACACACGACTCCTACAGTCAGTGGTGACTGAGTCTTCCTCCCCAGTTTCCCCGGCCCATTCCAGTAAACACAGTATACACATCGCAGCATCGAATCTGGATGGGAGTGATGTGTATGTACAGTAAGCTGATGTGAAATAGGCTGTGGATTGTTTGGTCTTATCAAGTGTCTTTGGTATCGAGGTGTTATCAGTGGGCTCATCCTGCTGTCGGATCTGACCTTCTGCCTTGTGGGATTGTCTGTCTCCAGCCAAATTTCAGGCTAAATGCTGCAGGATAACACTGCAACGTCCCACTGCTTTTTCGTTTCTCTCTTACCCATATATTCCTTCATGCCTGAGTATGTTACGTCCACTAGACGTCCATGATGATGTGTTTAGCTCTGTGCCTCATCTGCATCGTACCACGTTATGTCAACAAGGCTTCCCAATTCTGCCAGAACCATTAACATAATGGCGGGGCATGTAGATGGACCTTCATCAGCATAAAACAGCTGTCAATTGTTTGCCAAACGCCACTAACAGTGATGGAGGCAGTGGTGGCATATGGTCAGGGATGCCTCCTTGTAATTGAAAGATTGCTGGATTGAATCCCTAACCAGTAAAAAAACATCTGAGGTACCCTGAGTAAGATAGTGCTTCCCAGGTGCTGAATTAGCTGCCCCCTGCTAAGTCATGGTGTCACATACAGGTATGGGTTAGATGCAGCGGACACATGTTGTTGTTGTTGCATGTAATGTAATGTCAACAATTACAACTAAAGCCTTTCCCTAAACTTCATGTGTCTGACAAGGTAGACTTGGGCCATCATTTATTCAAAGAAAACAAAATGTTTCGTTTCACTCACATTTTACAAGCACGCGTAATTTGCTTTATTTGCCCTTCGCAAACTGTTTCTAAAGCTTTTTACTCTGCAGAAGTCTCATGTCATAATATGATCACCCCTGCAACTGAATAAGTTCATACCATACAGAAGTATATATTGCAATCAATTACATGCATTTTACTTACCTCTGTGTTCAAAACCCAATGACTACAAACTCAGTAATTTGATGCAATTGGACCTGCTTTAGTGATTGAAAAGTGTTTGTTCACTTCAATTATCATAGTCCTACCATACAATATCATGCAAAGTATTGTTGTACATAAGCACATAACTGAGAAAATCTCTTCAATATCAGCCAGAATGTGATCTTGTAGATCTTGCAGTTATATATCCATTTTTATTAGTTATACAACAACAAGCAAATCAATAACCATTCAGTTGCTACAAAGTCAAACACATAAGAGAAAAGGTTCTTTTTGAGCTGGGTTAAAAGCATTAGCCATGCTATGTGATGTAGCATAAAAGGGGATGTTACAAACCAACCGCGAATGGGACGGCCACAGTCACACTGCACCCCTTTGGGAATGCAGAGTCATTTACGAAATGCACCCCAACACATGACCGCGCTGACGGCGCTCTGAACGGCTGCGCATTATCCATTGTTACATCACAAAGAGGAAGGAGGCCGATGATGTGAGAGGACTGTGTGTCGATTCAGGGCTGGGGCAGAGTGCCACTCGGAAAGCGGGGAAAGGCTCTGCCGTGCATCTCCGCCTCCGCCTTTTCTCCTTCCATGCAGATCAAGAGCCCAACATGGCAATAAGCTAAAATAATACGTGACCCTTCACACTCGTGCATTAAAGCCGGATCCCTTATAACAGAATGATACACGAACAGCGGGAGATTCGTGTGCCGTTTCCCGGAAAGCGCCTCTGCAGAAATGTCACCGCAATAACTGGACGCAGTAATAACTGTTTTGCCTTTGCCTGAGAACTACACCAGATAAAACCGGCCATGGGGTGGGGGGGCTAGCGGCTGGGGGGGGGGGGGGTGTCACAGACACAGCAACGAGGGCAGGCAGCTGTGCTTAGTGTTACTGCTGCCCATTGAGTGCACCGCTCTTCATAATCAGAGAGGGTTACATATTAAAATTCATACCATCTGTGAATATTAAAAGTGAGAGAAGGCAGCGATGGGGATGCAGGTACCTGCAGATGAAGGGACGACTGGGGGGATGGGTGTGGGTGAATGTGTGTGATGGGGGAGGGAGAGAAAGCTTAAAGCGGAGTGAGCCGGCAAGGGAGGGGCAAGCATGCGGCAGAGACAGATTCTTGCGGCGTCTGTGACTCAGCAAATCCCATCTGAAACCAAAACAAGTCCCCTTTCTTCCTCATGCCAGCCGGTGAGAATACTAATGAGATCTTCACATAGGTGAGCCGACGTTTATGTGTGGTGCGTGGGATCAGTGGGCTTTTCGTAGTCGACACTTGGGGCAAGTCGTTGAATTTTTCTGCCTGCTGGTCATCATACTCAGAGTACATTGTAATGTGATGGTTCTTTACGGCTGGCCAGCTTTGATCATCATTTGACGGTTCTTTATAGTTGGCCAATTTTGAGCGTACACTCTTGCTCTCAGCGTGACCACGGTCAATTTACCTAATGGACACAAGCTCCGCCCTTCAGAAAGAGAGCACAAGGTCATTTCCTGGTACGATCTGGTCCTAGCGATTCCAGCCACCTCGTTCCACGATCGTTCCACTTATCCCCGACAGAAAATCTGCAAAGTCTCAGTAATGACACTGCGATGGGAAAATCCCACTGAGACGTGCAGGGAGATGTGTGACGGGCACGATGGATTAGCCGCGTCCTCCATCTCACTGAATCCCACACTGCTGGTTTCACCACTGCTCATCACTAGTATCCCCGTCAATCAGATCATCCCCATTGCATTTCACTTACATGCGGAATTAAGTCCAGCATTTGCATCCTCGATCTGCATTATCAGTATTAAAACATCAGAAAATTTAAGGGGTATATGACACAGGGCCCTTTCACTGCCATGTCTGCCCTCTGTGCCAGGGATAGACCCCCTGGGTTGCTGTCTGTTTGGCCAGGCTAAGACACATAGCTTGGGCAGGGGCAGCACAGGCAGCCGTGTGCTAACTGGGCTGCAAAGGCTGAGTGGTGGAAGATTCCATCAGAGCCGGGGGCGGGAGGGGGGGCTGACAGTGTGAGGGGTACTGAGCTTAGGAAGAGAGCAGCAGCGCACCTCCCCACGATCCCGGGCCGCTTGGATCGCAGCGCGGTTACTCCTCCAGGCAGCCTGGCAGGACGCGGCACATTAGCACTGCGGGGCGGAGTCACACGCCCTCCGAGACTCCGTATGTGGCGTGTTGATGCGCGTGCGTGCCAAGGGCCAAAGCGCCGAGCAACCCAGCCAGTCCTGCTGCATGAGTGGGCTCGCATCTGTTCACCGAAGGCGGTGTGAGAATTCTCACTAGTAGACAGAAGATTAGCAATCAAGCCAACAGATTCCCATCCAATACTCCGAGCATATAAGTGTTATCGTCATGGTAGCCAATAAAAGCAGGCTATTATTTATAAAGGTAGTAAATGTATCCATTTTCTAACCACTAATCCTGGATAGGGTCACGGGAATTGGAGCCGATCCCAGGCAGCACAGGGTACAAGACTAGGGTACACCTAGGACAGGATGCCAGTCTATCATGGGGTACAGGGTGGGGTACACCCAGGATATGATGCCAGTCTATCATGGGGTACCGGGCAGGGTACACTCAGGACAGGTTGCCAGTCCATCACGGGGTACCGGGCAGGGTACACCCAGGACAGGATGCCAGTCCATCATGGGGCACATGGTGGGGTACACCCAGGATATGATGCCAGTCTATCATGGGGTACCGGGCAGGGTACACCCAGGACAGGATGCCAGACCATCTTGGGGTACAGGGCGGGGTACACCCAGGACAGGATCCCAGACCATCTTGGGGTACAAGGCGGGGTACACCCAAGACAGGTTGCCAGTCCATCATGGGGTAATTGTGTATGAATATGAGCCCTATTAATTAGGAAGTGAATTAAGGGTGGGGGAGGAGGATGTGAAACAGTGGGAGGGAAAATGGAAGCCAAATGAGCAGGTGGGGCAAATGCCTCCTCTAATCACATTTAGGTGCGCGTTCAGAAAAATCTGTCCCAGTACTGAGCGGTGAGAGATTACTGAAAGCTGCACAGCGGACAGTCACAGCCAAGGTGGCCTGTGGAGCCCAGGTCAGCCATTCGCTCTGTGGCTATCCTGCTATCTTATGCTTTTGCCATCATGACAGAAGCAATCTGTGTAATTTCATCCACAAGTGTTCAAATAATGGAGATTTGCCAAATATAAATGCACAAAAGGTACATTAATACTGAAACATAGCCCCTAGTCACCAGTCTTTTTGTAATGCAGTGCAGCTTATTGTAAACATTGCATAGAGTTTGGACTGGCTACAGTCTGATCCTGGCCGATTCGATTGGCTGAAGGGGAGGGAGGGTGTGGCGGCTGGCTCCAGTCACGGGCACCCAGTATCAGCGGCTGGGCGTCCTGCTGACATCGCACTGCACCGGAGCGCCAGGGTCACACGGACGGCGTGTTTCTGCAGGAGAGCGAGATTTACATCAGGCCCCAGACTGGCGAGGCCGCAGTGCTGCACCTGGGGGCACCAGAGGCCGCCATTACAGGGAGGTGTGGGCAGGGGAAGAAGAGGCCGGCGAGCATGATGGGACACAGCCTCAGGATGGTGCGCTGCAGCTCCTTATTGTGGCTGCACTTTTTAGCTGGTCAATAATCAGCCGGCAGGTGCTGAGAGCAGCAATTTCAGCCACAGCCCCCTGACACACACACACACACAGACACACACACAATTCATACCATCATAGATTTACCATCAGGGCAACTTCTGATATGAAACAATTGCAGTCAAACCGATACTATGGAAAGGAGACACTCAGATTGAGTTACTGAGCACGGCAGTGTTCAGGTTGTTTGCTCCACATTAAATAAGACCCTGTCCTGCCTAAGACCTCTATTAAGCAACAAAGACGACCTTCCATTATGTACTGACTCATAAATCAGTATCTATACCATGCAACTATGAGAGATATAATTATTTATCTTAACTTTCTTGGTTTGCAAGGTTAATGACACATTTTTCACAGAGGAATTCATTGTATTGTTTGCGTTCAATGGATTATGGATTATGGGTTATGGAATTGCTACAAAAAAGAGGGATAAGTTAATGAGAAATAGATAATGGGACAAATTACCTGGATGAGGCCGATGCCCACTCTGAGAGACCCTCAGCATCCCGTCTCCCCCACCCTTGCTGTTTACTTGCTCTAACTTATCAGTATCCGTTTCAGCTCAGATTAAGTATAAGATTTAGTGACCCAACGCCATCCACTGAGCCAAATCGCAGGCAGCGTCCCGATCGCGAGTTTGCTGCAGCTGCATCTTTTCCGACGGACATGAATTATGCAGTTTCACAAATCTCTCTCTTTTTTTCCCATGTGCTTTTGCTCAGATCAGGCCTTTGCAGAAAGCTCTCACTGCAGGGATCCAAACAGGCCATGTGTCCTGCACCCCCCACCCAGGTCAAGGTACAAGAGGACAGAAGCCTACAGACCATGGTAAAAGCATGTTCTAGCCTCGGTGTCAGGGGTATGTGCTGTTTATCTAAGTAATGCTATTCACTGGAAGCAGGTCTCCAGTAGTTGAGAAAGAGGTAAGGAGCAGGCACTGAGTACAGTGTGTAAGGAGCAGGCACTGAGTACAGTGTGTAAGGAGCAGGCACTGATTACAGTGTGTAAGGAGCAGGCACTGAGTACAGTGTGTAAGGAGCAGGCACTGAGTACAGTGTGTAAGGAGCAGGCACTGAGTACAGTGTGTAAGGAGCAGGCAGTGAGTACAGTGTGTAAGAAGCAGGCACTGAGTACAGTGTGTAAGAAGCAGGCACTGAGTACAGTGTGTAAGAAGCAGGCACTGAGTACAGTGCCGCACCCACCACACAACAAACCACCTCAGGGATGAGAATTGAGTTGAGTGCAGCCATGTGGCAGGTGATACCTCAGCACCACTCTAGTCCAAATGGACCAGTGTGAGTTTTTTTCTGGTGGCTGGGCATTCCTGGGATTTGACCCACCAACCTTCTGGTTGCTGGCACAGATCCCTAACCTCAGAGTCTCCACTCCACCCAAAAAAACTATTGAATAAACTGACAGAATAATAAAGATGAAGGAAGAAGTTTCTGTACCTGAACCTGAATCATTTTAGTGAATACATTACAGATATTTTTTAGCTGGTACTGTAATAATTGATAACAATAATAGCAGGTTGTGAGTGAGATGCTCTTCTGCAAGCACAACGGGATAGTTGTTTAGGGCCGTGTTTACATAAAGGCTGAATTCTCACGTCATTGTCATCACCAGTCACCACATGCTCTCAGATCCATACAGCAGACTGCATTTGTGAGTCAGAAAGCAGCTGGCAGTGGCCTTGTGGCTGAGAATGTGTTCTGCAGGTCCTCCAGCTCGACGATAAGGAGGGGGGGGGCGGGTGGGGGGGCAGCTGTGAAACTTGCTGTGTTTGACGTGGCTTAACAAACTCACGCGGTAAGCCGCACTGTACACGTACCATATACCTTATTACAGCACACATCGCTGCTCTCTTCTTTCAGAACTCGCCTTCATGTTGCTATGGAAACAGAGCATCCCATCTCTTTTAACAGAAACCCAATTTTATCCGGCGTTTTTTTTTTCCCGACGAGTGAAACGGTAAGACCTGCCGGATTTGTGCGCGACCACGGAAAGCATCGCGCACTCAGGTGTAAAGCCTTTTCGCATCACGATGGAGGTACCAGCATGCTAATGATTCATTTGGCTCCGGTGCCTGGGAATAAGACGCTATGAAGTATTATGAGGCGTGCTGGGACCGGGATGGACAGGCAGTGTGAATGATCCGCAGTGTGGTGCCCCAGAGCTGAAACAAACCGCAGAGTCAGCGGGATGCACGGCGACGGGCCAGAGGAGGAGCGGCGCCAGCCAGTGGCGGGACGAGGCAGGCAGCTCAGTCACCCCATTGTTTGGCCCGCTCGTCAGGGCTCGGGGCACAAAGGGGGGCTTCGGGGGAGGGGGGGGTCCCTTCTTGGCGCGGGCCAAAAAGACATCCGGAGCCGGCACTGGCACGCGCCAAGAACAAATAGTTCTGCTGCAGTGAAACGGTACCCCTGCCCACTACCGGCCAGCCAGGCGCGATCGATTCATTGCACCACCTCCCTGGCACGTGCCCAGGCGATTTGGGTCCACTGCAGTGCTCGCCTTCAGGGGGGCTTCCCCTCACCCCCCACCTCCCAGAGACTCAATGAGGGAGGTGCCACATCTCAGTAGCACGCAGGTAGGCAGAAATCAACACGCTGGCTGCGCATACACGCATGTCTATCTCTGCAGCGCACACGCTAGCACACATGCATTTACGCAGATGCCTGTGCGTGTGTGTGTGTGTGTGTGAGTGCTTCACAGAACAGATGCTGCATTCTCGTTTCATTTTCCCCAGATCGATGTTGCGATGATCGGATCTCCTGTCTCTCCTTGAGCACAAAGCTGAAAAACGATGCTTTTACACCACATGGGCAGCAAGGTCTTTTACTGTTTCAGGAGCACGGCCAGGCCTGTAATAATAAAAAGGCATAGAGCCTTGTTGCTCTTTGCAAGGAGAGATAATGCTGCAAGAGGCAATTGTAGCGCCCAGCTTGGAGTGTGGAGAAAGGAATCTCATCCATTTCCCAGATCTGACAGTCCCTTTGGCTGTGAAGATCAAATAAAGAAATTAAACAGAACCACAGCAAAACTACCCAGACACAGCAGGTCCACGTTATAGTATTTGACTCAGTGTGCACTGCCCATAGCAGCAGTACATCACTATATTTACTTCCTATATTTGCAGAAACTATTATCCATAACAATTTAAACAATAGTTATTTGTATAGCTGAATGGACATTAAAACTATTCAGGTACTTCTAATAAAAGAAAATATCACCTACGAGATGAGAAAGACTCCGAGTCTGTAACACGAGTTCATCATCAACCCCGCTTCCTGTCTTTAAGTTTGCTCATGGCTCAGTAGGTCTCCACACAATGAGCTTAAAATTTAAGTTGACTTCACTGAAATATATTCAGTGGACTCCTTAGGCTACAGAGTCTGCTTCTTTTACAAATTCAGGACGTTCCATGACCATCTGAATCAATGACGACGTACATTTGGGTTCCACCTTCCAGCTGAAGCTGAGATTAGCTTTGGGAACATTGACATGGAATGGCTTTTATGCTGCTTAGAGAAAACTAGAATTACATTTTCAAGTAGAAGTTGGAATTTAATGCTCCATTGATGATAAGCTTCTAATTATATTTTGTGTCTCTGGAAAATAGGTACTTCATTTGAACTCTTTACTTCCACTTGTTAATCTTAAAGGACATTTAAATGATGCAGGCCTGATTAGCATATGCATTGTCTTGAATATTGGGATCCCTATTTGCATTATTTTTTGTGTAAATATTATATTTTAGTTATCCCCAATTCTCTCACAATCCCCAAAATAATAAATCATTCTGTGCAGTACACAATACTCCTGTCACACTCCTGTTATCTCTTTCCGTTCCTGGGCTGCTACGTAAATGAACATTTATTCATTTGGCAGTCGCTTTTGTCCAAAGCGACACACCAGTGAGGCAGATAATGCTTCCTGTGTGATGGGCTGTGTCTGTACGGGCTTGAGGTTTTAACCCCAGGGCTGTCAATTTGTACTGGCACTGCCAAATCCCGCGCATGTGGAATTACACTTGACCTTCTGATGACTTCACATGTCAGCCATCTTGGTCGGCCATGACATCTGCAGTTTTTCGTTAGCTTCTCATTTGAGTTGGAACTGTAATATTGGATATCAAGTTTAACACAGCCTCTATCCGATTGGGTTCAGTTTCCTATTACAGGGTCAATGCAAGCTGGGTGCCATTCTAAGGAATCAATAGCATGATACAGAGGGCAAACTGGACTGGATGCTAATATTCACGATAATTGTTTCACCAAATAAGGATACGTTCAATCATAACGTAATGTTACTTCATATCGTCTCTAAGCAGTAACAGTTTTAGTAAATTACCCCACAGCTGTCTGTTCTCAGACAGGATCTGTCAGACCCTGCAGCTGCCCGATGAAGATAACATTCTAATGAAGATAATAAAGATGTTTCGATGCATGGCCCTTGGCTACTGCTCCTATGCTTTGTATTTACAAGCAATAGTAGTTAAAATACTGTGTCACGGCCAGGCTCACCCTCTATTGACGTACTTAGCCTCACCTCTATTGACGTTGATCAGATGTGCTATTCATCTGTCGACCTCCCACCAGTACATAACAGAATCAGCTTTTCTGGTATTGATTTGTTCGGCCAGGATTTTTGATTTCGCTTTCAAATCTTTGCCTCTGCTTAATAACATTCAGTATTCAGCTTTTCTTCATCTTTTGACTGTCCCATCCTCCCTCCCCTTATACTCTTTTCTACTGAAAGTTTCTTCTGTCCCCACTAATGGATTTTCTGTCTCCAAAATCCCGTTTCCCACATCCTGCGGATAACTTCCCCTCATCGGAAAAAAAAAAGAAAAACACTCAGTCTCCTGTCACCTTTCACTGTGTCTGAAAGACATGGTCAGGTTTCTTCAATCCAGTATTGCTGTCTAATCACATTTCATTGCAATAAATAACTTTTCAGTAAATTACTTAAGTTTTCATTGGAGATTCACGTTGTAAGATTTTAGACCACCTAACACAATCCAGCCCTTCAAAAGTCAGTTTTATTAAGCTTAAATCACTTTTTTAAGTTCAAGTGCAGTGTCATTTGGTCATCTCTTTTTCCTATTTTAAGATGTCCTAGCAAGCTCTTACACCACCTCAAGCTGGTAGATAATAGAGTAACCTATGCTCATAGAGTAACCTTCCCACAGCGTGAACCATGCACACTAACTAACTAATAGCTAATTAAGTGACTGACTGACCAATTAACCACTGACTCAATGACGTAAAGTATGAACTGCATAGTTTACTATTTTTGGGTCAAGATGACATGGAACTCCAAGTATGTGTCTAGAGTATGTAGAGTATGATGAGTATGTAGAATATGATGAGTATGTAGGGTATGTACAGCATGATGAGCATGTAGAGTATGATGAATTTGTAGGGTATGTAGAGTATGATGAGTATTTAGAGTATGATGAGCATGTAGATTATGTAGAGTATGATGAGTATGTAGAGTATGATGAGCATGTAGATTATGTGGAGTATGATGAGCATGTAGATTATGATGAGCATGTAGAGTATTATGAACATGTAGGGTGAAACTTCAGTAAAGCAGCAGCAGCAAGCTGCATGTGATGCATGAAAAAAAGTGGGAATTTCAGCAAGGACGTGCGCAAAGTCCTCTGACACATTATTAGTGTAGATATTGTCATATGGGAGATGGATTTGCAGATCGATAAACTTTGATCTTGTATGGAGGTACCAGGGTCTCAACATGCACAGATTAAATGGAGTAAAATGTAAAAGCAGAAACAAACGTAAACAAAACAACACATGCAACAGAACATACTCAGTAGAGCTGCTACATTGAAAAAGGTTGCATATATTGTATGTGCGCAAGGGTGTGTTAGATTTAAAGCAGTTCTATTTATATAAAGATGACACAACAGCAGGAAAATGAATTCTCAAATATATTATTATCATGATTATTATTGTTAGTATTACAGGCAGTCCCCAGGTTACGAATGAGATCCGTTCCCTAAGTCTGTCTTTAAGTCAAATTTGTAAAGTCGGAACAATAATAATACAGTACATAACAACAATACTACAGTACATAACAATAACAATACAGTACATAACAACAATACTACAGAACATAACAATAATAATACAGTACATAACAACAATACTACAGTACATAACAATAATAATACAGTACATAACAACAATAATACAGAACATAACAATAATAATACAGCACATAACAACAATAATACAGTACATAACAATAATAATACAGTACATAACAACAATACTACAGTACATAACAATAATAATACAGTACATAACAACAATAATACAGAACATAACAATAATAATACAGTACATAACAACAATAATACAGAACATAACAATAATAATACAGTACATAACAACAATAATACAGTACATAACAATAATTATACAGTACATAACAATAATTATACAGTACATAACAATAATAATACAGTACATAACAACAATACAGTACATAACAATAATTATACAGTGCATAACAACAATACTACAGTACATAACAATAATAATACAGGACATAACAACAATAATACAGTACATAACAACAATACTACAGTACATAACAATAATAATACAGTACATAACAACAATAACGATACAGTAACAATAAAAGTGACGACATATGTACTGTACTGTACCTCGAGCAGGTGAACTGCTAAAGCTGCACAATGTTTTCCCGAGCGTCACAAAGTAGTGCGTACGTTTGCTTTTATGATCCATTGTATTTAACTTAGATATTTAATACAAGTTTTTTGGCAGTCTGTCAAGTAGGAGTTGTCCATAAGTTGGACGTTGTTAACCCTAAGATTGCCGGTATTATTATTAATATTACTATTATTGCTGTTATTCGTATAAAGTAACAACAGTCATCATCTTAATCATCATCGTCATCATCACTGGCATAGTAAGTCATACACAGGTGATTCCCCTGAACAGCAGCAGTACTCAGTTCCCTATATATGGTCACACACAAGCACAGATTGTGGAGATAATGTGACTAAATTATTTAAAAAACCATCAATAAAACCGAAAAATCTCCTTCCCAAGTTGGCCATTAATTCTGTTTGCAGGCAGACACAGGGCAGCTTTGCGTCTCACAAGGCATCCTTTATTTAGAAAAACTGCTTCTTCTTTTAGCCACGTGACGCTAATTCGACGCAGCAGGATATAGCCATGGGTGCACTGGGAGAATTCAGACCAGCAGTTCTGTTGGCCCAGCATGACTGCGATGCTCCCCCTGGACAGTGTAGCCTGACCGTGGGCCATGCCTAGTGGACATGGGCGATACTGTGGTCCACGGGAGCCAGAGGCTCTGCCGGAGGGGCCAGCTAGACGAAGAGGAGTGAAAACTCGCCGTCTGCTTCCCGCCAGCCTCCTCTGCCTCTCTGGGATCCACGGGGGCCGGAACTGCTGAGTAAGCAAAGACGGAGCAGAAGCACTGCATTGCCGAGAGAGCTGGGCAATTAGCAGGGAGAGTGGAGAGGACCGACTCCAGGCTAGAGAGGCAAAATGCGCCACTAAACACGTCCATCTGTGTATGACCTCAGACGAGTGTGAGCTCACTCCGATCTGCTGTCTTACATATGTGTGCTATGGCAGGTACAAACAATACATGCACATATAATAACAAATGTCTGGATGATGTTCCTCAAAATCGCAACTTCCTCCAGTTTATAAGGAACAGGATACAGATTCCTGCCAGTTAGACTTTTAATAGCCGCAGCGATATAGCAAAATAAACAGACCAACCCCAAGTCATCCTAGCTCTGAATTTCATAATCACGACTGGAATCTGCAGTGCTGTCTCTCCCGTATCTACATCTACATTACAAGCCTAACACTGCATCCCTATCGGTCTCTCCTTTTTGCATCGAAACAGAGGCTCATAAACACACATACTGTACGCTTAAGGTGAATTTTTGCAATGTTCTGCGGTCGCATTATGCAGTATGATCATTTTTATATTATTTTATGCTGTTTTATATTTTCTGTCCACTGCTTTAGCAGTGCATGGTATGGGAATGACTAATCGTACCTCACTACAATAATCTGAAATCACTCCCCTCAGGGTGCATTCCGCCTCATGTCCAGGAATGGGCTCCAAGTTTGGTTAGAGCCTAGACCGAATAAGTAGTTATGCAACAGGGATGGATGGAAGGAAGGAATAGGCTACAATTATGTGACTGGATAGTATTTGTTGCATTGTTATTAAGGCTGGATACATGAGGGAAGCTACTGAAATAAATTCATGTTATGTCACCCCTTTTATAGCGAAGGCAGTAATTGAATTGCAACCTCGGATCAAATGTCATGAAGTCTTCAGTTGGCATTTTGCATTCTCATTCTCTGCAGGCATATCGAAATGCCCAGACACCGGAACAGTGCAATCCTCTGCCTCTCTCATTAAACAAAACCCACTGTGTATGTTAAATGAAGGTTCACAATTAAACACAAGGCTTTAATTTGCCTACAGTACCTTCACATGCATGATTTAGACACATAAGTCGTAATTTGTTTCAAGGGTGACTTCATTACATTGATTGAGTCCTTACATCACATTACTGCTTCTCAGAGGCCTGGTTTTGAGGGCATTTCCAGTTCTTATTACTGCAATAAAAGAAAAAACATGTAGAAGGGTATGTGACAAATAAATGCATTACGAAACACAAATAAATCCCATGTATCCATTTTATATATCTGTATGTCCTATGCAGGGTTGCAGTGGTCCGAAGCCTATCCCAGAACCAACCCAGGATGGGCCCCCAACCCATCACAGATATATATATATATATATATATATATATATATATATATATATATATATATATATATATATATATATATATATATATATATAATGTAAATAATTGCATATTTAATAATGTAATTTGACCTGATTAATTAGCATTGTGTCTTTGCATATAACGCTTTTTAAATGAATGTCAGTCATTATTATTATTATATTAATAATATATATGACTAAAAAATCTAATATGTCTTTGAACACTATATGCAGAATCAATATTTTAAGTGCATAGTGTGATGATTATTTTAGAGGAAATATGTTGGTTTCTTTTTTCTTACACTTCTTTCATTTACATGGTGATATTAATGCAGGAGGAAGGCCTCTAGAAGATTCCTCAGACTGCTTGGTAAACATATCTCGTCTGTTTTCAATGACTGCCCCCTACTGGGAGAGCAGAGGTATCATGACCTGCAGACAATGGCAGTTGTGCTACTTGAATGGAATATACAATGCCTCCCACTGAATGCAAATTAAGAAAGAGGAAACAGGAGGCAATACTCTATTCTGTGTTGACGTCCAGGCACATCTGTAGCTATGGAAATTGCTAGATTGTATAAGACCTCAGTTGCAAGCCATATAAATTGTGTTATTAAATACGAACGATATTTGTTATGGGCGTTAAAAAGTAATTACAATTTTGCCATGTCTATATGTTATTTTCTCCATGAGTTAATCTGAAATTAATGTAAAACATCACATTAAAACGAAAATAGGTTTATATTCACCTCAAGGCACTTCGCTTAAAATATGGCCAATGATTAGTTTTGGAGCCATATGCTGCAAAATACTAGATGAATGAAGAGATACATTGTTACATTTTTACATGACATGACTAAACCATAGGCTAAGACAAGGTGCAAATCTTAGTGTTCACCGCAGGGAGCGGGAGCTGGTGCCGAACACGGCCTCTGGGACCATCGTTTAGGTCCGTTCGCTGCTGAAGGTGTACAGAGATCCAGTGTCCATAGGTGTCGCCCCCTGTGACGTGGAGGCGCCAGCCAGCGTGTTTATAACAGAAGGTGAGGAGGGGGGGGGCGCAGATTCCGCCAGCTCCCCACAGGCACGGATGCGTCTGTTTGCCCATTCCTCTCTGTTCTCTTCCTTCACATATTTTAGTCCTTTGTTCTAGAAGCTTCTCCACGAGTTTTACGGTTCACAGGCCTTCTTTTACTCAGGACTCTTTGTATTTCATCATGGTCAGCAAAGAATATAATTTCAAAGTAATACAAATAAAATAAGCAGCTATTTGAAATGTGTAACTTACATGCTATCGTGGTGATACTAGTAGTGAATCTTATGCAATCAAAAACTTGAATTTACTCGTGTAAAATGATAGGTGTTTTATTTTGGGTGTTACAGTATTTAAATATTTGTCTCCAATGCCCCTTTCTTGAAAAGAAAAGAAGCAAAATGAACTGACCAGGAATCACATGGCAAATAGCCATGAAACAGAACAGATTGCATAAAACTGACTGAAAAACAACTTCAAATAAGATTCAAGTTATAAGTAATTTTCGAAATAATAAAACCACAGACATGGAGTGACTTAATAGATCATTTAATCACTCCAAACTGGCAAAACAATTTCAATTTTCATTGAAATAAATTCAATTGTAGATTTGGAAGGATTAAACACCATACTTTCATAATAAATTCCATACCTGTGTGTTTTGTTGACAAGATGAAATAAGATGCATAAGCTGGGTGAAGATTTGTTGACTTGGGTGGCCATGGCAGACAGCATGCATTGTTTTCATGCTCACTGAACCACTCAGCGACCACTTGGATGGGGGAATTTCTGTTGAAGAATCCACTCCGGACAGAAATGCTTCACCACGAAATGAATGAGATTTTTCAGAAGAGATTTGTATTTATTGGCATTTACGTGTCGTCAATGGGAGTGACTGGCGATAATCTGTTCCAGGAAAATTAACCCAACTCTGCAAAGGAGACGCCAACACCATTGGCTGTGAGAAACAGGCACTCGAGCCTGTAGGCTTTGTCTGGCTTGTTCCACACATGTACTCATTCCCTCACAAACTGGGTGAAGGATGACAAGTTCCAAATGACTGTTTATACGTGATGAAACTGCCTAGTCATGCTCCATATATTTAATAACTGTGCGGTGGGTATAAACTATGCAAGTTTCGCATCCACAAAGAATAGGGACTGTGGTTTAGAATGTTAATGTTTATGCCAGTTTCTGTACTCGTCTGACCTTAGCCCACTTGTTTTGTCCCTGTTTGGCCAGCAGGTGTTGCTGACCATCCTGTTCCCTCCTCTGTCTTGTAACCCTAAGTCCCTAGTGTGTTTCTCTGCACCCTGGGCTGCTGTGTCGCTCAATGGGTTGAGTGAGCAGCTCAGCTACCAGTTTAATGTTAGCCAGAGGCCTGACTCACCTGTTATTTAATATTTTTTGGTTTACTGTTTTCCTTTGCACTTGTTATTGTCTTTGCTTTGTGCCCTTGTTTGTGGTCTACCCTGCCCATGCCTGGTTTAATTCTGTTCTGCTTGTACTTATGTTCATAGTCTTTACTAGCGTTTACCCTCAGCGTTTGTCAACGTTCCCTAGTTCCTGCGTCTGTTAATTGTAATTCACTCCACCAGTTGCATGTTGTCCTGCACCTTTATTGATTGGTTGATTTTGTTAAGGTGCATACCTGCCCCTTTGTTAGTCCTTGTTTCTGTTTGTATTTAAGTGCCTGCCTTTCTTCATTTCCTCAGCAGGTTGTTGTAGATGGTACAGCAGGTTTGTTACCTGTAGTCATGGTAGTTTCTCCCTGTTGTTAGTAATTGTAGTTTTCCTGTGTTCCACTAGCCTTATTGCATTGGTATTTCCGGTGTTACTCCCTGGCGTAATTTCTGTTTTACTTGTTTAATATTCACCGCTCATGGTCTTTTGATTTTCTGCTTTGCCCTTTCTGCTTCATTTGTGAAATAAACCCCTTTGTCGGAGCCAGTCTGTTTGTTGTCCCCCTTTTTCCTCCTTCGCCACGCCCCACCGTAACATTTTCATGGAGAAATAAGATTGGTTAAAATAATAGGAAGAAAATCTTATCCACCTGTCTTTAAACCACTTAAGTTGCGCAGGGTTTGAGGGGACTGGAGCACAGGCCACAAGGTGGAGATACAACCTGGACAGGGTGCCAGTCCATCACTGGGCACATGCACACTTACTCATAGATTGTTGAAAATCATAACCACCGGTTGGCCTAACAGTATGGAAAGCAGAGTACCCAGAGGAATTACAAGCTACACAGGAAGAACATGCAAACTGCACACACACACAGCGGCGGTTGGGATTCAAACCTACAACCTGGAGATGTGAGGCAACAGTGCTACCCACTGAACCAAAAGTAAGTATTTTTATTCAAATAACCTGTTTAAAACCATACACTTATATTTTTTAAGGAAGTGCGTGTTGATTTTAAATATCTGAGCCTGACTTTGTGAAAAGCTATAATTTAGAGTAGTAACAGATAATAGGATCAGACTGTAAGCTTGTGGGCCATGAGAACAACGAAGGCATGGAGAACTGGAAAGGGCACTGGTGCCTTCAGGGAAGCAGGTGGCCAGTGTTCTTAGGATATGAAACCCAGTCTAAGAAAGATTCCAGTGGACAGTATGCACATTTGTTATACAACAGGGGAAGAGAGATGACCAGGGGGGTATTCCATGAAAGTAGCTAAAAAAGGCAGACTTTCCAGAAAAAGCCAGACTCAACCAACTTAGTGCGAACACCTGCGATATTTAAAAAGCCCAAATGAATGGATGAACGATAGATCAGCCAAATGAATCAGAAAGCCTGCAAAACGAGAGCGGTGTTTGTTTTTCTGCCACAGAACAAACGCTGCTGATGGAGCCGTATGAAAAATACAAAGATGTAACTGCTAAAAAAGGCAATATTGTGGCCATAAACACAGCCAGGGAGTCGGCTTGGCAATGAATTGAAGACAGACTAAATGCGTAAGTTATGTAAATGTTACAAATGCTTAGTACAGTGGCACGGTGGTGCAGTGGTTTATGCTGTCGCCTTACATTGCGAAAGTTCCTGATTCGATCCTCATAGCCAACAGCTACGGGACCTTCTGGGTTAAGTTAAGGTGTCATTCTTACTGTATAATGTTATTCTGTATTATTTGATCTCCGTAAAATACTTTCAATCGCATCTGTGTAAAATAGCCATATCTTGTCTTTGCTATTTTAGTAATAAACTTTCAAAGTAGACCATGACTAAACAAAATATAAAAATATCTATTTTTCAATTTCAGTCATTGCATTTCATGTTTGACCTTTGTAATATGCCTACGCTTTTATTTCGCAGTAAGATCCCGTTATAATGGACTTCAAGGGACCTGGCAAAACGGTCCGTTATATCCAAAGTCCATTATGTCCAGAGTTGCTGTTTGCCCAGAACTACAGGACACCATTTACTCATGCCACACCCCAGCAGACACACTTGTGGTGTAGATTATTATATTGTACATGTAATAATTCAAGTTCATCTGACTAGCTGCGTGACTATTAATAATCCTGACTACGTATCTGCGCTGGATATCACCGGCACGCCACGCGCCTTGTAGGCGGAGCTGCATGTTCATTATAGCAAATAAAACTGCAGCTAAAAGCGGCCATGGGGACCAAATCATTTGTCCGTTATAAGTGAAACTCCGTTATAAGCGAGTGCGCTATTACGGGATTTTACTGTAATTATTTTGGAATTAATTGGAATGCTGAGACGAGATTTTTATAGGCTTTATTATATTGATTATATGTAGCAATCTCAGCTCTGTTCTCCATATTATGGAAGTATCACGCAGAGGATTACTTCAGAAAAAATGTTTTTAATCTTTGCTTTCTCGTCTTGCTTTTTCTCACAGCACTGACTACAGGGTTCCAGTTTTATATATGCCTATATACAAGACTCATTCTCCCGCTAACTCAAACAAAATCACGGTATTTTTGGTACACTACACCTTACAGATTAGCAAAATAGTTCAATCAGATAATGCAAAATATTATGACAGATGAGGACACATAATTCAACAGATTACATGACATTAGTAGTATGATCGCGGAATTTCGTCCGACGGAACGATCTTTTGGAAATCCGTTCCCACACGTCGGGCGTTCTTTGAGACACCGCTTAACTAAGCGAGACGAGAAGGGTCCAGCTGTGGACGCCTGTAGAGTGGAGCTCCACCGGAAATACATCACCTCCACAGGAAACACGTGATCTCAATTTACAGCGAATAAACCCTAACCTTAACCTTAACCCTAACCCTAACCGGAGCTCCACTTTACGTCCTTAAAGATCGCGTGTTTCCCGTGGAGGTCACGTATTTCCAGTGGAGCTCCACTCTACAGGCGTCTGCAGTTGGACCTTCTTGAGCGAGACAGTTAACTTGGTCCGGAACAGACTTGTTCACTCGCCTAAGTCACCATGGTAACTCAGCGGGGATTCATTTAAGACACGTTGATGGAACAGAACTCCCATTTACATGAGCCCAACTTGTCGAAATAAGTCAGACTTTCCCTTAATCCTGCTTCGTGGAATACCCCCCAGGAGTACCAAGAAAGCAACTTCAGGAAGACTTTTGAGGAGGAATTATGCGTGTCATTAGAATATGAAAAAGAAGTTTAGGAATTCAGAAGGAACTAAGAATAGCTAAAATTAAACTCTCACACCACTATTTGAAATTATGCCTTTGTGAGTCAAAAGAACTTTTGGTAACATTTTCCTTAAGGCCACGTTTTTGGTATTTTCAAACACATTCATGTTGCATTATAATGCATTCATAAAGCATTATAAACATGGCTGTACTGTAAATAGCCATGTTAGCAAACTTCTCACTGAAGTTGTAAAAGTTTCATTTTTTACAATATGGCCTGTCTTTAGATAAAACAGCACAATATAGTTCAAACTGAAGTTATTGGACTTATTTGCTCATTTATTTACTTTCAGATAGACATGACATATTGTTACAAACATAGTATCCAAAAGTGCACTGAAAATGCAGTCGCTGTCCATAGTCTATGTATCTATGTATTTATTGTTTTTCCTGAGACATTCAATTGTAATGGCTTTCATTTTAATCTCACAGTGATTCAGAGACCCTACCAATGACCCATCACGAAAAAACTGCTATACTAACTAAACTTAACTAACTAATTAGAAAGTCAAAAACTACATGGAGGCGGATGTTTCCTTCCCTAAAGATATGATTATTGGGCTTCAGCGATGCAGGACTGATGAATGAGTCCTGTAACTGTGGCACACTGATCTGTAGTGTGTGTTCATGTACCCCACAAAGACCTAGCACCCAGGAGCTTCTCCTACCCTTTACCCAACTCTGCCCCAAGGCTCTGCAGTGTATAAGTCATTGGGAGGAATTCTCTCTGGTTTCCCCCTCAGTTCATCCGGACAATGCGAACACCCTTCAAGTTAAGCTTTGTCAGGTTGTAAAAGGAATCTGATCTGGTCATTAAATATCAATCAATTCTGTGATAATCAGTTTACTACGACTCTATTCATGTCCATACCAATATAAATTTTCATACCATAGCTTCGGTCAATACTACTTTTTACTTATTGGTCCAGAGATGTCATGTTAGTGTTGATTATTTGCATATAACCACACAGGTAGTTCCGGCAGCCTAATAACAGTTCTACATTAATGCATTTTAATGTTTCATTAAACATATTATTCATAAATGAACAATCATTCTTATCAGCTTAATTTTCCTTGGTTTTCAAAATGCAAGCAGCTGTTTGTTGATGGTTTCTACGGTTACTTAACGGACTTGCTGCTTTCAGTGAGCAGTGTGACCCGGAGTTTTATCCTTATAGGGACTATATACTTTTAGGAGCACAATGGAACATCACTAAATGTTAATTGAGATAATTTTCTTCTGAAAACTTAAATGCACTTCTAGGTGTGTGGTTATACAAAAATGATCAGCTCCAAGTTGGTTAGCATTGCACCAAGTCGTTCTTCATTATTTTTGTATAACCACACACCTTGTTGCAGTTTATCCCTTACATAATCCATACTGTATGACCTGGGGGGGGGGGTATTTCACAAAGCAGAATCCCCCCATTAGCCAGATAATTTACATTATTTGACTAATTAAAAAATCCAGCTTTGTGGAAAACATCCCTGTTCTAAACATTAATGTAGGAACATGAGCCTGGAAGCGACTCATTGAAATCCTGGGGTTCCCGGTCATTCACCCAACTCTTTACCCATCCGTAACTGGCAGCGGGCGCTGCGATCATTAAGAAACGACACCTACAGAACAAGCTGCAAAAACACTAATGTATTTTGCATAAAACATACCGCAGAATGATAAAGGAAACTGACTAAAAGATACAAGCAGAAATAGGTTCATTTGCATTAGTTGAGCTCTGCCAGCTGTTGAGACATTTCCATAATGTTTCTGTTGAAAGGCATCAGAAAGTCTTCGAAGTCCACTTGATAGGAGTGTCGCTCCCTCCACTCCTCCTTCTTCTGGATAAGCTGGCTGGTCGTCCGCGGGCGACCCCAGACCTGAGACTAATCCAGAAGAGAACCAAAACAGCTGGATAGACAAAACCACAAAGAACACATACATCTAAAAACATGCCCATTTCATTTAAGCAGATGAATCTGAATGAACTTCAGGTTTGTTGGTTCAAATCCCAAGAAGAGCCAGGCCTCCAGATGAAATATACAGAGCTGTATAAATTAGTACCATCTTAAGCATATTTAGCTGGAAAGTATTGGTGATTAAATGCAGTGATATGTTAACTGGTGCATGAAAGATACTTCTGGGTAATGTACCGTTTTGGGCACAAAGCTGATGTCAGGCTTGTTGGCCGCCTGGCTGGTGATTAGAGAGTTGTGGAATATAATACTCTCCTTCTGTGCTTCTCTCTTTACAGGCATTTCTGATACCACGGGAGAGGCGGGACCGGGGCCCTGCAAAGCAGAATTGCAGCGTACTGTAACGTCGCAGCTGATGAGAAACTCAACATTGTCATTACAAAAAGGAGATGTCTGGCTTCTTCTAGAGCAATGTCTTTGGAGATGCGATCCCTGGAGCACCCCTGTCAGAAGTAACTGCACACGCTTTGACTAATTTTCTTGCGATTTGCCCAGCTACAGCGACGCAGCCACCTTATTCTCATGTTTCACTCATCTTCATTTCAGGCTGCTGCTGGGGAAGACATTCATGTGCACTGGGATAGTTTAATAAGCGTAACTGGCAGCGGGCACTGCAGTCGTTAAGAAACCAGACCTATAAAGCAAGCTGTAAAAGAACCATCACAGGAGGGTCCCTGTTACAAAGGGAAGAAATTCCACAATGTAGTATCAGTGGTTATGAGCTTGAACAGAATGTCTCTGGATCTGATGAAGCCTGCAATCTGGAATTATATAAAACTGTTGATATTTTAACTAATAATTTAAGGAATGAGACCATGCGTGGTCGCATTTGTTGTTTTGCGTTTGTTTTTCTTAAATCCTGCGTGAGGGATCTTTGCAGGAATTCCGATGTACTCACACTTCTGTACCTGCGCGACTGGCAAATAAAGTCTCAGTACAATTTAGACCTATAGACGTTACCTTGTCTCTAGTGGAGGCAGCCGATTTGGGCTTGGGCTCTAGATTCCTTCCCTTTCCCTTCTTGTTGTCTCTGGATTTAGGAAGACTGTCAAACTTGGCTTGAATCAGCTCGACTATCCTGAAGTCTGCGTAGGTCTTGGCAATGTCCAAGCAGTTTTGCTCTGAAATGAAATACCAGACACTGAAAGAACGCAGCCGAGACAGAGGGAGAGCAACTGAAGCAGATGGTGACTTTAAGTACTAGTACATGCAAATCAGTGGGTTTGTGTTATTTCTATTCATGTAACTGATTGATCTGAGGAGCACTTCGGAGAAGCTGTCGCCGCGTAACTCCATTCTGCCAAATGTGTATGTTGTTCCTCATTTGTTTTAGCTATTATGAGCATTTGTATATAGGCTGAACTGCTCTAGGGGGTCTATTCTCCCATCAGAGAACCAGCCACACCTTGCTTTAGTAGTGACCTTTAGGTGGTGGTTGTCAGGAGATGGTGCCACCAATAGTCAGGTTCCACTTACAGGAGGAGTGTCACTCCAGCCCAGAAGCTATGAGCACTGACTGGCACTCCCCTTTTCCAGTTAAACCAGTATTCCTGTATATAATACGTTCTTGGAAATTTAAAAAGTAGGTTATATTTTTATAGTTTGTAGAGCAACCCTGGACAGCCTTGTTTGACAGCGAATGATCTGACTCATTATGATATGCCAGTTTTCTCCTCAGGCTTCTGATTTTATTCTATGCCCTGAATGGAGTCTAACCTCTGCCTCCCAGCCTCCCCTCCACCTGCCTCTCAGCCCCCCCCACCTGCCTCTCAGCCTCCCCCTACCTCTATCACAGCCTCCCCCTCTACCTCATACAAAATTGTTCAAAATACGAAATAAAAGTTATTTTATTTTGTTCCAAATGGTGAATTTAGGTGACTTTTCAGATTTTTTTTTGGTTTTCAGCAACTTTCAAAAATGAATTAAAAATACTTCCAGAGGACCTGAACTCTGCAGATTTAGTCTGTCCCCTGTTTTCAGAAAGACCTTTCGAACGGCACTGAGATATTCTGGTTATACTCAATCAGTCTTTAGGCAACATTTAATACATAAATGTAATTACATTTTATGAAAAGACTTTAAAACATAATTGCAAAAAACAATTTAACGACATACTAACATCTTTAACACTGAAAATTCCAAACCATAGCTAAACACAAGCTCATCCACTTTAGGGAGCCTAACAGTAAATGGTAAATGCTAAAAGGTCTGTTATGGTACCTTTCTTGTTCTGTGCCTGTACCTTGGCACCAGCCTTGAGCAGGTAGTCAACACAGCTCAGTCGACAGCTCTCAATGGCCCTCATTAGGGGCGTGGCTCCGTTCCAGGCCGGCGCGTCCACCAAGGCCCCCGCCTGCACCAACAGGTCGATCACGTCTGGCTGCCCTGCGTGGCAGGCATGGTGCAGGGGTGTCCAGTTGAACTGATCGCATGCGTTGACATCAGCCCTGCAACACAGCAGGCAATGAATGCAATATTGATAAGGCGGGGCCACAGTTATTGCTATTTTGTAGCCATGCATAATAATTCCCAGGCTAACTAGCATATTCACACATTTTATCGTAAAACAAAAGTAACATTACAGAGTAAGTACAACGAAAGTTAAAACGACCAAAACACTGATGTTGAAGGCTGAATAATAGTAATAATAATAATAATCACATGAGCTAACCCCAAACTAATCAAGAACTTGGCAACTTCGTAGCTCCCACAAGCGCAGGCAGTTATGAGCGGCGTCTTGTAGTAGCGATCTTTGACGTCCAGCGGCACGCCCTGCCTGAAGGCCAGCAGCAGAGACTCCATGTCCCCCGTCTTCACGCAGTAGTTAACGTTCGCGTAGATCTTCTCAGGTTCCTCGACGTACCAGGCAGAATCATCTTCAATGGCATGCGCTGGTGGGTGGTCCCTGCCAAAGCGGCTGGTGTCAGTGAACTGCTGGTAGCTCTCTATCATGAAGTGGGGCGGACCGCCATCCTCACGCCTTTGGATGAGCTCAGGGGGCAAAGTGCAGATAGGCATGGGGAGGACCAGCTTGCCCTTCTTCTTGCCCTTATTGCCTGTGCTGGATTTCTTCCTCTTGGGGCTGTAGGACGAGATGACACATGTCTTATGCAGATACTTGAGTCCCTTAAAAAACTCACTGAGGTTGATCTGACCATCTCGCTTCTTATCATGGGAGGAAACGACTGCATGCAGTTGGTCAATGTCTACGGGCGCCCCCCTCTTCTGCAGAATGGAGATAAAGGTCTCCTTGGAGACAGTCTCAGCGGAGGTAGCCGTGTCCTCTGCCTCCGCAAACAGAGCCATCAGCACGGCCTCGTGCTCACAGGACCAGTCGTGAAGAGTGACAGTCCACTGCTCATTGGGGTTTACTGCCCCAGGCTTGGAGAACTTGTTGTGGAGCCTTTCCGCCTTCTTCAGTTCGTTCAATGCTTGCTTGTGGCCGTTGTCTTTAGCAATCTGACGGGGCAACAAACCCTCATAGTTCTTCAATTTAGGATTGCAACCTGGAATCCCAAATATAAAATCGCACTTGCTTATTATGGCAAATTAATATTTAATAAAAGATTCCTTCAAATAGTAATAAAATATTAGATAAAACATTGATTTTTGTCCATCCCCTCATTAAATATACAATAGAGAGAAGAAAATGAATCATATTTAACAGTACTAAATAACATTGTTGCATATACACAATCTCGACCAGGATGAGAGAGTAGACAATGGATGGATGGATCGATGGATGGATGGATGAATGGATGGATGGATGGATGGAAAAAATCACAACACAGACAGAACATGGTCTACACATTTGGCACAGTCCATCCCTAAAGGAGGGATGCAGAAGAAGGCATGCCGATGGTGGCCTACCTCTCTGGGCTAGGAACCTGCAGCACTCGGAGAACCCCCCCTGTGCTGCATAGTGTAGTGGTGTGGTCCCATCGGCAGCCATTATACCAAAGTCTGCCGAATACGCCGACAGCACCCGAATGAC